>NW_022589807.1:288993-391039 GCF_004348235.1 Phoca vitulina
CCGTAGTTCCGCTGGCCCCGCCTCGCGGCCTCCGTAGTTCCGCTGGCGGGCGCCGCCCCGCCTCGCGGCCTCCGTAGTCCCGGCGGCGGGGCCTGTTCCGCGGGCGGAAGTCGCTCTAGAAGGGCGTTTTTGCGGTTGCCCCTGTCTCCGCGATCCCAGAAGCCTGCGACCAGAGAGTTGGAGTGGTTGGTCAGTGATGGCTGGGTTCGTGGGTCAGTGCCCCAGTTAGTGATGCGACACTCGCGAGGTCAGCGTTCGCGCCCGTGGGCCCAGTGAGGATGGCTGTGATCCTGAGGTTTAGGGGTCCGACGTGGGGACCGTCACGCGAGGCTGTGTGCTCGCTGGCGGCGTGACCGTCGGGCCAGGGACGCGGGCTCTGTGGGCTGGTAACGTTGGTCCGTGGCTGAGTAATTGGGGTCTGAAGTTTAGTGAGGAGGATCTGGTGAGGTCAGTGGCGGACTCGGGGGTGGTCACTCTCAGGGCTCAGTTGGTAGAGACCTCGTGGTATCCTGATCACAGGTGGAAATTTTAATAGTTGATAGTAGTGTACCACTCTTGTGCTTGGTGCTAAGTTATGTCTCCCTTTAAATAGTCTGCAGTCTCATAATCACTGCCCTATGAATTTTTAAAAAGTTACTTTTAATTTACACTCAATAAAATAATCTCTTTTTGGTGTAGAATTTAAGCATTTTGTGTAACCATTCAAGATGCCTCCTGAATTTTTAGCTCTTGGCTCCACCATTTAGTACCGTGGTGACCCTGGGCAAGTTTCTTCAGCGCTCTCTGCGTCTCCACTGAGAGAATTGAGTGGGTTAATACACGAGTATGGCGCAGACTAATTGCTTAACAGATGTTAGCTATTAAGTTATATTTTCTCTTCGTAATTTTATTTTCTTCTTCACACGGGATGATTGTAATGTCATCCGCGTTTTTACTGAATTGAGGTGTCAACTTTTATATGAATTAATTTCTGATAATTTGATCACATTAATTCTTCTGTGGATGGCTCAATGAACTATGAGCTGTGTCTGAGTTGGAGGCTGTATGGTAGCTTCGCTTAGGCCACTAAACAGAAATATGTCTTCCTTGCATTCCTTTACTCAGACTCCTTTATTCAGGAATTACTGCGCACCTGTGTGTACGAACATCCAGTTATCCAGGTAAAGATACCATGTTATGGTGTGGGTGACAGGCAGTATGTGTAAATACAAACAGATGAGGAAGGTGATCTTCCGTAGTAAGTGCAGTGAGGAAGATGGCGACAGGGTTGAGTGGGACTGTGGGAAGCCACTGGAGGGTTTTAAAGCAGGGGAGTGAACAGATCTGTTTCACTTTTAAAAACCACTCTGGATGTCAGAGGTAGGGTTGGGGAGAGTGTCCTGGGGATTTTATTATGGCTTATGTGCAAAATAATCAGTGTTAAAGAATAATAGGATATTGTTGGGGAAAAGTGCAGTTAGGGCTACCATTAGAGCAACCCATTAGATTAGCCAAATATTTTAAATTAATTTATCTTTTTGAATGATACACGCATGGTAAAACACACAAATACACAGGCACACCAACAAAATTTAGAAAGTAGAAAGGGTTACAGAAAAAAGATGTCTTGTGGCACCTGGGTGGCTCAGTCAGTTAAGCATCTGACTTCGGCTCAGGTCATGATCCCAGGGTCCTGGAATTGAGTCTTGTGTTGGGCTCCCTGCTCAGTGGGGAGTCTGCTTCTCCCTCTCCCTCTGCCCTTCCCCCTGTTCATGTACTCTCTCTTTCTCTTTCTCTCTTTCCCTCCCTCCCTCCCTCAAATAAAATCTTCAAACAATTTTAAAAATTAAAAAAAATTAAAATCACTAGAATAATGGGTAGAGTCATATAGATGTTCCTAGTTCTATTAGGTCAAAAGGAAGGAGGACAAGAACAGAAAGAAGACAAGCCTTCAAAGAAACTTGCTGTTTGGTCTACAGTCAATATGAAGGGGTGACCTTTGGAGCCACAAAGAAAGATTAAATCGTAGTCGATTATGCTTGTTCCTCAAGGAGTCAGTCTCACTGAGCAGTAGTAAGCAACAACTCAAATGTCCACATAGAGCATCAGGTCCCTGAAAAAGCCTTCTTCCAGTTCCTCGGGTTCTCCCACCAAAGACACAGACATGTCCAGCAGCAAAATCCTAGCAAATGTCCCCACTGTTTGAGGATAAGAACATCTACCCACTATAAAAGAAGAGAAGGACTCCTGGAGAGAAATGGGGAGTATTCCTTGCTAAAGGAGCTGAGACTGCAGAAAGATGGTTTTGGGTTTATGACACCCATCGCCGTGTTTTTCCAGCCATGGGGCTCCAAACCATTTCGCCTTCCTCTTAACCACTTCCCAGACTTCTCCTTTGGTTGTCTTTAGTTATGCCCATGGTTTATAGTGGTTCTGACTCAGAGGAGCAAGTAGAAACAGGTCTGTGCCATCTAGTATGGACCTGAGGTCTGTTCAGCTTAAAACACCTGCTGGACTGTTTTCCAAATCAGTGGTCCCGTTTCACGTGATCAACAGCAGCACATCCTTACCCACACACCATGCGGGCAGACTTCTAACTTCTAGCCGTTCTTGTGGGTACATGACGATTCTCACTGTGGCTTTAATTTCCCATTTCCCTAATGACTGACGACGCTGAGCATCACTCATGTGCCTGATACCATTTGTGCACCTTCTGTGGTGAAATGTCTGTTCAGATCTTTTGCCAAATTAAAAAAACTGGGTTGGGGCGCTCAGTTGGTTAAGCGACTGCCTTCTGCTCAGGTCATGATCCTGGAGTCCCAGGATCGAGTCCCGCATCGGGCTCCCTGCTCGGCAGGGAGTCTGCTTCTCCCTCTGACCCTCCTCCCTCTCATGCTCTCTGTCTCTCATTCTCGCTCTCTCAAATAAATAAATAAAATCTTTAAAAAAAAAAAATAAATAAACTGGGTTGTCTTATTAGTGAGTTCTAAGGGCTCTTTATATAAGATACAAGTCTAGATGTTTTGCAAATATTTTATCAGTCTGTGAATTGCCTTTTTATATATACAACACCTTTTGAAGAACAAGTTTTTGATTTTTTAAGTCTTTAATTTTTTTTTAAAAGATTTTATTTATTTGACAGAGAGAGACACAGCGAGAGAAGGAACACAAGCAGCAGGAGTGGGAGAGGGAGAAGCAGGCTTCCCGCCGAGCAGGGAGCCCGATGCGGGGCTCGATCCCAGGACCCTGGGATCATGACCTGAGCCGAATGCAGATGCTTAACGACTGAGCCAGCCAGGCGCCCCAGTCTTTAATTTTCAAGCCTGATTTATTTATATTTTCTTGTGTAGTTTGTGTGTGTGTGTGTGTGTGTGTTTTAAGATTTTATCTTCATTTGAGAGCGAGAGAGGGAGAGCAAGCAGGGGAGGGGAAGAGACAGAGGGAGACAGAATCTCAAGCAGACTCCTTGCTGAGCAGGGAGCCCAATGTGGGGCTTGATCCCAGGACCCTGAGATCATGACCCGCCGAAATCAAGAATTCGACGCTTAACCGACTGATCCACCCAGGCACCCCAATTTGTGCTTTCTGAGACCTATTTGAGAAAGATTTGCCTCGACCACCGTGTATTAGTCTCCTATTGCTACTGTAATAAATTATCACAAACGAAGCAGCCTAGGACGACACAAGCTTACTACTTCACAGCTGATGTCTGATGTGCTTGGACGATTCCTTTGCTGAGTCTCACAAGGGCCCAGACTGAGGTGTCCACTAGCTTGGCTCTTAATGAGGCAGAGTTCCCGGGAAGAACCGTTTCTAAGGCTGGCCAGAGTACTGGCCAGTTCCGGCTCCTTCCTGCTGTAGGACTGTGGCCCATTTCCTTGGGGGCTGCCATCTGGGGCGACCGAAGCCCCTAGAGGCCTCGCCCCATCTCGCACTGGGCCCCCACCTCAGACAGCCAACAAAGGCACAGCAGATCCTTGCTTGGAATCGCTTACCCCTGCCAATTTCTCTGGCCTCCAGTGAAATTCTCTGCTTTTAAAGGCTCCTGTGATTAGATTGCCCCCCCACCTCCCAAATCAGGATAATCTCTTTAATCATAAAGCCTATAACCTTAATTATATCTGCAAAGTTTCTTTAGCATCTACTATATTTGTAGGTTCCAGGGATTAAGGTGTAGGTATTTTTGGGGAGGTATTCTACTTATCCCACCAGGTCACCAAGATTTTCTCCTGTTTCCTTACAGAAAATGGATCAATTTTAGCTGTTACATTTAGTTCTCTGTTAACATACATTTACTGTGGTAAAATACACGTATCTGTTATATTTTGAGTTAATTTTTGCATATGGAGAGATATAGGTTGAAGTTCTATGTAAATGTCTATGACCATCTACTTGTTCCAATACCATTTTGGGGAAAAGATTATCCTTTTCCCATTGATGTCTTTGGCATCATTTAAAAAAAATCAGTTGAAAATATGTGTGTAGGTCTGTTTCTGGATTCTCTACTCTGTCCTGATGATCTGTTTATTATCTTTATGCTGATTCCATAGCCTTAATTATTATAGTTTTAGAAGTCTTATTATCAGATTAAGTCCTCCAACTTTTTAGTTCTCTTTGAAAGTTTATTTGGCTTTTAAATCCTTTGCATTTCCATATTATTTTTATTTTATTTTATGTTAAGATTTTATTTCTTTACGAGAGAGAGAGAGCACAGAGGGAGAGGGAGAAGCAGACTCCCCCTGAGCAGGGAGCTCCACGTGGAGCTCAATCCCAGGACCCTGAGATCATGACCTGAGCTGAAGGCAGACGCTCAACCGACTGAGTCACCCAAGCACCCCATCCATATAATTTTTAAATTAGCCTGTTAATGTCTATGAAAAAAATCCTGCTGGGATTTAAAAGAAACTTTATTTTAAATTCCAGTAGTTAACACAGTGTAATATTAGTTTCAGGTGTACAATATTCTGATTCATCACTTCCATACATCACTTGGTGCTGCTCATCACGAAGGTGCACGCCTTCATCCCCATTACCTACTTCCCTCCACCCCCCACTGCCCTCCCCTCTGGTGACAGTGTGTTCTCTGTAGTTAAGAGTCTGTTTCTTGGGGCGCCTGGGTGGCTCAGTCGTTAAGCGTCTGCCTTCGGCTCAGGTCATGATCCCAGGGTCCTGGGATCGAGCCCCACATCGGGCTCCCTGCTCAGCCGGGAGACTGCTTCTCCCTCTCCCGCTCCCCCTGCTTGTGTTCCCTCTCTAGCTGTCTCTCTCTCTCTCTCTCTCTCTCTGTCAAATAAATAAATAAAATCTTAAAAAAAAAGTGTTTTTTGGTTTGTCTTTTTTTTTTCCCCATTTGCTTGCTTTTTCTTAAATTCCACATATGAGTGAAATCATATAATATTTGAATTTGTCTATTTCACTTAGCATAATATTCTGCTGGAATTTTGATTTGAGATTACCTTGAATCTATATATCAATTGGGGAGAATTGTCAATATTGAGTCTGTGGATCCATGACCTTGTTATGAACTGAATTGTTCCTCAAACCTCATGTTGCAGCTCTAACCCTCTGGTCTGTGATAGTTTCTCAGACATTCCTTGTTTGTGATGACCTTGACAGTCTGGAGTCAGGTACTGTGTGGAATGTCTCTCAGTGTGGGTTTGTCTGAGATTTTCCTCATGGCTAGACTGGGGGCCGCAGAGCCATTCTCATGATACGGAAAGCATACACTACGGTGGCTGATGCTAACTTCTGTCACGTGGGAAGTAGGTCGCCAAGCACCGCCCACTCCTAAGGAGTGGGGACTTAGGGTGCACCACCTCGAGGGGGAGTATCTACAGAGTTGTTTGTTACATCTCTCTCAGTCATTGATACCAGTATGGACTCATGGAAATTTATTTTATACTTTGGATTTTAATCCAATACAAAATTATTTTTTTGCTCAAATTGTTCCAGCTTTGGGCAGTGGGAGCTCTTTCAGGCTGGCTTCTGTCCCTTTGACATTAAATATACCTCAAAATTGTGGTAACAGATACCTAACATTTACCACCTTAACCACTTTTACGGAACCGTTTAGTAGTGTTAACTATATTCACAGTTGTGAAAAGACCTCTAGAACTTCTTAATCTTGCAAAACAGAAACCGTTCCACTGAACAAGTCCCCCTTCCCCACCCTGCTGCAGCCGAGGTTGCTGGATTCCTCTGGGGACCTCACAGACGTGGGATCCTGGAACACTTCTCTCTCTGTGCTTGTTTCACTCGGTGCAGTGTCCCCAAGTTGCATCCTTCTCTTCAGAGACTACTGGTCAACTGTGCGTATATACTAGATAAATAACGCTGCGGTGAGGCTGGGTGTGCCGAATCTCTTCGAGATCCGGGCTTCAGTTCTTTGGGGTATAGATCCAGGTTGCCAGATCACTTTTCATTTTTTGAGGAACCTCCATACCGTTTTCCACAGCGACCACATTTTACATTCTCACCAACAGTGCACAGGTGTTCCAATTTCTCTGATCCTGACCAACACCTGTTCTTTTTTTTTTTTCCCTTCAACTTTGTGGAGTTGAAATGCATTAATTGTAGCAGCCAGAGACGCACCATTCCGTTCCCTTCCAGGAGATCCTGACACAGGAGCATAGTTGGTGGACAGCCTCCTGCCAGGGCCCTTCCTTAGACCGACCGAGGCGTCTGTGCTGCAGCTACCCTGTCCCCCGGCGGCACCCAGCCACGGACAGACCAAGGCGGGCGGGCGAAGCCAGGTCATGTCGGCCCACCTCGACTTTTTCCACGAGGAAGCCCAGCCTGACCAGGACGTTCCCAGGTTGCCCTGCAGGCTGGGCTTTTTCTAATCAACCCTCCCTCCTTCCTCTTCTCTGTCCACACGGGCCTGCCCCCTCCCTTTACCGCTCATTGTGTTTCCCCCAATAAACTCCTGCAGCTGATTTTGTCTTGGCATCTGCCTCTTTGACACACAGGATTTTGGGAAGAAGTGAAATTAGATGTTTAGCCCACTGTCTTAAGAAAGAAGTCACTATGAAGTTTTTGTGTTCTTTAAAGATTACACATTTCAAGTTTCATTCGACTATGGGAAAGTAAGTTACTTCTAACACATTTATTATCTGAGAGAAAATTTATTTATTCTAATTTACTGAAACTTAAAATATTCCATCAAATTACCCAGGAAAATCCAGGTAGCAGAAATATTTAACACATTTCTTCAGGACATCTCAAACAAGTTTTAAAAGGCCACAGAATGATCTATAAATCTGCCACTGAAATCACTTCCACGTTGTGCAAGTGCAGAAGTGAGCAGAGGTGCAGCCTGCCCTCCCTGTGGCTGCGCGGGAGTTCAGGTTACGTGTAAGTATGACTGTGAGGTGCCAAGTCACCTGAGGAATCATCCCCATTTCAGTTGTGGACCCAAAGCAGCAAATCATACGTGCCCCAGAAGGGAACATCTTCCATGTGTGTGTGGGGGGACAGGCACGTGCCAGGGGAAGGCCGACTCCGCCACATGGGGGACGGATGTTAGAAGTCTGCCGTTGTCGGTAATACAGAAACATACACAGTCTTCATGTTCAAAGTCTTCATGGGGATTTCTTCCGTAATTTCTAGAATGGGAAGATCAAAAAAAAAAAAAAATGTTCGACCTGTTCTGTATGAATATTTAAAAACTGTTGACTGTGTATAGGATCTGGCCTCACCCTAAGGAGTCTGGTCTTTGTCCCATCTCCTAGGGGACCCTCTAGACCCTTGGGACTTCGTGAGTGATGGGAGTGTTTTGTTTATGGTGGGCCCTGAATACCCCTCATAGTTTCTGCTAATGAGGTGACTCACGTGACTTAGGGCAGAAGCTTTCAGTCGCGTAGTACGCCCGACAGTGCAGCCGGGTGGCCAATGAACCAGCTGTGCCAGGTAATGAAGCCGCACTGCAAACTCTGGACCGCCCAGGCTTGGGGAGCTTCCCAGGTCGGCAGCACACTGCCCACGACTCCTTGGGAGAGGGCAACTGGAAGCCCCATGTCTGGACCCCTCCCAGATTTGGTCCTCTGTACCTTTTCCTATAACCTAAGTTCAGTAGTTTCCAGTGAGTTCTGTAAATCCTGCTAGCAAATTATCAAACCTGAGGGTGATTTTGGGAAACCCACTGAACTTACAGTTGGCAGAAGTGACAGTGGTCTTGTGTGGCCTCTTCCCTGAGTTTGTCAAAGGCGCCTAACTCCCTACAGTTTGGGCGAAGTCTTGGGCAGACCTGGAGGAATGCCCCTCACCCTAACTAGCCCTGCGTGCTGGCCCAGGCATCTGCATACCATGCCCCAAACAGGTGTTTCATAGGCCCACAGAGAACCATCGTGGTCTCTAAATATTAACTCCCTACGGCAGGAGGAATCGCCGTGTTTGGGTCTGGGGAAGTATGAGGCCATGATAAGCCGTAACATCTTACGAGGCCAGAACACAGAGTTACCAAAACTGAAGGCTCGTGTCAGAATATGGGAGCTGGTACAGCCAATGACAGATACGCTGAGCATCTAAAAGTATAAAACAAATGTAACTGATTAAAACACACTGAATAGAGGGCACCTGGGTGGTTCAGTGGGTTAAGCGTCTGCCTTCGGCTCGGGTCATGATATTAGGGTCCTGGGATCGAGCCCCCAGTCAGGCTCCCTGCTCAGTGCAGTCTGCTTTTCCCTCTCCCTGTGACCCTCATGCTCACGCTCTCCCTCTCTCAAAAAAAGTAAAATCTTCAAAACACACTGAATAGATAAAAACCCAAAAAGAGAGAAAAGAAAACCTTAAAGTGCTCTTTGCCCACTGGGGAGGCATTTTCCTTCGAGCAGACCTGAATTCAAAGGGAGGGACCAACATTCTCTACAAAGAGCTCTCGTCCCAGCAGGAATACGACATTGCTCCTGAAGCTGCCTCTCTTGTAGATAACTACAGGGCCTGGAGATGATACTGAGCATCTCATGAAACAAGCAGGAAGCCATTATGTGATCCTTCTAATGTACCGAATTAGTACTATTTTACAAAAGACAACATTGAGAGGAGAAACAATGAAAATGAGGCTGGACAGAGACACTGGGCTGGAAAGAGCCCCAGGCTTCTCGGGGATCAGACCATTGAGCCTTTGAGGTCTCAGGGCACGGAGAGGTCACATTGGGACCACAAGCAAGGCCTGCTTTGTGAGCCACGGGCAGAATCTCACAAACGTGGTTGTGCCCTGGTCAGTGTCGGCCAGGTGCCTGCACGAACACAGAACCAGAGACAACGATGCCTCTTCATGTCCACGGCTCGGCTGCCCCTGGGAACCAGCGCACGTGGGGGATAAGAAAGCGGAGGTAAGTTTCACCCACGCAGAACAAGACAGAAGAGCCAAGTATATTGGAGGCAAAGTGAAAGGAGCCTGCTGATGGGAGGACAGCCTGTGGACATCACTGGAGGCAGACAAGGGCCCAAACAGGCAGGATCTTGTGCGTCCAGCGATGATTCTGAAGCATTAGCTAATGGTGAGCCGTGGGGACTCTGAGCAGGGACACCATCAAGGGAGGAACACACCGGAGACAGCTCTGGTAGAGGTGGACTGGCCGCTTCGGCAGAGGATGGGGCCCTAAGCCAGCGAGGGCTGCAGACACAGGGAGCCTCTGAGAGCAAAGTGGAGGCACAGAGTTGTGTCTGGTTAGAGAGGAACCCGGGTACAATGGAGGCTTGAGTCTAACAACGGAGCAGAGAATTGTAAAGTGTAATAGGAAACATAAAAAAAAAGCTGAGCAAGGGAAGAAAATGAGGGAAATCTCTAGGCCAAAAACCATGAATCCCAAGATGTACCTGAACATTTCGGTTTTCTGTCGGTCCTGGTGGCCTAAAGCTTTGGCACTAAAGGTTATCAAAGTGAGACAAGAAAAACCCTGGGGTCTACAGACTGGGAAGTCCAGTGAACCGTCCTCCCCACAAATGCTGGGGCCTCAAATAAGGAACCCACAGCAAGAGTGCATTTCAAACAGATCCCTCACCACCGAGAAGACAGTTAAGAGAATGCAGTGGGTCTGAGTCATGGCCTTCCAGAAGATATGCCCATGTTCTATTTCCCAGGAACTGGCTGTGACCACAGAGGCTGAGGCCGGGGTGATGGGGTTACAAGTTCAGGACGCCTGGAACCACCAGAAGTGGGAAGAGGCAAAGACCAGATTCTGCCCTGGAGCCTCCAAAGAGGACACCGCCCTGCTGACACCTGGCCTCTGGCCTCCAGAACCGAGAAGACACTTGGTGGTCTCATAGCCCCGGCTTATGACAATCTGTCTGGTCAGCCTCAGCAAACCCTATGGAGAACCTGCCTCACTCAGCCTTGCTGTGGGCCAGGGACAGAGAGGACACAGCCCCATGAGGCTCTGGCCCTCGTGCTGTCCAAACACTCTCTGTGGCCCCAAGTCACTGAGTTGAAATGGGCTTGGGTTGACAGCATCCCCAAACAACAATAGAGATGCTCCTTTACACGGAGCTTCAACAGAAACATCATCAACTGCTGTCGTCAGGATTCTAGAAACAACCAAAGGTTCACAGAAACCACGCGCATGCCACATCAAGAAAAAGGCAACTTGTGGTAGGAAGGTCTGTGGTTGTCCCACTTGGGCTTGGCTGCCCAGCCCTCCCAGCCCAAGGACCCCGTTGTCCCAGGAGGAACAGAGCAAAGGCACCGTGTGTGTCCTAACCCGACCGGAGGCCACCTGGGGGGCCTGCAGAGGGTGCTTGTCTCCGTTTTGCCGAACCTGGAACTCAGCCAGGGAGGAAAATCGCAGGCATCACTGGGAAATACTGTCAGGCAAACAACAAGCCGACAGCTGCTGCTGGTGCAAGGTCGCAGATGCATCATGTGACAGAGGGCTTACAGTCGGGGGGGAAGCTGAGGACGGCGCGGTTCAGAAAGCCGCAAGCATGCCCAGGGCAGGATGCACACACAGAAAAGTCCCGGGAAGACCCCAAGCTTTCAATTCTGAACAAAATAAGAGCTTTTCTGGCCAAATCTGGCTGATGAGGGCCGAGCTGAGGGGCAGTGAAGACATCCCGAATAAACAAAAGCACCGGGTGTCCAGCACCGCCAGAGGGCCTTGGGCTGGGCAGCAAGGACGCTGATGGTAACTGCCACCTGATGCCGCATGTCTGGTTTATAACACTATTTTCTGTTTTCTAGATGATTTAAAAGACAAATACATAAAGCACAATTAAAAATTTATGTTTTGGGACACACGAAGCAGTTTCCCCGACAAGAATACAAACAGGGGCAGAGTTTTTGAAACTAAAGTCAAATTGGTATTGATTCAAATCAGACCGTTGTTAATTTAGGATGTTAACTGTAATCCCTGTGGTAAACACTAAGAAAATAGCAAAAGAGAAATACACAAAAGGAAGTGAGAAGGGAATTGAGATAGTGCGCCCACAAAAAAAAAAAAAAAAAAATCAAGTGGACACCCAAGGAGGAGGCAATTTAGGAGGACACGAGGGAGAAAACAGGTGTAAGACTTCCAGAACAAAAATCCCAGCAAAATGGCACAAGTCCTTCCTGATTAGTAAGTACTTTAAACCAGGGCCTAACCAGCCTGGAGGAAGGGATGTACCAGGTCCAGCCCTGCCAGGCCCTCTCTCACCAGAGGAAGAAACAGAGAAGCTGGGGTCACGGCCCAGGGACACAGGTCCCTGGAGACTGAGCACTAATCACACAGCTACAGAACAAGTCCCATCCCCCGTGGGCTCCTATAGCACAACAACAGGGTTAGAGCCAGAAGACGCAGAAGCATGGACACCTCTGATGCCAGACAGACCTACAGCCTCACCCCAACTTTTCACCTCAGGTCATGTGCCCCAATACCTCGTGTCAGACTGTCAACAAAAAGCTACAAGGCATTTGAAAGGCAACAGAACCACTGTAGGGTGAGACACAGCGATCTTCACACTAGGGGCAGATGCAGCAGAGCGGCAGGGATGAAGGTTCACACACCAAGGCTCTAGCGGGTGAAGGAGACGCACTTGGGGACTGACGGGCAGTGTGCGCACAGAGGTGGGTGTTCTGAGACGGAGTGAAGAAGCTCTTTTACCAAAACACGTACACCAGGGCATAGCACATTCAAACTGCAGAGAACCAAAGACAAGACATAACTTTGGGCACTTTTTCACCAGCACTGAGGTGCCAGATCCCGTCAGAGCGTCCAGCACACCCAGGCTGCAAGGCTGAATGAATAAACAGGTCTGAGTTATGGTGACGGGAGGGATGGCCACACACAGAGAAGCTGTTTGGAGAAAGGGCTCCAGGAGCAGCCACGCGATGGGGAGCGCCCTGGCGTGTGACAGGGATGAAGGAAGAGAACAGGGCTGATGGGGCCGGCAACTCTGGGACGCTGAGACCAGAGTGGGTTTGGGGAGAGGCACACCAGCCCTGCCAGGGGCCGCCGCCGTCCCCTTCCCGAGTGACAGGGCTCTCCGCTCTTGGGCACTCGCTGAGAAAAAGCCTGCAGGCATGCCCTGCACGCGGTGGAGGCGGCAGCACAACGCCACTTACGAGCTTCCCACGAGCTGCTGTTTTACAATACTGTCATCGTTCGATCCTTGGGAAAGAGAATGATCTTAGAATCAGCAAACGATGCTCATTTATCTAGAAGCATGTGTTTCTAATTGCTTACCAATATACTTTTAAGGTTATTTTCAAAAGTGAAAAGCAATCATCCTTTTAATTAATTTAACACTGTAGTATGGCAAATTTCTGGAGAAAGGGGAAAAAAAAAAAAAAGACACCAGAAAACCAGAAATGAAGCAGATGTGACACAATCTGTCACCTCACCGTGTGTCTGAGTCTCGTTCAGAAACAGCTTGAGCTTCCTGCTGCGAAGGCCAAACACCTTGGCTGCCTCATACAGAAGGCCCTGGTGAGTGAGTCCGTTCTGCCCAGGTGGGTTTTCCAGCAGGAGCGTGCCCACCGTTCCCTTCACACACTCTGCAGAAGAGACCATCGCTGGGTCAGGTCCCGAGAGCGCACCCCCCTCCCTGCGCCCCACTGGCCGCCGGCCCCTGTGCAGAGTGGAGGCTCCAAGAGCCAGCAGGGCCCAGAGAGTTGGGCATCCAGTCTGCAGAGGGGAAGGGGCAGGGAAAACGGAAATCCCAACAGGTATAAAGGCCCGCAGCTGGGGAAGAGATACTCCGTAAACACATGCTGTGCACAGGGAGGGCCCAATATATCAAGGAGAAATAAATATCCATCTAGTCTGCTGACCGAGGCACAGATGTGTACAACAGATTTCAAAACACTTTCCAGGAAAAAAAAGTAAGGCAAAAAACATTTAAGTGGCTCGGCACTTAGTTCCACTTCATTTAACAATAATGTTTATGTGCCAGTTTACCCCATCTCCTGACTCTGCCGATGGAGGGTGTTTCCGCATAAACACACCAAGAGAAGCAAGCCTGCGTGTGCTCTCCAGGGCAGATGGGAGTGCGCACCTTAACGCACCACATCCGAGGCAGACCGTGAAAGGAAACCCTGACGCCAGCCCCCCATGACTCGCCGGCCGCCGGCGCAGTGTTGGCGGCCGGGGGAGGCGCACCTTGCGGGCCTGCGTTCAGGAGCTGCAGGTTGATGTAGCGGCAGAGCGCAGTGCTGGGGCCGTCCACCACAGCGGGGGCAGAACCCGCTCCCACTCTAAGTGTTTTCCCACTAAGACTCAGTAAGTCAGTCTGGTTTCGTATTTCTGGAAATAACAACAAAAAGAACAACGACAAATCACTCTTTCAGGGTATATAGTGCAGAGCTGAAGTTATTCACTTGTTTCTCCTTAATTATTAAACTATCCTTTATCTTTGCAGTGATGCTTTCCACTTAATTTCTCTTTATCAACGCACATCGCCTACTGTATAAAATGAGGCTTAAATGACATGCAAATAGCAGATGTGAATGTTGCAAAACCACGTAATAGTAATAACAAAAATACATGGCAAATTGTTTTTTCTTTTAGTATTTTCCCTGATGTTATAGATTCTCTTAAAATCTCCTACGTCAGAACACTAAACTTCGCTGTGAAAAGAAGCCTTATACTAAAACATGGTAATTATAGTCAGAAGAAAACGGATCATTTGACTCAGGAACACATGTGAAAAACAGCAAGACACAGGGAACACATGCAGATCTCATTGACCTAAAACTGAACACTGCTTAGGGTCGCAACCATGGCTGGGACAGGTCCCCGGGGAATAGGGGCTGTAGGACCTCCACTCTGGACCCGCACCCGTGGCTCCCCAGAACTCCTCTGGGCCGGGTCACAAAGGGTGATGGCATCTGACACTGCGAGCCTGCCCTAGTCTCTGCCCATCTGGCGGCTCCTCCATCACAGCCCAGCAGCTCGCCTGTGTTTGTTGGCCAATTACATCTCTTCTTTTAGGCTATTTAGAATTTCCTGAAAATGAGCATCCAGATTCCTATTAAAGAGGGTGTACTCATCTTACATGGCTGCCATTAAGAATCACAAACGCGGGGCTTAGAGCAACAGAAACCTACTGGCTCTGATCCTGGAGGTGAGACGTCAAAATCGGGGTGTTGCGTGGGCCCTGCCCCCTTGGAAGCCTGCAGGGTGGCCCTCCCCATCCTCTTCCTAGCCCCTGGAGGCTCCCAGACGTCTGCTTGCAGTTCCCCAATTCCAGCTCTGCTTTTGTCATCACATGGCTGTGTCCCTGTGTGGTCCTGGGAACATCCCTCTTATCTAATCACACTGGCAACAACCCTGTCTCCAAGGGTCACATTTGGTGGTATGCAGGGGCAGGACTTCAACATGTCTTTCTCTTAATTTAGGCTTGTCTTACTGAGGATCTGGGTCTAGTAAGACACAGACACTATGCTTACTAAAGTCAAAGCACAGCAGGGCGTCTCTGAGGCCTGGACCCCAGCCCGTGGCCAACAGGGAGTAGACAGGACGGGAGGCTCCATCTCCTGAGGGGCACAGAGACGCTGTCCATCTGGGCAGGGATGAGGGCAGGTTCACGGTGTCAGATGCGTCACCATCCCAGCAGGGCGCAGGGACACTGTGGCAGGGCTGCTGAGGGCCGGGCCAATCCAGACTCAGGAGGAGGGCATGGCTGTGGAGCAGAACCAATACCAGACGACCCACCTGGCGTCAGAGGACAGCTCCCGACCTTCTACGTACCTGTGGCACCATGCAGGACAGCCAGCTCGGTGTTTTTCACACCAAAAATAGTAGTAATAACACTCTTCAGCTTTAAAAGGTCCAACCTGTTATCGCCTTTTGGATTTTCCAGAAGCAATACTCCACCTAAAGAACCACAAATATAAGTAAAACTGAAGGAAAAAGAAGTTAAATTTGAAAGAAAAATCCAGGAAAACACCACTTGTATGTTCCCTCTGGTCAACGTCTGGTCATGTCTTTTCCCCACTGTCTAACTGGATCTTTTTTATTTATTTTTTTTAAAGATTTTATTTATTTGACAGAGAGACACAGTGAGAGAGGGAACACAAGCAGGGGGAGTGGAAGAGGGAGAAGCAGGCTTCCCACGGAGCAGGGAGCCCGATGTGGGGCTCGATCCCAGGACCCTGGGACCATGACCTGAGCCGAAGGCAGACGCTTAACGACTGAGCCACCCAGGCGCCCCTAACTGGATCTTTTTTAAACTGTGAATGGGGAGAGTTCTTCATGTACTTCGGACACACCTGGCGGGGGAAATGGTTTGTAAGGACCACCTCCTGCCTTGTAGCTCAAGCTTTCATCCTTCTCACAGGATCTTTCACAAAGCATAAATAAATAAATTATTGGTCAGACAACATACTCTATATGATTTCAATCCCTAAATGTGTTGACGAGTTTTATGGCCCAGCCTACAATCCAGCTTGGTAAATGTCCTGTGGGAGCTTGAACAGAATGTGCATTCTGCTGCTGCTGGGTGAGCTGTTCCATTAATGTTGATTCAATTCTGGTTTTCTGTCTAGCTCTTCTATCAATTGTTGAAAGAGGTATATATTCATTTCAAACTGAAACTGAATTTTCTCATTCTCCTTTAAGGCTGTCAGTTCTCTCTTTTGTGGTTTGCAGCTCTGCTGTTAGGTGCATCCACATTTGGGATCTTTATGTTTTCCCTGTGGTTGACATTTGTAGCATTACTTAATGTCACTGGTGACTTTCTTTGCTATGAAGTCTACTGAAATGAACATAAACATTCTTGCTTTGTTTTTTTAAAATTTTTTAAAAAAGATCTTATTCATTTATTTGAGAGAGAACACACACATGGTGGGTGGCGGGGCAGAGAGGAGGGAGAAGCAAACACCCCACTGCGCAGGGAGTCTGATGCGGGCCTTGATCCCAGGACCCTGAGATCATGATCTGAGCTGAAGGCAGACGTTTAACTGACTGAGCCACCCCGGTGCCCCTTCTTGCTTTTTTTGATTAATGCTTGTATGGTATGTCTTCTTATTTTCAATCTAACTGCACTGTTATATTTGAAGACTTCCTTATATATTGCGTATAGCTGGTAATGTGTTTTTCTAAGTCTGCCAATCTCTATTAGTTGGTCTATTTAGAACCGTTTATATTTAGTGTAATTATTTTTTTTTCAAAATTCTATTTATTTGACAGAGAGAGCACAAACAGGGGGAGTGGTAAGCAGAGGGAGAGGGAGAAGCAGGATCCCCACTGAGCAGGCAGCCCGACGTGGGCCTTGATCTCAGGATCTTGACCTGAACCAAAGGCAGACGCTTAACTGACTGAGCCACCCAGGCGCCCCTATTATTTTTTAAAAGTAATCTCTACGCCCGAGGTGGAACCTGAACTCACAACCCGGCGATCAAGAGTCACATGCTCCCTCAAATGGGCCAGCCGGACCCCTCCCCCATTTAGTGTAATTACTGACGGTAAGCTTAAGCTTTCCCTCTTATTTTCTGCTTTCCACTTGTTCTGTTTTCCTTCTCTAGGCTCCCTGTGGGTTTCATGAACATATTTTAGAACTCCCATTTTTACTTCTGTAGTGTTTTTGTGTGAGTCTCCAGAACAGGCTGTTTGAGTGGCTGTACCAGGAAGTACCTCATACGCACATAACAACTTGCCTCCTGGTGTTGGCATTTGACCAGTTTGAGGGAAGCACAGAAACCTGACCTCCCTTCCCTCACTTTGCTCGTCCCTACTTTCAATTTTCTTTTTTTTCTTTAAAGATTTTATTTATTTGACAGAGAGAGACACAGCGAGAGAGGGAACACAAGCAGGGGGAGTAGGAGAGGGAGAAGCAGGCTTCCCGCTGAGCAGGGAGCCCGATGCGGGGCTCAATCCCAGGACCCTGGGACCATGACCTGAGCTGAAGGCAGACGCTTAACCATCTGAGCAACTCAGGTGCCCCTCTACTTTCAATTTCCTTAAATATTTCTTGCATATACACTGAGATGTTATAGTTTTTGTTACAACCATCAAATAATTTAGAAAATTCAAGGAGAAAAGTCCGCTGAATTTACCTATATTTTGACTCTTTTTGTTGTTGTTTCTTCTGTCCTGATGTCCCTACATTTCTTCTTTTGTCATTTTCTTTGTTTTAAGAATTTCCTCTACCTATTCTTTTAGAATTAGTCATGCTAACAATGAACTCTTTTAGTCTCCCTTCATTTAGGGATGTCTTGATTTTCCCTTCACCATGAAAGATATTTTGCTTGATACAGAGTTTTGGGTCGACAGTACTCCTCTTGTAGCATTCTGCCTTCTAGCCTCCAAAGTTTCTGACAAGAAATCCAATACTGTTCCAGTTGTTTTCCCCTGTAGGTTAGGGAGGCATACTCTCTCACTGCTTTCAGGATGTCTTCTTTGTCTTCAGCTTTCAGAAGTCTGACTACGCCATGTCTCAATGTGAATTGAGTTTTTGGGTTTGTCGGGTATGGGGTTCTCTCGGCTTCTTGAATCTGTAGGTGTACATGTATTGCCAAATTTAAGAAGTTTTCAGCCATTATTTCTGATTACTTTTTCAGTCCTGTCGTTCCTTCTCTTTATCCCAGAATTCAGTGACAGAATATTAAACTTCTGTTAATATCCCATAGATCCTTACGATTCTGTTCATTTTTTTCTGATTTTTAAAAAATCTCTTTTGTTCAGAATGGGTAATTTCTATTGTTCTAGCTTCCATTTCACAGACTCTTTCCTGTCCCTTCTATTCTGCCACTGTGCCCATCCACTGGGTTTTGTATTCTAGTCTTGTATTTATCAGTTTTAAAATTTTCATTTGATTCCTGATATCCACTTCTTAGCTGAGGCTTCCTATTTTCATTTGTTTCTTTTGTGTTTGTAATTGATCTGTGGAACATTTTTATTATGGCTGCTTTACATTCTGTCAGATAATTTTTTTTTTTTTTTTAAGTAGGCTCCATGCTGGGGAGCCAAATGTGGGGCTTGAACTCAAAATCCTGAGATCAAGACCTGACCTGCCGAGGTAGGATGAAAGCCCCAAGCTCACTGTGTGGGCTTCTCTGATACCATGAGGTGGTAGGGGCCTGAGGCTCCTGACAAAGGTCTAGGCTCCCCACTTGGTCTTTGCTAGTGGGGCCAGTTTCTTCTGTTGTGTTTGGCTGGAATAGAACAAATACTGTCTAGAAGTTTTCTGTCTTGCTAGGCTGCGCCTCTCCTGGTTCTCTGTCTACAGAGAGCAGGATTTTGTTGGAGCGTTTTTGTCTGCATTAGGCATTTCCAGGTTGCCGGCTTCTTCAGCTCCAAGTCTGGGATCTATGAGGCAAAAGGAAAAGCCAGCCCTTTTCCCTCCCCCATCACACCCAAGGTGTATGCTTGTACTTTGTGGGAAGAATAGGGAAGAGCATGTCTACTCCATCTTCCTGGAAGTGCAAGTCCAATCATTTACTTTTGTGGATTCATTTTGATGGCAATTAGAAAGAGAAAGTTATATGATTTTATTAATTCTCTTATAATAGTCTTAAAGACATTCATAGGTTTAACTAAAAAGCAAAGCACAAGCCATGGGATTAATTTACTCTTACCTTGCTCACTGCCATTTGTACAAATGTTAAGATTGACATATGCACAAGCAGGACCAGGCAGGGATGATCCTCTGGTGATTGTAATTTCCAGGTCAGAACCCTTTAACTAAGCACATGAGAGCATGGGACTGAGTTAAGTGTGGCACTGACCAGTGTCACCAACTAACATAGCAGCTACTTCTCACACCTAGAGCTCTGTAGGATTCCGCGAGCATATTCAATCTCATCACTAAAACAGTCAAAAGCTGTGACTTTTCACGTTTTTCTTTTCACCTTGTTCTTTTAAAAACATGCAGAACAGAAAATGAAACCATCTTGTAACTTGCCCCACTGAAAAGACTAACAGTGACATCCAGCCCCTGCCTGTCTGTACCATCTGTCCCTTCTATAGAAAGGAGGAATGAAAAAAAAAAAAAAAAAGAAAGAAGGAATGAGACAAGGAATACATGGCAGAGTCAGTGACTGATACAGAAAGGAACTCCTTCCCCTATTATAAACAACCTATTTCTGAATCATGGCCAGTATCTTCCATGTCCTGGTATCAGATTTTCATAGTTGCAACTAAAATGTGCCAACAAGAAATGAAACTGTAATTTTATGGAAAACCTACTACCATAAACGTCAACTGCTCTTCAAATCAACCGTTGTTTGCTTTGAACAGTCAGTCCCAGAATCTACGACATCAACTTCTCTAGTTTCAGGAAAAGCAGGCCCACATAGCCCCTGGTCTCCCGGCAACCCTTACGTACCTCCTGGCTACCTTTCCCAGGAGAACTGCTGTGAGAACAGCTCCACCTTCCCTCCCTCTCTTCTCTGGACACCCCTCCCCAAACCCACCCAGTACTTCAGGACTGAGGACTATGCCAGTCGCTACTGGGGGCAGAATATGAAGAGGTCACTCCACAAACAACGTAAAATCTAACCTTCCATCTCTTCGCAGTTCAACAAACCCAGAACTCACCTGCGTTTCTTCCTGAATAAGGACTTTATCTGACATTGGAACTGGATACGGTTTCAAGGGAGCCTTTATAGTGGCAAATATGAACTCTGTGTGGCTTTCGATAACATTATTCAGATACTTCCCTTCAGACTTTGCTTTATAATAAACTGTTATTTCATCAGTTGGAACCAGATTGCACTGAAAGTACATACAGAAAATTTAAAAAGGAAGCACATTGTTAATCAAAACGTATGGTGATGTTGAACAGGACTGATGACAGTCCTGTGCTGAATCATTATGGGAGCATACAGGCTCCTGCCCAATGCTCCTCTGAAACAAAGGAGTGACTGAGCAAAAACCCACTTACAAAACTCTGAACTGAGGTAGAGTTCACAAGCATTCCATTACCTGCTGAAAGTGGACTCCTGAGACCCAGAACTACAGGTCTCAGACTCCTGGCCTGAGGAGGGAGGGTGGGAGCCCCGCTCTGGTCAGTGTGAGGGAGCCTCTCCTCGGAGCCGGGGATGGGAGACCTTCCTTGGGTGGGGGAGCCTGTGCTTTGGTGGGAGGTGGGGAAGCCCCTCCTCGGGGTTGAGAGATGGGAGCTCCTGGCTCCCTCACCTGGTGGGGCAGGCAATAGGCTTGTGCCCCTGCCCTGGCTCCCAGCTCCCCAGTGAGGAAGAACCACCCCTCTGTCCAGATCCAACAATGTCTCCCTGAGCTAGGAGCCCTTCCTCAGACACCCACTGTCCTCTCTGATGACCTGCGCCAGTAAGGAGGGCTATCTATCCGGATGATTCTGTGGAAACCCTGGGGAACTGAAAGAGGTAGACTAGGGGGACAGGTTGGCTGAAAGCTCCTGGTCAGAGAAACAAAAGAGCCATGTCCAGCCTGGGGCAAATGAGTAGGGAGTGGAAGGGGGCCTACTTTTCCTGCAGAGCACAATGTGAACAGACCATAAACCATTACTCAATTACAGTGGTTTATATTACCTGCCTCTCCTGTCCTACTCAACAACCAAAAAACCAAACAACAACAACAAAAAACCACAAAACAGTTAGCTTGTTCTTAATGTGACAAACTGACCTTTTTGCGAAGTTTCTGGATGCGATTGATGACCTCCCGAGCCACTCCTTCATCCACCATTGACTGGTCGGGGGTGACGTCTAAGAGAACCAAAACCTGTAGGAATGAAGAGTGCATAGCACGACAATCAAACAAGGAGGAACAGTTATCTCAAACTCGGCACAATTGTACTTAAGTTAAATTCTGAGAAGTCTGTCATGTAGCACTAATTATTCTGAGCAAAGGAGATAAAATTAAGCTAGTTTCATTATGGTTCAGGTGCTTCTTCTTAAGGAGCTATTCCTTCCACTGGGACAGGTCCAGCGCCTCCTTTTCTTCTGCGGGGGCCACTCCCAGGATTAGGAGCGGTGAGCCTCCCGTGTAACTGCTCTTCGTCTGTGTGATGGGCAGTCACTGCCCTTGCAGGAAGTGGGGTCGGGGCCACACAGCCCCTCACACCGCCAATGAGCCCGCGAGGGCCCCAGAGCAGCCCATTGTTTTCTTCAGCCAGGAGCTGTTTCAACCCTTAGTCCGTCAGTGTGATTCAAGACACGGTTTCTGCAGGAGACCCCGACATGTTTGATAGGATTTAAGCTGTCATCTTCTTCCCGACTTCATCTACTTCCTCCGCCATCTGTCGTGAAGGACGTCGATGACGTAAAGATGCAGTGTTGCCGCTGGCACAGATGCAGTGAGGACGTGGTGTCACCGCCCAGACGGGGAGACACTTGTAAGTCAAGCACCAGCTGCATGGACGTTTCTTTCTTTCTTTTCTTAAAGATTTTATTTATTTGTCAGAGAGCGTGAGCACAAGCAGGGGCAGTGGCAGGGGAGAGAGGGAGAAGCAGGCCCCCCGCCAAGCAGGGAGCCCGAAGTGGGACTCGATCCCAGGACCCTGGGATCATGACCTGAGCTGAAGGCAGACGCTCAGCCGACTGAGCCACCCAGGCGCCCCAGCAGGAATGTTTCTGAGGCAATTTTATCAGAAACTTGCTCTACTTCATGAGGGCAGAACTGGAAATGGGTGGCGAGGCGGGGCAGGGCCACCCCAGCCCACAGTACATGAACCGTGTCAGCAATCTCAGAAGACCAGGACACTTCCTTCATTGACTTCCTCAGGCTGGCCGCCATCAGGGTGTGGGCTCTTCACGCCGTCTGCCCACATGGAGCTCAGCCTACATCTAATTCAAGCCACTGCAAAAGGCTTGAGGAGTTTGAGGAGGCTGGCCTTCCTCACATGGTACTCCCCACGCCCCGTGCACGTGGTTACGCACAAAGGAACTCCCACAAGCCCCCCACTCCCAACCTAGAGATCTTATGACCTGTCTGCCAGAAAAGTCTGGTCAAGAGCAAAGAGAGGGGGCACCTGGGTGGCTCAGTCGTTAAGCGTCTGCCTTCAGCTCAGGTCATGGTCCCAGGGTCCTGGGATCGAGCCCCGCATCGGGCTCCCTACTCGGCCAGGAGCCTGCTTCTCTCTCTCCCGCTCCCCCCGTTTGTGTTCTCTCTCGCTGTGTCTCTGTCAAATAAATAAAGAAAATCTTAAAAAAAAAAAAAAAAGCAAAGAGAGATGCTCTGATCCATCACGACAAAAAGCACTGACCCCAGAATCCAAAAGTGCTGCACATCCTCCTCCAGGATGTCCCTCCCCAACCTGACTCCACGCCAGGCTTCGGAAAGGAGCCCCTCTCTGTGCTCATTTCTACCAGATAACTTACCAAGCAGAAGAGTAAGAATTGGCTTACTTTTCTGTCTCTATGACTGGCTCATTCCTTGAAGGGTGGGGTTACGTCTTATTCATTTTTGTAGGACCCAACACTTATGACAGTTGCAAGCAGAGGTCACAAAATGTCTATTTACATATATGCTAAAGAAATGCGCATGTAGGGACGGGGTGCCTGGGTGGCTCAGTAGGTTAAGCATCTGCCTTTGGCTCAGGTCATGATCCCAGGGTCCTGGGATTGAGTCCCACATCAGGCTCCCTGCTCAGCAGGGAGTCTGCTTCTTCCTCCACCTCTCCCCACTGCTTGTGCTCTCTCTCAAGTAAATAAAATATTAAAAAAAAAAAAAAAAAGAAATGCGCATGTTAAGAGCATACAATGGAGTAATTTAATAAAGCCAATCTAAAATGAATATCTGGTTTATTGTACTCTGAGACCAGCTGTCAACACTCCGGAAAGGCACAGGCAAATTACCTTTTCCTCTTATGTTATCTTTTGGTAAAGAAACATTCTAGGGAAGAGAACAATACCTGGGCATCCGAGTGCGCTTCATACCGCGTCGTCCCTCCTGTCATCTGATCAAAGGTGTACATGAGGCGGATGTCCTCTTCATGCAGCTCATGGCCTTCTACAACAATGGTCCCTGTTGGAGAAGCAACTGCCACTGTGAGTCAGCCCCTCCGCATCCTCCTCTTCACAACTCCCAGCTACAGCACATTATGCCAATTTTCACAGCGTCAAGCTGCAGAGACTTCAAGAGGTCATGTCCTCCTGACTCATCCTTTATACTTCCCCATAGTGCCTTGAGGACAGTTAAACCACCACCGTCTCCCGTGTAAATGACTCCCCAGGTCCAAAGGCATGTGCATCCCCACCATAAACACAGAGCAGAGTGATGTACTGAAGACAGCAGGCTGCAGAGTCCAAGCGGACCCAGGCCCACCACTCACTGGCTGCAGGACCCCGGTGCTCCACTATCTGCTGAGCAGGGTGGGGCGAGGATGAAGTGAACAGGGTCAGGTTCTGGGCACCATCCTCCCACAGCAGGCAGAATGCATGAACGGGGGCGGGGGGGTGGGGTGGCGGATGGCCATGCCTGTTTTCAGGGACGCCTGCTGTGGACATCCACAATGATCTTCCTGGTGTCAGCACTGGGCTGTCATTTTGACTATGTCACTCTGTTCTGAAAATTATTTTGCTTCCCATTAGCGCAGAAATCCACTCAGAAAGTAGTTTAGAAGCTGTAGGCCTTCAGTTTCAAATAAGGATTATTTCAAGAATTTTTAAATATTTGGGCCATCTGTTGAAACAGCTTAGATTTGTGATTTGAAGTTGGATCAAAGATTTTGTTAATTTAACAAATCAAGTTAAGTTAGTAAGGATTCAACTTTTAGTTGCTAGGCTTCTTACATTTTATCAAAAATGTGAGGACTCTCAGGGACATTTCTCTCAGTTCCCCGTAAGCACTCATCCGATTTCTGAGTCCTTCCATCTCTCTTCATGACAGCTCTGTGCTTATGATTTTCAACTTCAGAGGGAACCCTACCAACCAAACACCCTGTGCCCCAAAGTGGATGCACAGAATCAGGCAGCCATACTAAGACCCCAGAGCTGAGAATTCCCGGGCACCTGGAAAGTCCCCCAAAGGAGAGGAGAGAGGGGCTAAGTCCCCTTTCCTAACCTCCTCCTATTGTCCTAGACTTTTCCTTCAGAGCACTTATCAAAACTACAACTGTTTCCACAAATCTTCAGTGTCGGCCAGTACCTCGAGGGTAAGGACAACGTCTGTCTCACTCATTTCTGGGATCCCAGGGCCAGCCAAACACAAGGGCTTTAGAAAGTATTTGCTGAATTAGTCCAAATCCAGTCTTGCCCAAATAAGGGACCAAACTATGAATTCTTCATGTCTTTGAGAAATCATGGTAAGTTCTGATCCAGTTCTCCCTCGAAGCAGCTCCAAACCTCATTGCTAAGTCCCTTTCTCAAAATCTACTTTAATCTTTTCTGTTGAATGTATTCTAGTCTTCATTCGGACACCTCCAAACACCATGTTTTTTCTCCACAAGCAACATCCAGTAACAATGAATTTGATACCAGGGGCTCTGTGCTCTCTTCTCACTAGGGTAGTTTCTAGGCTCCTATTAGCATGTGCAGAATTCAGTGCTAGCCGAAGGTCCACCCATCTGGTTCAGTCATTCTACCTAGAAATCTAGCCCAAAGGAATCGATTGCACAGAACATCTACATGTGAAAATGCTCACTGCTGGGGCGCCTGGGTGGCTCAGTCGTTAAGCGTCTGCCTTCAGCTCAGGTCATGGTCCCAGGGTCCTGGGATCGAGCCCCGCATCGGGCTCCCTGCTCGGCAGGAAGCCTGCTTCTCCCTCTCCCACTCCCCCTGCTCTCGCTATCTCTCTCTGTCAAATAAATAAAATCTTTTAAAAAAAAAACAGAAAGAAAATGCTCACTGCAATACTACTGACAATAGTGGAAAAACAGAAACAATGTGAAGAGCCAACAACAGGACTGGTTAAGAACACCATGAATCCCCATGAGGGAAAACCATCACAAGAGTCTGGAAATAGCACTTTACAGACTAATGACACACGTAAAGTAAAAATGCAAAATAAAAAAATGAATAAGATAAATATGAAATATAAAAATGTAAGTGTGAACAACACGACACTTATAACTGCAGTGTGATCTCCACGCTGAGAGCCTGGGACCGTCTGCACCAGGACTTTCACGCTGCCCGGCACCGGCACAGAGCGGGCACTCGGTCTGCGCTCAGTGGACGGGTGACGGCTCAGGGATCATTTGTAGTCCCTCCTTTACATTATCAGAATTATTTGTTATGTACTTCAGTGACAGGCCAGGGAAGCAGGAGCCCAGTTGTGAGGTGGCACCAGGAAGGGGCCACGGACGGTGCTGGCTGGGGCAGACACCCACCGCTGTCCTGGAAGCGCTCCAGCTCCTCACTGCTCAGCTGCTTGATGGACGTCATCACCGCCCTGAAGGCTCCCTTCAGGCGCTTCCCCAGGACCATGTGATCAGGCTCTGCCCTTAGGCGAATGCCATACTTGTCTTTATCTGTAGACAGCGTAACCTTTCGGACGTTCAATTCCTACAGTTGGTAGCCAAGATGAAACAAAAAGAGGGAGATGAAAACATGTGAGCCCCAAAACTTGCACATAAACGTTCAAACATTGGTCACAATAGTCAAAAAGTGGAACCACCCTAATGTCCATCAGCTTTGAAAGGATAAACAAAATGTGATCCATCCACACAACAGACTATTACTTAGCAAAATACAGGACTGAGGCACGGACACAGGCCATACCACGAACGGACCCTCGGTGCCACGTGAAGGGAGTCAGCCTCAAAAGACCACTTGCTGTTGGGTTCCATTTACGTGAAATGTCCAGAGCAGCCACACTCGTGGTTGCCAGGGCGTGGCGGGATCTTGAGGGCAAAAATGGCGTGTGAATGCTAACGGATACTGGGTTTCTTTTTGGGGTGATCAAAATGTTATAAAATTGTATTGGCTGTACAATTCTATAAATGACTTAAAAATTCTTCTTGTCCAGATCATTCAAGACAGTTGAGCAAAACTCAACTAAAGAAGATTCTAGACTTAGAGGGGCACCAGGGTGGCTCAGCTGAGCATCTGACTCTTGGTTTAGGCTTAGGTCATGATCTCAGGGTTGTGTGATGGAGCCCCACGTCAGGCTCCACACTCAGCGGGGAGTCGGCTTGAGATCCTCTCTCACCCCCTCTGTCCCGCCCCTTCCAAGTAAATAAAATCTTAGGAAAAAAAAAACACTGTCAGGTGAAAAAATCCAAGTTGCAGACTATAAACATGGTCCCCTCTAGTACAAACAAGGTCAATGGTGTGTGCACATCCAACAGCCTGGTGGGGACGCCCTAGTGAACATCCCCAGGCAGTGCTGGGTGGGTGGAAAGGGCTTCACTCAGCACCCAGTGCTGGAGTCTGAGCTGCTCATGACCAGTGCATGCCCACTTGTTACTTGATGATCTGAAGAAAGTTTTTTGGTTAATTATCAAAGAGTATTTGGAGAAGATAAGTGGATGAAGGTAGTGAGTGATCTAATCAAGGTAAAGAAATCCACCCATCTTGGAATTGCTTTTAAAGAATTACAGTGACATTGTAAAAAGGCAAAAGCGCACGCTGATTCTAAGCAAAGTGTAAGATTCTGTGGATGGTTAAGTACTTGGATGTGCCGACATACAAAAGGAAAAGGATACATGATACGCTCAAAGTGAACTTCACTGAAGAGTACTAGTCCTAACAACCTTCTTCAAGAAAGAAGTCTATTTGCACCCAAACAGTCAAACCAGCACTCTTACCTCAATGATGTACTTCTTCAAAGACTCGATCTCATCAAGAGCTTCTGGATCCTGATGGATAACCACAATTTCCTTCAAAGGATACTAGGAGGAAAGGGAAGGGACGGTTTACCAAAAAGCCAGCCCTTGAAACTGCAGCAAAGTAAAATGTGAAATGTTTCATCCGAATCTCAAGCTCCAGACTGATCAGGTTCAACCAGAACTAAGTCTTTCACACCCTTATTGCAGAAAAGAAAAAAAATTTTGCTACTGCTGGAAGCGCTCTCTTTTAAGACAACGCTCCAAAGGTGTAGCTCTCTGGGCCTGTCCATGCAAAAGACAAAAGAAGCATCAAACCTTTATGGGAATGGTTCTGCGGTCTCGAATCACTCGCCCAAGTTCGATCACAGACTGCATCCGGGACACTGCGCTCTCCGTGCTCTTGTCAATCAGCTCCTCCCTGACGGCAGACGTGGGGCTGAGAGGGACCCCAGGAAGGGGAGCCCATCCCAACGACAGGGGCACGGAGTGTGGAAGGAGCGGCCCCTCCGGCCCCTCTGCAGCCTGAGGAGCAGCTACCACATGAGCCCTCCTGGGCCCAGGCGAGGCTTCCACGTCATGGGATTCTTACCGAACATGGGGCAGCATGAGGTAGTGGATGCTGCGTGTGTCCTTGTCCTGGACAGCAACGGGGTCCATCAGCAGTTTTAGATTCTGGTACATCAATTCGGTGAGAAAAGGTGTATAGGGGGCCTGCATCAGGACAGAGGACATCATTAAGTGACCTCAGTCACAGGAAAAGAGCAGCTCCACGTGAGTGGACATGACCCTACTTTCTGAACCTGGTAGGATGGACACCGTGAGGCGCAGCAACAGCGGGAGAGCCAGAGCCCCGAAGCAACCCAGAGGACGTCTGTAATAAGAGCAGGAGCCCCGACCACGACCCAATGTCCCCACACCTCAGAAACCGCGTCAGGGAGCTGCGGAAATGCTTCCTAGGATGAAGGTGAGTGAGGTCAGACAAGAGGCACCAGGCACAAGGCAGGTCTTACTTGTGTGTTCAGGAGTGAACAGAGGGTTCACGACCTCAGGCTGGAGGAGCAGTGATAGGACACAGATGTTTAGTAAAACATCGTCTGTGACATATTTGTGTGGTTAGATATCCATTCAAAAACTTCCCTGTTCCGATGACAGGGACCCGCGTAAAGATGAGGTGTGTGCTCACAGGGAGCCGTGGCTCTGCTGTCTTGAGGCCAGCACCCTGACCCGAAGGGTGCCACCAGTGGTGGGCAGGAAGAACCCAGCTCTGGAAGCAAATGTTTCTTAGCCCTTCCTGACACAGATGAGCTAACAAGATTTCTGAAAAGGAACTAGGGAGTTAAAAGTTGTTTTAAAACTCTATTTTTTTTTTAAGATTTTATTTATTTGACAGAGAGAGACACAGCGAGAGAGGGAACACAAGCAGGGGGAGTGGGAGAGGGAGAAGCAGGCTTCCCGCGGAGCAGGGAGCCCGATGCGGGGCTCGATCCCAGGACCCTGGGACTACGACCTGAGCTGAAGGCAGACGCTTAACGACTGAGCCACCCAGGCGCCCCTCTTTCTCTTTCTATTTCTGGGGGGGACAAGTACAGCCTAGCTGCAGACGGAGGGCGCTGCAGCGCCAGGGCTAGAGTTCCAGCATCTTACCATCAGTCTGCACAGAGACAGCAGGACACTGAACAAGGTCTCCAGGGCCATAACGCAGTCTTCCACCCCGTTTTCACCCTGGTGAATAAGCAGCTCACATTACTTAGACTGTTAGAACCCAGCTGAATGAAGAGAGGTGACCCCCCCGAGGGTACACAGGGCACAGAGAGGACGGCGGAGCCAGGACAGGCGGCCACAGCACAGTGTCCGAGGTCGGGCAGGAGGCCGGCGCGGGCCCTGCTCTCCCCACCTCTGAGCCCAGGTGCCTGAGGACCTGGAGGCCGCACCTGCGACTCACATGCAACACACGTGAACGGTTACGAACAGAAAATTTAAACTACTTTTAGGTAAGATTTCTTATTCACAAAAAAAGTGGATACACTATATATTTCAGAAATAATGACACTAACTCACTGTAGGAAAAACACAAAGGTTATAAAAAAAGAGAAGTCAACCATAATGAAGTTACACAGAGACAGGTGCTGTAAACAGTGCAAAGTGAGCCCCTCTGCATGTGGGTGTGTTGTGTATGATCTATGTTAACAAAAATGAAATTACTGTTTTGTGAAGGGCGTTCATCATTCACACATTGGGAGGCAGGCTGGTGGGCAGTCGCATGGGCACCGTCATGGTCTATGCGCAGCCTCAGGGCCTAGGACGGGACTCAGCCCACATGCCCAACAGGTTGTCCATAAATAACTGACCCTCTAGAGGAAGAAGCGAGGAGGGTCCCACTTGAGGTCACAGCCATTCCTGGTGACATCTGCATGTATCTGCATGACTTCCTTTCGTGTTTTAAGAGAATCTGCTCAGTTCAGTCTTGTATGGCCCTGAGACTTTCCCTCCGACAGGACATGTCCTTAGCTGTCTTGAAAATATGCAAGCGGACTTCTAGAACTTACAGGTTCCTATCTATCAAATGGTGATAAATATAGTTGACTTACAGTGTAAAAAGGAGAAAAGAGAAAGAGCTTCAGAAACTGAGAGCACCTGAAAACATTCCTTTCTCTTCTGGCTGCACTCATGTTTCTCGACAGTCACCCTCCCACACTTCCGCCGGTCCCAACAGCAGCCTGCGTCCATGCACTCACCTTCAGCCTTCTGCGGTTCATCCTGACATACCAGTTGGTTAGGACATCCACAAACTTGACCAGGCGAGGCACCACCGTATAGAGCCTGTAAGCTGAAAGCAGATGATCAGGTCTAGGGTGCGGTGAGGGCTGGACGCAAGATAGAGCAAGCGGCCCTGCCACCCGAGGGCTGCCACGCTTGCTCAGGAGACAGGAAGAACCAAAGTGACACAACCCTGGTGGCATTCCCCGAAGATGAACGACATGGCCATCAGGGTGTCGAGGGGTGCACACAAATCACCCTGTGAGTGCGTACAAGCTCCCGTGGTCAATGAGAAAAACAGAAACCCCAGACCTGGGGTGGAGAGGCCACAGCTGCATGCCTGACCTCCTTCCACTGTGCTACCCTGAACCTCCACTAAGACACCCCAGACGCACAGACAGTTCTAACCAGGGGCTGAGGCACACCACAGGCCAGCACTTTCCAACCAGAGTGACTCTGCCCTGATGTCTGGAGAGACATTCCGGCTGGGGAACTGCTCAATAATGCAGAGCCCAGCAGCCCCCTCCAGAGAATGCCTGGCCCAAGCCGCCAGCAGAACGGGCTCCCCAGGAAAGGACAAAGGTGTGAGGGCTCCCGAGGAACTCCGAGGGCAAGCAGGGCGGTGAAGGTGCTCAGCCAGTCTTGTTTAAGGTGTGGGCCTATTTTTAGGATTTTCCCATTCACCTCCCTGTAACCGATACTCTCCGTTGCACAAAAACAAACACCAAAACCAAGAATAAGACCAACAAGTATAAAAAAATACAACTTATATTAATGAAAAGTGTTCAGTGACTGTTAAGAGGCCTCTGGTCCAAACTACCACGGTGAGAAGCTGCCAACGGCAGAGGGCGGCTCACAAAGACCAGAACTGAGGTGCCAACGGCCACTCACTCCCTGAGAGGCGACGTGGTGATCAGAGGCCTAGCCTGAAGGAAAGAGGTGATTTCTAGGGCTCACTACACCCCTCACCTTCTAGGAGGCCAGAGCTCCCTGTGCTCAGGTGTCGACCCTTGGAGGGCACACAGAACCCTCAGAGCGTGAGTGTGCTGTGCGTGGGAGCAACATCACGGCTGCCGGGCTCCCTGATGGGAACTGCAGACACTCCAGAGCTCAGAACACGATCCATGAGGGGCTGAGGGTACAAAGCCAGCAGGCCGTGGCACTGGAGTACCCAGAGCAGTCGGCCGTGGGAATAACCTCGGCCTGACCTCGTTTCCAGGGAGATGGACCCCAGCCGGCATGCTCAGGCCATGGCTCTGCTCTGCTGTCCGCAGGCCCATTTCCTACACTCCACATCACTCAGAAGGGACAGGGGGACAAGGACTGTGAGCAGGTGTCCTGGGGTGTGCGGTGAGCTCTGCCTCGCATGTTCATTTCCATCTTCACTTACGTCAATTTGTCCAGCAGCTTGTCCAACAGTCATGTGGTATTTCTGATACATATTTAACGGGTGGGGGCAGGCTTCAGGATGCCTGACAGCCTGGGGGAGTTTCCTGGACTCATCATCCTCTTGTGCCAAGTGCTGAGGCCATGTGCCTGCATGACCGCAGCGTGCTGGGGCAGGCTGGTTAACCTCGTCAGGGGACACGTAGGGGAGGAGTCTCTCCTCCCCCGCCCACCAACTCTGTCGGATCCATGCAGGTATCCTACTTTAGTAGTTTCTGGAATTTCTCACCCAGACTTATAGTTTGTTCTGTCTCCAGCCTCGAGGAAACCAACATAACCTATGTTTCCAACCTGTGTCTAAGACCCAATTCGTTGTTTTTAGGTAACAAATATGGGGAAAACATCCACCTCATTACTATTTTTCTGTATTTCCTAATTTTTCTAGACTAGACAGGGCCTACTTATTTAATAATTAAAGTAGACTAAAAAATGCACGCTAACAAGCACTCCTTGAGAACCTACTGTCTGCCAGCTACTCTCTGAGCACAATCTCTATTTGAGCCTTGTAACACCACCACCAGGCACTTTTCGGAGAAGGAAACTGAGGCCTAAGGACTTTGGGCAGCCCCTGCCAGAGGGAAGAGGTGGTGCAGGTGGGTTTGAACCGTGGAAGCCCACGTGGTGTCTGTGGCCAGCGGGGTGAGGCTGAGCCGACTCCCAGGCCTCAGAGCAGCATGTTTCTACAACAAGTCTTAACAAAATCATATTTGACGGGTAAAAGAAACAAGAATTTATCTACTGTTCTGTATCTCTCAAAATGTTTATAAAACTTCCTCTGTGTTTAAAAGAAACACAGGTAAGTATTGAAAGGGGAAATAGAGAAGAACTCTTATTCCAGGAAGATGACCCAAGAGAGTCATACCTGCCATTTCGGTCTCAAAGAACCCAACCAGCGACTGCATGCAGGACAGGATCCACCGGTCTGTGATGTTGGCACTTTCTTTAACTGTGTTCTCGTTGTAGAGGAATTCCATTTCTTCCTCCTGGGAAGTGACAATTACTAAAACATTCTGCATGCTTAGGAGAAATTACTGTACAGAAATGAACTCCTTACACCACTTAAGCTGAAAGGAGCCCACAACAGCAATCCACAAAACCCCAGACCCCACTGGCAATTTAAATTTCTGATTCTCAGCAATATTTTCCAAATAAGCTCTAAACTTGGGATATTAAGTCCTCAGTTAATTACGTTTTTGACTGCTCTAAACACAATTTAGGAAAAAATTATTCCTTTGTATCAAAAGTGATTATGAGTTGAGAAATATTCCAAAATCTTGTAAGTGTAGGGTTTAGTTACTTTACCCCTAACGAAGGAAAGCTAGTAAAGCTGGCTAGGACTGGACGATTATCTATAGACTGAACATGAGCACTAGAAATTAACGTCCCTCTGCTTAAATTGTCCATTCTAAATAGCATGCTCTGTCCCAGTCCCCTTTCCTTTGCAAAACCCTCCTCGGGCTGAAGGTCCACTCCACCTGCGCAGCGCCCCCCCTCCCCGCCCCCAGCAACACCTGGTTGGTAGGGCAGCAGCCGCGCTGACTCCGGCCCTGACCTCAGAGCCTGGTGGCCAGGAGGGCGTCTGACTCCTAAGCCCAGACGAGCCCCGCCCACTGTGCTCCGGAGTCCCCCAGCAGCAGGCCTGTGGGGACCGCCTGAGGCCCCCCGGCCCTAGCGGTGGCAAGAGCAAAGGCAGGAGCAACACCAGGACCTGGGGAGATTGCCTGCCCTCCTCAACGCACAGGGAGAAGCCCGAGTCAGAGGTGGCTGCAGGCCAAGAGCCAGCCTGAGTGCGACATTCACAGCTCAGGCCTCCTGCCCATTTCCAGAAAGGGTTAACGTTGCACGACAGTCACAGTAATGTACACAGTGATTCTACTGTAAGGCGTTGGACGTAAGAGATGAGGGGTATCGGGGTCTCACCCCAGAGGAAGCCCTGAGAGCAGAGTCAGGCATGTGGGTGTTCAGATGGTGCCCTGTCTTCCCTCCTAACAGCCCAGCAGAACGTCTCTCACTTTCAGAGTCTGGACCCTGATGCCTCAGTGAGCCCGGCAACAAGCAGCAGCCTTTACCAGGTGCTCCCACCCTGGGAGCCGTGGGCTCTTCACCCCGACCCCACCCCCAGCAGCCTTGGTTCCATGGGGTGGGGGGGCCAACCGGGGAATGAATGAACCTCCCACGCAGCTCTTCTGCGGGGGCAGCCCCAGTGTCCCGCCGAGGCTCTGTACCGACGCCCCCCCGGCCCAGGGCTCTGAGCCCCACCCACGGAGCTCCGTCCCTAGCAAACCCACCGACCCAGGTGACGGGACCCCGCCCCACACCTTCTGCAGCCTCAGGACGCTCTGGGTGAAGAAGCGGTAGGCGTTGTACCAAGGGAGGAGCACGTCCTTCAAGACGTCACGCACACCCTCCTCCTTAAATCGGAGATTTTCTGCCCTCACCACAGGGGAGTTGATCAGATACAATCTGGGTGAGGAAAAACAGTACGTGGAAAAGGAATATACAGATTAAAACAAGTATTCTTTCTGGACATGTTGACACTGCAAACACCCAACTTGGCATTTTTTTATACAAAAGGAGAGAATTATGAATACTCTTCTTATGGTCAATTTAAAACTGACAAAGCTCTGACTTTGTGCAAGAGACCCAGTGAATAATAAAGGGGAGACATAACCTCATACCAAAATATGGCCCTCAACCAACCTGGAAGCATGCCCCGTGCCAGTCAGTGCAGGCCTCGGGGTGGCGGGCCTCCTCCCCAGACAATACCCGCAGGCACAGGGATTCACAAAAGGAGTGGCCAGGAGTCCTCTGCCAGCACAGAGGGGCTCCCAGAGGGAAGAGGCCAGGGAGGTCGCTAGGCACCCTAAGGACAGTCCCCTCTACAAAGAATTATCTGGCTCACTTGTTAGCAGTGCCGAGGGGCAGGCTAACAGCTAACGGGGCAGCAGGACACCCCGTTAAGTGCTCCTAGGCAGCTGTGAACATGCTCGGGCTCAGCCCCTGGGTGTGGGTCTCCGTGTCTGCAGCAGGAGGATGCGGAATGAAACCGTTGTGGCTCCTTTCCACCCCAACACTTAATGGGCACGACGAGGACCAACGTTTCAAGCAGTGGCTCACATTTCCCTAAAAGCTTTTCAGGTTTCATTGTTATTTGCTCGAGCTTCAATAAATCTCAGATGGCTCTTTTGAGGAGTAAGCGCAGACATGAAATAAATGGCCAACAAGATGAAGAGCCAGGCAAGGGAATGAGGGAGAAACCCAGCAGCAGCCTGGGAGCAACACAGGTCCTGGTCCTCACAACACCTCTGGGCTTCCAAATGCTCATTACTGAGAAACCACCTTGTGGGTTCGGAGCCAACTCTACACCAATGTCCTGCCCCGTAGCAGAGACGTAGTTTGAGAAAGCTAACTATGAACCAAACGAAAGGAACACAATTAACAGAACAGCGAAGCTTACATAAAAAGGACATTAAAAACAGGGCACAGCACTGGCCTGTACCTGAGGGCGTCGGCACCGTATTTATGGATGATTGAAAGTGGATCCGGATAATTCTTTTTTCGTTTGCTCATTTTTTGACCATCACTTGAAAAACAAAAGGGAGATGCCAGTTAAATAAGTCACCATTACAGCCTAACTTTATATGCGGTTACAGGTTATCTGCAAATTAGAATACAGAAATGCAAGTGGGATAAGGGCATAACGATAGATTGTTAACACCTGTGAGCTTCTTGCTGCAGTCCACGGTGAGTCAGCGGAGAAGCTAAGAACACAGGGCTCAGCATTTATTCCAGAGAAATGAAAACTTGTACTGATGAAAAACCTGTAACGGAAGCTCCTAGCTCTATTCAGTCAGCAGCCAGCGGAAACAACCCCAGGTCCTTCAGCAGGTGAGGGGTCCAGCTGTGGTCACCCGCCCCATGCAGCACTGCTCAGCCATGGGGAAGAAGGGACTGAGGACACACCATCCTGAGCAATCTCCAGGATCCCACTGAGTGGAAAAGCCAGTCCCTGAGGGCCTAAGTGGTGTGATTCCATTCCCGTCACGTATTTGAAATGACAGTTACAGAGACGGGGAGCAGATTAGTGGTTGTCAGGGGCTGGGGGCGAGGGCGGAAGGATGGGGGGATTACAGAAGGACAACAGGGGGTCCTGGGACGTGGAAACAGTCCAGTACCTCGACTGTGCTGGTGGACAGGGACCTGTGCATGTAATGTGTGCGCAGCCGTACACCGCGGCACACGAGTACACATAAAGCGCGGCGTCGGAGGGGGCCTGGGCTGTGTTAGCAGCTGGCTGGGGTGGTGTAGCCCAGTTCTGAAAAACCTGACTTTCGGGGGAAACTGGGCAAAGCACACAAGGCTCTCTGTTACTGTTTCACAACTGCATTCAAATCTACAATTCAATAAAATTTTCACTTAAAAAACCCCCAAAAGCAGACTGCCGAGCCAGACTCCCTGGGTGTAAAACGTGAATTTACCATCACTTGCTGTGTGACTTTGACAAGTTGCTTAATTTTTCTATACCTCAAATTTCTCAAATGTCAAACTGAGGTAAGGAAAGGACCCATCTTGGGGCGCCTGGGTGGCTCAGCAGTTGGGCAACTGCCTTCAGCTCAGGTCATGATCCCAGGGTCCTGGGATCGAGTCTTGCGTCGGGCTCCCTGCTCAGCGGGGAGCCTGCTTCTCTCTCCCCCTTGCTCGTGCTCTCTCTCTCTCAAATAAAATCTTAAAAAAAAAAAGCAGGGGGGAGGACCCAGCTCAAACAGTTCTGGGGCTTTGATGGGGCTTTGATGAGAGAAGATGTATAATGTTCACAACACGGTATCAGGGGCCGTCCTCCCTCAGACAGGACATGAGGCAGGGTATCTGCATAAATGTTTTTTCTTATTTTATTAATTTGTGTTTTTTCTGTTATGACTATAGACAGTAGAAGAAAAAATAAGACTCCCCTATGATCCCTGAAACCTCTAGAACCCACAGCTTCCTCATGTTAAACAGAGGTTAACAAAAGTCTTCATTAAAGGACCAGGACACGCACCTGGTCCAGCCCTCCATGACAGATGTTGTCTTACTGCCCGCAGCATCACAGGATGCATGCCTCCCCTGCCCCCAGCTCCCCAACCTGCCCTTCTCCCTGGGGTAGGGGGTGTGTGCAGACCCACACTGGAGACAAGAAGTGAGCAGGACGGGGTGGGATGGAAAGGAAGAGCAGCGAGAAGTGTAACAGCAGACGAAGGAGAAGAGCAGGAACAAAGCTGGGGCGATCCTAAGTTCCTGTATTCACAAAGAATGGCTACATGCACCCGGACCATGGCTGCCAGACCAAAGGAAGCCAGGCACCGGGACTAGCCACGACCCAAGGACGTGCACCTGCCTTGCCAGGACGAGCCCGTTCACAATCACGTTCCTGAAAGGCGGCTGTCCAAAGAGAGCGGTGGCCAGCACCAGCAGGGTGTAAAACCTGTAAAAAACCCAGGAAGAAACAGCTCAGCAACAACAGAAAAGGAATCTAAGCATAGGGAAAAAAAAATCTGTGCTTACTTATTGGATGGAATTTCTATTTTAGATCAGTTACACTTCTTAATAATCACTTATAGCAAAGGTTCTTAATCCAATAACACATTAGAATCATTTGGGGCATGCTGAAAAATCACACAGGACCTACCACAAACCGATCAGGTTAGAAAAAATAAAATGTGGTTTACAGCGAATAAAGGCCTGGAGTGAGGTACTGACCCCAACAGTGGAGGATAGTACTGTTGTCCTCCCTGGGGGGGCAGCCGACAGCCACAAGGCAGAGGGGGGACAGTGCTGGGCGGCCTATCAGGACCTCCAGATACGCCAGGCTGCAAATCCAGAGACGTGTGTGCCTTTAGCACAAGGTCACATGGGACAGTCTGATGACAAAAGATAGACATTCTCACCCAAAAGTCAGAAGGCAGAGCACGTAGGAGCAAAAACATCTCTGCTCCGCATGCTGCTGACTGCTAGCTAGCTTGTTCCAAACTCTACCACGTCCCTGCAGCCACCCCAGTGAGTGAGGCTCTGCTATCATCTCCAAGCTGGTTTTGCATCCCCAGGACATGATGGGACATGGACTGACATCCCTTCCTCTGAAGGCAGGTCAGGGGGACCTGGCTGCGAGGACACGCAGCCCAAGCCTGAGGGAAGGGGAAGGAGGCGGCGAACACCTACAGATCCACGTCAGGACTGTTAATGGCTGGCAGACATCCCCAGGCCTCAGACAAACGACTTACTGGAGAGGCTTCTGGCCTTCCCTAAGAAGGTTTTGGACCTGTTCCTAAAGAAAAATGGATTGGACGCTGAGAAGAGCACCTTCTGGAACATTAAGGTTGGAATTCAATTTGTGACCTCCACTGCAAGTGTCAAAGCAATGACACCAACATTCCTTAAACACTTCTGCAGCATCACCACTAATCAAAGTGTCATTAGGGGGCGCCTGGGTGGCTCGGTTGGTGGGGCAACTGCCTTCGGCTCAGGTCATGGTCCTGGAGTCCCGGGATCGAGTCCCGCATCGGGCTCCCTGCTCAGCAGGGAGTCTGCTTCTCCCTCTGACCCTCCCCCTCTCATGCTGTCTCTCTCTCTCTCATTCTCTCTCTCACATAAATAAATAAAATCTTAAAAAAAAAACAAAGTGTAATTAGGATCTGGACGAGCCAACCTTTTCCTGCTTCAGAAGATGATGGCATGGCTTTAAACAGGCACCAGACAAAACCAATGCCGAAATCCTCCCCCGCCGTGGTTTGTCTTTTCCCCCAGTCCGGATTTTTAAACTGTTAATTTTATAAGGCTAGCCTTAACATCTGAGTACATTTCCAATCAACCCTTAAATTTGTAGCACCCAAACCATTATCTTGTATGTAAATACTCATTAAACATTTGAGTAAATGATTTAAAATAAACAAACTAAGCACATGTATTGTTTTGTATCACTTAATCTTCGAATATAACAAATCTCTCTATTCCAAAATGTCAACGAAATAATTCAAACTCTAAAACCACAGCTGAGAGATCCCAACTCCAAAGACACTTTAATAGAACACTTGGTGGTGAGAGGCAGAGGGCAGCAGCAGAGCCTGTCTCGTTTGACACAATCTCCCCAGGACCCAGCTGATAAATGCCAGGTGCTCAGTTAAATACCTGTGAAATCAAATCAAATCTGAAAGAATAAGAACATACCATCCTCTGGTCTGGTCAATGCCTTCGGCAATGAAGTCTGCAGGAAATGCATCATCAAACTCCCTCTTATTTTCAAACGGATAATGAACTTGAGCATAGGGCATGCTGCCGCTCTCGAACCAACAGTCAAACACTTCAGAGACGCGACGCAACACTCCCTTCCCACAGCGGGAAGGGATGGTCAGATGGTCAATGCTAAGAAATGAAGCAAAGCCACTTCTATTAATTTTAACCACGAAAGAACTTGCAGTTTAATTGCCAAGAGGAAACACAATGCTCTGACGAGATTTCACAAGCATCTGCAAAGAGAAATACTGGCAGTTATCACAGGCTTTCAGAGGCACCGGGAAGGCTCAATCCGGGGGATTTATACCAAAGTCGCCCCACATCCAACTCAAGGACAGAGGCCACCCTTCCTCAACATGACATGAGTCATCAACACTGTAATTCAGTAAACCAGTATTTGATTTCTACACGTAGCTCCGTAATCTGCTCCAGAGACCACGTCAATGCTCTCTGACAGTACGGAAGTGAATCGAACATTCAGAAACTGACCTCTCTCTGTGGAGATCAGAGATCTTTGCTCCCGACAGTTCTTCGAGTTCTGCCATCGATCCAATGCATACTACCTGTCAAGGCAAAGTTAAAAAACAAGAGAACCTCAGAGCCAGAGATCACAGAGCTTTAACTCACACAGCATTCACACTTAGTTTTAGAAACCTCTGACCTTCAGGACAGTTGTCACTTGCGTGGCTTACACTCATGAAAGACTGCAGGTCACTGAAGAGGTGAGCGGGCTCCACTACTCGGCCACCTACCACTGTCTCAGGAGTCCCTACGTGGAGAGGACCTAACAGTGTCATCTCCACACGCACCTGCTGAGGGCTTACTAGGTCCAAATCTCTGCCCAGTATAATCAGCGTAAATGAAACGCCTAGACTGTGACTCTGAGCCATCTCAGTTTCTTCCTGACACCTGAATTTGGCTCCTTAATCTGGAATCTTTCCAAGTCAAAGCTAGAACTAAATTACCAGATCCAATCAATGAGATCACAAGACGTCACGTAGGGTTACGTCCAGGCAAGGAGGCTTCCCTCAGCTCAGCTGCGGCCCTGACAGGGTCCACACGGTGGGGCAGCCCCAGCAGGAGCTGCTGTGGGTTCTTGCCTGGGGCGTCTGCTACCTAGGGAACACCACCTTCTCAGCCCTTCCAGTCCAGTCCTGGGAGGTCTGACTCCGCTCTTTCACTGCCGTCTCTCAGGTCCCTGTGCTCTAACAGTCTCTGTGCTGGACAGAAGCCGCCATTGGGGGTACAGCTATAGACCCGTCACGTATTTACACACACAATCACTTGATTTTATATATTCAAGGTTGGCAATGCTTTTGGTAATGTTTTTTAAGCCTTCCTTTTTAACCGCCATGAGGGGGCTTTCACATGCTGTAACTTGGTGCAGGTCTGGACTTTAAGACTGATCATCAGTTACTCACAAGGAGAGAAAAAGGGGTGAGCAACAGAAGAAAAACAATTCAACAATTCAACAGAAGAAAAACAATTCAATTTCCTGAGAAAAATAGACATTTCTTCTTTACTTTTATACAGAGGGAGATTTAAAAAATCACATTTAATAAAACTAAAGTAAAAATAAATTTAAAAAACCTCCCAAATTCTTATTTATGTGATTCTAGGAAGGAATAAATAGAAACAGATGAAATAAAAAAGGGGCAAAGAAAAAAGAAACTACATCCAGATGTACAAATGAAGTGCTTCAGCAAAAATCAACGTGAGAATGCATGGCCCGTCTCACCTCCTCGAAGTCATCGCTGACCCACAGGGGGATGGGGGTGCCCCAGTATCTGTTTCTGGAAACTGCCCAGTCACGTGCATCTTTCAGCCAATTTCCAAATCGCTTCTCTCGCACAAACTCTGGGACCCTGCAATAAACAGGTCAGACAGCCAATGCCTGAGAACATTAGTAAGCAAATTTGTAAATTAGATCTGCATAAACCTTTGTATACGCTCTGTGGACCTACTGCCCTAGAGATGCTGCGCTCACTCCCAGGAGGACGTCTTCTGTGTGGACAGCACAGAAAACTCACGGAGCTACATCTATTGTGAATTCATCCCAGGAGATGCTCTGTGACTGGAACCCCCTGCGAGGGGACAGCTGCAGCTCTCGACCAGACCTAGTCTCCGGGGCGTCCACACAATACTGCTTCCACTGACACTCATTGGTATGGGCTCCCAGCCGCTAGTCTCCGGGGCGTCCACACAATACTGCTTCCACTGACACTCATGGGTATGGGCTCCCAGCCGCCACAGAACAGGCTGGGCTACAGCGGGCTGGTTGGTAGCTGCCTCCTGAGGCTCACGGGCAGGCTCCTGCCACTGCACTCTAGGCTCCAGCAATGAGGTAATTCCTTAGAATGCAGCTGCTCACCTAACCGCCTCGGCCTGTGCCATCCCTCCACCATGATAACCTTCACCCTATAGCCTCCCCTCCCTCCCCTCCCCTTCCCCCAAAGCTTCGAGTGCCCAGGACTAGTCAAATGGCTCCTTATCCTCTGAGGTTCAGCTCTGCAGGAGATCTACCTAAGCAGCAGGCTGAGTTACAGCACCCCCAGCCCCACACATCCTGTTCTCTCAGGCACCCCAGTTGAGCCCTGTATTACAAACATCAGTTTATAGGCCTGCACTCTCAACGAGGCCACAGCCTAATAGTTCACATCCAGCACTTCACACTGTAGGGCAACTGAAGAGCTTCACAGGAATAAAAATGAAAAACTGCTTTTTCTTGAGAAGTCAGGGTCAATTTGCTAGAAAGTACAAAAAGCTTGTTCATGGGGCTTCTGGGTGGCTCAGTCGGTTGAGTGTCAGCTCAGGTCATAATCTCAGGGTCATGAGATTGAGCCCCACGTTGGGCTCCATGCTCAGTGTGGAGTCTGCTTAAGATTTTTTTCTCTCCTTCTCCCTCTGCTCCTCCCCACCCCCTGCTCGTGCTGCGCTCTCCCTATCAAAAAAAAAAAAGAAAAAAGCGATAGTTCATAGTAGTTCCTGATCTCTTCCTTTTACTGCCCTGAGATTCTCCTCATTCTTCCAAAATGAAATGCAGTTTTTAAGTCAGGTTCGATTCTTGTAGAAGTAAGAAACAGTGATCACCCTCAGAACTCTCAGTGAAAAACAGTCTTCTGTAATATGCAGATTCAGCCTTACTTCATTCAGCCCTACAGGTTGGAGTAACACCTCCTTGCGGGTCACATACTAGCTGAGAGCAAGGCTTCTGTCCCAGTAGCACTCATCGGCACACATCAAGAGCAGGAAGCACAAATGGCTTCTGTAGGTATATTCAAAAATAAACATTTATCCTGAAAATGACTATTTTTTTTTTTTTTTTTAAAGATTTTATTTATTTATTTGTGAGAGAGAGAATGAGAGACAGCATGAGAGGGAGGAGGGTCAGAGGGAGAAGCAGACTCCCTGCCGAGCAGGGAGCCCGATGCGGGACTCGATCCCGGGACTCCAGGATCATGACCTGAGCCGAAGGCAGTCGCTTAACCGACTGAGCCACCCAGGCGCCCTGAAAATGACTATTTAAGGCTAACAGAAAGGCAAAATGCTCCCTCCATATGCCTTATCATAGGAAGGATGCTACTTCTTATAAAACTATTTAAATTATTCTGTGGTCCTGAAAACATAGACTCAAAGAGAGCTACAGAATTCTTACAATCTGGGAGAAGTGTGAGCACATGACACAGGACAGTGTGAAGATACACAGCTCACTGCTCACCAGTAACACAGGTCGTTGTTCTTCAGGAGCTGGTCCACCATGTGCTCCACCCGCACGAACCAGCTGGGCACGGCTTTGTAAATCAGGGGAGTGTCTGACCTGGGGAAGCAAAAATGCAGCACACAGCTCGTCAGACTGAGGTACGCAGGCACCCACGGTGAGACCAACCTTTAGTTTCTTACTGACATCACCCCCATCGATTTGGCCTTCTGCTAACACTCTTTTTTTTTTGTAAACACTAATGCCTACGTCTTGGTACTGGTCATCTCCCTCCACAACACCAAGAAGGCAAAAGCTTTAAAGAACAAGAAAGAAAATATGGTTCTGCTGGTGTGTGATAGCTGTCTAAGAAATGACGTCAACTTCAGCAGAGGCAATGTGGGAACAAACTTGATGGCACCGAGCATTCCAATTCCACGCACATCTTCACAGCACGATCTTGTATTCTAACTTGTGTCATGTTCTATCTCTTGCCAAGTTCCACTGGGAAATTTTAGACGTATGTCTCATCCTAAAGAAATGTGGCCCCAACACAAAACATCTGTACATGTCGATACTTCCCAGACAACTGCTGAGGAAACCAGGAACTAACACTCATGGAATTCAAGAGGGCAGTTTCCCCACACTAATCGTAAAGCATACAAATGAGAGGGGAACCGCAGACGGCAGAACGGACACACACGCTACGTGTCCCCCACAGGCCAGAAGCTCGAGCTGTAAGTCTTCGCTTTCTCTCACCTCCAGCAGAAGGGGTAACTGTGAGTGAAGGTGCTGGAGACAAGAAGTCGGCCTTTTTCCTTCAGGGTCCTGATGATGTTTTTGTCAGCATCCTGTTTAAAAAATAAAAATCTAGCCATTAAAATATCCTGCAATACTTAGTAACACAAGAGAACTACATATATCACTGCAATCTGATATTCTGATAACTCTATACCATGAATAAAAAGCAAAAATAACACATGTATTATAAAAATACTCAGTCCACATTTGAGGCACAAACTTTAGGTATCTTATTAAGCACTTCCACACCATGTGAGGCAGTGAAGTCCTCCACCAGCAATGATGGCCCCAAAGCCTCAGAGCTGCTTCAGGAGTTACCAGTCAGAGCCCAGTCTCACTGATTGCTGCCTGTGAAACTACAGCTTCCTCTGAAGATACTAGACCCTTAAAATGTGGCTGATAATATCTATCTTTTCTGGTTTTATGTGCTGAAACAAAACAAAACAAAACAAAACCAACTTCCTGGAAAAAAAATCCAGATATGGAAGCTATTTAATAAAAAGCTGATTAAAGAAAAGAAGTATGATGAAACCCACACCTTTCTCTGTCACAGAGACACAGACCTTCACATACTGTCCCATGAAATCTGTCACTTCTGCCGTGAAACAGCCTGAAGCATCCACAGGGCAAACAGGAGAAGAGTCTTTCTGAATGATGTTGAAGTCCATACAGACCCGATAGTCGTCCTGGGGACAAAGGGAACAAAACAGGCTGAGTGTGTATGAGACAGGAGTGTGGGAGGTGATAGATTTACAAGAGAATGCTTCAGTATTCTGACTCATAACCGTAATGGACTTTAATTATCCTCTCAGCTGAAGTTAATTCAGGACCATTCAGAGAATCCCAGAGCCTTATAGTTGGATAGGGATTACATCATCTTCCCGGCCATTATTTCACAGACCCCTGTATACAGCTGGGTATCCACTAAGGGAGGAGGAAGATGACATACATGTATCCCTGGTGAACACAGATGCAAAAATACTCAACTTCATAAACTCCACTCGACACTACAGTAAAAGAATCATTCACCACGATCAAGCGGGATTCACTCTGGGGATGCAAGGATGATTCAGTATCCACAAATCAATCAACGTGATACATCACATTAACAAAATGAAGGGTAAAAACTCTATGATCCTCTCAACAGATGCAGAAAAAGCATTCGACAAAACTCAACACCCACTTATGAAAAAAACTCTCAACAAAGTGGGTTCAGAGAGAACATACCTCAACATAATAGAGGCCATATATGAAAAACCCACAGCTAACAACACACTAAATGGTAAAAAACTGACAGCTTTTCCTCTACACTCTGGAATAAGATAAGGAAGTCCACTCTCACCACTTTGTCAACATAGTACCGGAAGTCCTAGCCAGAGCAGTCAGACAACAAAAACAAATGAGACATCGATATTGGTAAGAAAAAAGTTAAACTGCCACTTGGCAGATGACATGACTACATATAGAAAACTCTAAACACTCCACCAAAAAACTATTAGAATAAATGAAATCAGTAAAGTTGCAGGATGCAAAATTTATATACAGAAATCTGATGTGTTTCTATAAACTAATAATGGAGTAGTAGAAAGAGAAACTAAGAAAACAATCCCATTTACAACTGCACCAAAATTAACAAAATACCTAAGAATAAACATAACCAAGGAGGTGAAAGACCTGTACTATGAAAACTATAAAATACTGATAAAAGAAATTGAAGATGACAAAGAAATGGAAAGACATCCCATGCTCATGGACTGAAAGAACAAAATTGTAAAAATGTTCATAGTACCCAAAACAATCTACAGAGTCAATGCAATCCCTATCAAAAGTCTACAGCACTTTTCATAGAACTAGAACAAATAATACTAAAATTTGCTTGAACCGCAAAAAATTCCAAACGCCCAAAGCAATCTTGAGAAAGAACGAAGCTGGAGGTATCACAATCCTAGATTTCAAGGTACCCTACAAAGCTGTAGTAATCAAGACAGCATGATACTGGCACAAAAAGACACACAGACCAATGGAACAGAATAGAGAGCTCAGAAATAAACCCACGCTTATACGGTCAATTAATCTACTACAAAGCAGGAAAGAATATACAATGGGGAAAAGACAGTCTCTTTAATAAACGATGTTGGTAAAACTGGACAGCTACATGCAAAAGAATGAAACTGGACCACTATCTTATACCACACACAAAAATAAAGGCAAAATTGATGAAAGACCTAAATGTGAGACCTGAGACCATAAAACTCCTACAAGAAAACATAGACAGTAATCTCTTGAACAGCAGCCAGAGCAAAACATATGTATGGTCATGTCTCCCCAGGCAAGGCATTCAAAATCAAAAATAAACTACGGGCCTACACCAAAATAAAAAGCCTCTGCACAGTGAAGGAAATCATCAACAAAATAAAAGGCAATCTACTGAATGGGAGGAGATATTTACAAATGACATATCTGATAAAGGGTAAATATCCAAAATACATAAAGAACTTATGCAACTCAACACCCAAAAAAGCAAACAATCCTATTAAAAAATGGGCAGAGGACCTAAAGAGACATTTTTCCCAAAGAAGACACTGAGATGCTAACAGACATGTGAAAATACGTTCAACATCACTCATCAGGGAAACACAAATCTAAGCCACAATGAGGTATTACCTCACACCTGTCACGGTGGCTAGAATCAAAAATACAAGAAATAGTAAGTGTTGGCGAGGATGTGGAGAAAAAGGAACCGTTGTGCACTGTTGGTGGGAATGTAAATTGGTGCAACCTCTCTGGAAAACAGTATGGAGATTCCTCAAAAAATTAAAAATAGAAATATCATATGGTCCAGTAAATCCAGTCCTGGCTATTTACCCAAAGAAAATGAAAACACTAATTCAAAAATATACATGCACCCCTGTGTTTACTGCAGCATTATTTACAATAGCCACGATATGGAAGCCACCCACATGTCCAATAGATGAGAGGATGAAGAAGATGTGGTGTATATATACAATTACTCAGCCATTAAAGAATGAGATCTTGCCATTCCTGACAAGATGGATGGAACTAGAGGGTATTATGCTAAGTGAAATAAATCAGACAGAGAAAGACAAATAACGTATGATTTCATTCATATGTGGAACCTAAAAAACAAACAAAAAACCCACACATACCCAGTATATGACAAATAAATACATTTTAATAGGAAAACCTAAACCACAATTCAAAACCAAGAAGTTTTCTTTTTATTATTTATTATCAGTGCAGCAATCATACCAGCTGACCCTAAAATTATGAATAACTAAAATCTGACTAGTTCTTAAAACCCAGTAAACAGTATTATCAAGAATGCTTCCATCATACTGAATACTGACCAGGTATTCGGTGATACTAAGGAAGCATTAACTTTACTGAATACAACAGTGGCACGCTGGCAATATTAAAAATAAAAGGCTGTATCAGTCACAGTTGTGTACAGAAGTATCTGCAGATGAAGAATAGGATGTTGAGGATTTGTTTCAAAACCCTCAGGCCAAAGTGGAGAAGGTGTGGGGGGAAGAGGACAAGGTAGAGGAAAGAAGAAACAGACTTCCCAAATGTTTGCAGCGGGATGACATGAACATCAGGATTTATTCTAATACCTCTTTACTTCTGTGTATATTTGAAGATTTCCATAATAAAAATCTCTGCAGAGGTTAAGTGTGAAAGTAAAATGAACGCAGTCAGACTAGCTTCACTCCCACTGCAGAACGGTCAAGCCCAAAGGCATTTGTAGGTCCCCAGTGCGCATTTTATTCATACACAAATAACATCAACAGGATTGCATTTTTAGAAAAATTACTCTGGGCAAAATTTAAAATTGGCCACACCATACAGCTTTGAGGAGGTCAAGTTCTGCTCTCTCAGCACAGTGTTTGCTCAAGAGCACCAGGGAGGTGCAGCACCTCTCCACACTGACGGTCACGGTGACTGCGTGAGTGGACGCCCTTTCCAGAACTCACAGAACTGCATACCGGAAAGAGCAGAGTGCATGGAGAGTAAATTATGAATGAATGCAAACACAGGGTGCCTTTCAGAAAGACAAAATGCCCGGGAGCACCCAGCATTTAGCTCACCCTTTTCAGAGATTAGCTCAGGGTGAGAACGAATTGCAGACATAAGTTTGATAAACCATGTTTGGGGACAGCGAGCCTGAAGAGTTGGACCGCATGGTGTGCCCAAGAATGAGGTGCTCGACATGCATGCACGACTCAGTGGCCGCGACACGCCCTTCCCATAGACACCCTGCGGGACTTCCAGTACTCACAGCACCGAAGTACGGAGCCTGGTGCACCACTCCCGTGCCCTCGTCCTCCTGCACGTAGCCATCGGCGAGCACCGTGAAAGCACCGTCCTCCTTGAGCTGGAACAGCAAGGCCAGCAGGCACAGTAAGTGAAAGACCGCCTCACCTCCGGTCAGTCTCCTAACAGTGTCCCGTAAGAACCGGAAAACACTGGGTTTTAAGTAAAGCTAGTCCCTTTTCAAAAAAATTTATGTATTTAAGTAATCTCTGCACCCAACGTGGGGCTCGAATTCCCAACTCCAAGATTAAGAGTCACACCCTCTAACCGACTGAGCCACTCAGGCGCCCCTAGTGAGAATTTTAAGACAAAACACATCCAAAGTAAAATATATTAAGATACACGAGAGAAGAATGTAGCAATGACATTTTTCAGGAGAAACCAGAGGCATTTCAAAAAAGCTTTTTCAGATGATATATAAGTTCAGCCTTGAAGAGCGGATTGTACCTGAGCACATCTGACATTAAAGAAAGATGAGGGATATTGTAAAGAGGAGGAAAGCCTAATGAAAACACAGGCAGGGAGGGAAGAAAAGAAGCAAAGGAGACGTTGAAAGCAGTACTAGAGGACGGCCAAGTGGAGCACACTCAAGTGCAGTGTCCTGGCCACAGGCTCACGGGGAGCAGAGGGAAATCCATCAGCAGCAACGGGAAGGAGGAAGAAGGCCTTTACAGCTGACCCTTGAACAACGCAGACTGCAGGTCTACTTAAACATTTTTCTCCCTAAGAGTGGACAGCAGAAGCCACAAGGCATTTATTTCCAACTGCCGACCCCAGTCTCCAGGGGACCGAACTGAAGGTGACTGGTGCAGAGGTCATGCCTCGGCCCATAGAGCAGGGACAGCCCTGGCACCCCCGCTCCAAGTCCTCTGGGAACTGGGCTCTGGGGCTGCATCAGGGCAGCCGTGGCCTGAAGCCCCCCTTGGCCAGGTGCAGACTCTCCCCTTAAGGGCATCCCAGCCCACGTGTGGCCACAGCTGCCAATGGCCATGGGGGAGCTGTCCTGTGCCCCTAGGCTGCTGCTGCCACCTGCAGGCCTGCTGGGCAGCTGCCAGAGCTGCTGAGCCAAAGCCACCAGGATGCAGGACATTGCCTTCCTGCTGGTCATCTGTTCCCGCCTGGCCCACCAATATGTGGATTTTTTGGGTTTTTTTTTTAGTGAAGAAGTTTCCTTTATTCCTTGTTTTCTAAGAGACTTAAACACAGGGAAGCTGAGTTTTATTAAAGGCTTTTCTCCTTTAGCCTATTAAAACAGTGAACTGCATTATAGATCACCGAGTACGATTCTTAAAAATTCCTACTTCTCCACATCATGCTGCAGTTTTAGTATATGCCATGTTCAACTCGGCAACTGTTCTTTGAAGTGCTACATATCTCCTTAATAATTATAATTACGTATTTATAAGTTAATTAGTATTTGTGCACAAATGCTAACTTTTAGGTTTATGTATCGTGGTTCTGCTAATCTCATAATATGGAAAGTTGGCTTTCTCTATTCCAAGACAGTATAAACAACAGAAATGTTCTTTTAAAAAGATGCGTTAGGACTTTGTGTCTTTTGGTGGAGAAAAACTTTTTATATATACTTAATGGTTGAGAAAACAAAGTGTTCAGAACTGTTTAAAACACCAAGAAGCTTTTTTCAATTAGTATACGTATACTACTAAAAATACTACTACGTATTTTCTCTTCCTAATGATTTTCTTAATATTTTCTTTTCTCTAGCTTATTTTTAAGAATATAGCATATAACACACATAAAATACAAACTGTGTGTTAGCCGACTGTGTTACTGGTTAAGGCTTCTTCTGGTCAACAGTAGGCTATTAGCAGGGCGCCTGGGTGGCTCAGTCGTTAAGCGTCTGCCTTCGGCTCAGGTCATGATTCCAGGTCCTGGGATCGAGCCCCGCATCGGGCTCCCTGCTCAGCGGGAGGCCCGCTTCTCCCTCTCCCACTCCCCCTGCCTGTGTTCCCTCTCTCGCTGTGTCTCTCTCTGTCAAATAAATAAATAAAATCTTTAAAAAAAAAAAAAAAATAGTAGGCTATTAGCAGCTACGTATGGGGGAGTCAAGAGGCACTGTGCCGGGGCTGGTGCCACTGACCCCATTTTTGTTCGAGGGTCCACTGTAATTGGAAGATGGAAACATGGGAAAACACTCAAGGTGAACAAAAATGAAGAGACAGATATGAGCGATATTGTGGATAGAGCCCAAATGGCAGAGGTCCACCTGCATTAACCAAACTCTATCCCTGAATAGACAGGGATCAATGGGAAATTCCTGCTGACCCTATTCTTTTGGTGATGGTGGTGGGGCTTGCCACTACGGATTCTCTGTTGTCAGAAAATGAAAACTGCACAAAACAGCTCTGACACTTAAGAAAACTAAGTTACCACATGTATGAGCTTGGCCTTGTGCCTCATCAGTTTCCTTGAAACGAACTCTGTTTATTGTTACACACAGGTTTTATTCTGAGCACTATCTTAAATTTGTTAAAAAAACAAAACAAAAAAAACCCAATAAATTTCCTGGATATGTAGACTATAAACAATAAAAATAAACTTATGTGCTTCCTTTTATAATTTGAGAAAAGTATTAAAAACATTCCCATAGGATTTTAATTATTAAAACAAGAAAGCAGGGGCGCCTGGGTGGCTCAGGTCATGATCCCAGGGTCCTGGGATCCAGCCCCGCATCAGGCTCCCTGCTCTGTGGGAGGCCTGCTTCTCCCTCTCCCACTCCCCCTGCTTGTGTTCCCTCTCTTGCTGTGTCTCTGTCAAATAAATAAAATCTTTTAAAAAATAAAATAAAATAAAACAAGAAAGCAATACAAACACAATTTAACTTTGTTACTACTAAGACAGACTTTGGATTGGACATCCACACAAGCCACAGGAAACCCACACAAGCCATGGGACAGCACTCCAGTGACCCCTACGCAGGTACGGAGCACCTGTGCGGTACAGGTCCATAAGCTCACCTGCACAAAATAGTCAAACAGGGGCCTGTACTTCTTGCCTTTGAGACAGGTACCAGGAAATCTAGAAAAAGGAGAAACTCATAATTAGACTAAAATCCTCAAAAGAAATGAAACTGCAGACACATCAAGTCACAACTCCCTCCTGGTTTACTTGTTTCTTAGTCGTTAATGCTGGAATGTGTGACCGGAAGATACTCAGTAGTATTAACTTAACTCGAATAATAGAGCTTTTGGGTAATAAAGTGTCTCACCTCTCACACATAGGCACAAAGCAATAAATCTGTATATTCACCTTTCAAGGATCTCATAGTCACTCTCCAACTTATAGAGGGCTGGTAATCTGGCCTCCATTAAAATGAGTAATTTTCCTCTGACAACATCTACGAGAGCAAGGGGAAAAGTGGACTTCAGTGACATTCAGACTTCGGCAGAGTCTAGACTCGCACCAGCACATCCTCCTCGTGGGGTCCCATATCACCATACCCCGTGTGCTCAGAAATCACGGAGAAATGCGCCAGGGCACCAGCGCACACTGCTTTCCAGACCCAAAGAAGACAAAAACAGCACATGCACTTAACTGAACTCTCCCTTTTACATAAATTAATCTTATTTTCTCCGACCAGTGGTAATATATGTGAATGCTTAAAAATCGTAACATTAACAAACCAAGAAACTCCCTGAGTAAAAGTCCCCACTGATCTCACCTCCCCACAAGACACTATCATTTGAGTGTCGCCCTCCAGGTATTTTTCTACCTGTATCCTAACACACATCTTATGGGAATGGCTTTTTTTAAAAAGGTAATTATGGGATATAACTCAATACAGTTTTCAGTTTGTCTTCACATACTATATATGAACATCTTTCCATATATTAGCACAAACTGTCCTTTCTCATTCTTCTAAATAGCTACACGGTACTCCATTCTAAGAAGTGCAAGTTATTTTTTTATTTTTTTTTTTATTTTTTATTTTTTTATTTTTTATTTTTAAAGATTTTATTTATTTACTTGAGAGAGAATGAGAGAGAGCACATGAGAGGGGTTAGGGTCAGAGGGAGAAGCAGACTCCCTGCCGAGCAGGGAGCCCGATGCGGGACTCGATCCAGGGACTCCAGGATCATGACCTGAGCCGAAGGCAGTCGCTTAACGAACTGAGCCACCCAGGCGCCCCAAAGTGCAAGTTATTTTTAACCTATCAATACTAGACATTCAAGTTGTTTTCAGATTGTTACTACTGTGAACAGGGGGGATAATGTATATCGTTGCATTTTTTTGCTGTTGTTTTTTATTTATTTGAGAGAGAGAGAGCGCGCGCACTTGAGAAGAGTAGGAGCATGGGGGTGGGGTGAGGGAGAAGCAGGCTCCCCGCTGAGCAGGGAGCCCAATGCAGGACTCGCTGCAGGGCCCGATCCTACAACCCTGGGATCATGACCTGAGCCAAAGGCAGACGCTTAACTGTCTGAACCACCCAGGCGCCCCCGTTGCATGTATCTTTGTACCCTTATTAGAGTGTTTCTGGAGGATACTATCCTAGAAATAGAAAAGCTAGATTAAATGTATAAACATTTACAATTTAACAGCAAATGACAAATCGCCTTATAAAAACAGACTAACTTAAACTCCCACCTGTAAAGTAGGATATACCCAACGATTTTTTTCAAGTTTTTTATTTAAGTAATGTCTACACCCAACATGGGGCTTGAACTCATGACCCTGAGATCAACAGTTGCACGCTCTTCCAACTGAGCCAGCCAGGTGCCCCTGATACACCCAAGGATTTACTAGAGTCTATGACGTATATTCAGTTCACTGTAAGAAACATGAGAATCAGGAGCGCCTGGGTGGCTCAATCATTAAGCATCTGCCTTTGGCTCAGGCCATGGTCCCAGGGTCCTGGGATCGAGCCCTGCATCGGGCTCCCTGCTCAGCGGGAAGCCTGCTTCTCCCTCTCCCACTCCCCCTGCTGTGTTCCTTCTCTCGCTGTATTTCTGTCAAATAAATAAAATCTTTAAAAAAATAAAAATAAAAATAAAAAAGCAACTACTTTAATTTGTGATAAGAAACTATGAAAAAAAAAAAGAAACATGAGAATCTACGGATCATTGAGAAGGCCTTTGCAATTCACTGAACAGCTACTATGAACAACACCGACACCCACCAGCGCTGGCTGCACCAGACCTTCACTGTTAGCGGAGTCTACATTTTCTGGGTAAAACTCAGGACATACGGTGGGAGTCGTATGCGGGCAGAGGAGGGACAGGACTGAAGTCCATCTGCCTGATGGCCCCTCAGGCTATCAGGCTCACTAGAGAATGGCCATGTCCCCAGGGAGACATGGGGAACTCTCTCTGTGGGCCTGCCCCTGCCTGGAGAGGCTCTGTGCCCATGGCCAGGAGCGCAAGAAACCAGCTGCTGGTCCTATCTGCTCCCAAGGCACTGCTAAGTAGTAATAAAAACACCTGTTTTCTGCCCCACGCCCCCGCCTCCCCCATTCCTTCTTCGAATCCTTTGCCTGCCTCACAAGCTGCTGTGAATCAAGTCATCTATCTTGTACGGTTGTTTTTTCTGACTATGGTTTTTTTTTTCCCCTGGCTTCCCTTCCCTCCATAAACTATCCAAACCTGAAGGTAACAGTCTTCTTTTTTCATATAAATCTCTACAGAAAGAGCTTCATCAGGACTTTGGCTAACTCTCTACCAGTTAATATCTGAAAGGCACAAAGTTCTCAAGTTCTGGTACCAACTCTGTGATACAATGACTTATAATAAATATGCATTTCAGTCTTAGTCCCCATTCCCGGCAGAGATCTAAAACCCTTGTCATTTCCTAAGTGGTAACAGCCATAAAGGGGTCCTTTGTTATGCTGATGAGGGGAACTTTTGGAAAGCCCCCAGGTCACCTAAGGATGGAGTTCAATCACCAACAGCCAATGATTTAATGAATCCTGCCTAAGCAGTGAAGCCTCCATAAAACCCCACAAGGATGGGGTATGGAGTGCTTCCAGGTTAGTGAATGCATCCACATGCTGTGAGGGCAACCCACACCAGCTCCGTGGGGGATAGAAACTCTTGTGCTCAGGACCCTTCCAGGCCTCACCCCATGTACTTCATCTGACTGTTCCTGTGTATCCTTTCTATCCTTTCACAATAAACCGTACAATGTTTCCGAGTTATGAGCCACTCTAGCAAATTAATCCAACCCCAGGAGGAGGTCATAGGTCTGTCAGAAGCACAGGACTTGCAACTGGCATCTGCAGTGAGGCTGTGGGGGAGGACGTGTAGGACTGAGCCCTCAACCTGTGCAGTCTGACGCAATCTCCAGGTAGCTAGCGTCTGAATGACGTTCACTGGTTGGTGGCATTGAAAAAACACATCAGAGGTTCCTGGCAACAATGACAGGCCACCTCTCCTCATCTGTAACGGGTATGATGTGTATAAGTGTATTACAATCTGAAAATTACAAGGAATCTTTTTTTATAGCTCTCTACTATTTTAATTTTTATGTGCATTACTTTTTCAATCAAAAATGAAAAAAATCCACCTCTTTCAGAGATTATTTTTCTGTTTAAGTCTAACACTTTTTCAAAAACTTCTATTTTTACTCCAAAAGAAATGTAAGCTTTCATTCTGTCCCAAAATAAGTTAAAGTGATCTTCTCAGTATCAGTCATAAATAACCAGGCCCATACTTACCTTTAATCTTCACGTACTGCATGTCTGGATTAACACACAGGGCAAGGTTACTAGGTAATGTCCAGGGAGTGGTCGTCCAAGCCACCAAAGACACATTTTCATCTTCCTCCAAAGGGAAAGTTACAAACACTGAAGGGTCTTGAACATCCTGAGATAAAATGAGATAAAATACCTTTTTACAAAATCCATAATAAATAATACATGCAGAAAAGGAAATGATCCTAAAGAACAGATTTCCAGAATAAAAACCAGTTGCCATATTTATAAAAAGAAAATATAAAACAAGAGATTCCAATTAAATTTATATTCTTGAAAAATGTTTTAACAATTACCTTAGTAGTCACAAGTAAAACATTTTAAGTGTATCAAGAGGAATATATATTAGAAGTTTCACTATTATAATGAGCTACTTTTATAATAAATCCATAAAAAGTTAGTTCAACAAAACAATTGTTTTGGAAGGCAGAATTATTCTTTATTCCAAAATATAAAAATGAGTCATTTTAAAACACCATGTACTTAAAACTGCAATATGCCAATATTAATTCAGTTCATTAAATAAAAAATTGGTTCCAACTCTATGGCAACATGAAAATATCAAGGATTAAATATTTTTAAAAAATAGCTCCAAAGTAGAAAAGCTCATCCCCTGACCAAAGCCAACTCACTGCATCCTGAATAAAGTTCCCTGAGAAGAAGGGGCTCTACAAACGTCACCTCATCCACACGGGAACCGTCAGACGCCCCTGGGGTGCAGGCCTGTGCACCTCAAATGCCAGTGTCAGGATCAGAGACACTGGGGCGCTGCTCCAAGAAGGCTGGAGATGGTGCACCTGAACAAAACACGTAACCTACGATTCTCTTTTGCTGAAAACGACATTACTGGGACCATTAGTAGAATCAAACTACAGATTAGATGGTAATATTCATCAATGTTGTTTCCCTAACTTCAACTACTTAAGAGAAGAGTATGGATTTTAAAAAATATGTACTTAAGCCTTTAGAGGAAAAGGGACATCATGTCTGCAACCTACTCTCAAAGGGTCTTGTGCTACCGCCATGCCCTAGAAGAGAGTGAACAATGCAGACGTGGTGAAAGAGGGTGACCATCACTGAAAGGTAGACAAGAATTCTATGAACTTTTCAGTAAGTCTAAAATTATGTCAAAAGTTAGAAACAAAAACAAACCTTAGCTGCAACCAACGTAACTGCAGAATGGCCAGAGAGAAAAGACAGAAAATGCTAAGTGCTGACAAGAAAGCAGAGTAATGAGTACTGGCTGGTGGGAGTACAGATCAGGACATCTACCTCGCAGAGCGGGAGGCAGCAAAGCATGACACACGGGCCAACTCTGGCCGTCACCCGTGTTCTTACACCCCAAGAGCGAAGAATGGTTTTGAAAGAGTTGAGTCCTTGCAAAAGAGACCATCTAGCCCACAAGGCCTGAAACACTGACTACCTGGCACTTCACAGTTTGCCGACCCCAGTACTAGAGCTAAATGTTAAGTACATCCTATGACTCCGTAATTCCACTCCCAGGTATGTAACCCATAGAAGAAATGTGTATGTATGCTTCCCACTTCCAGAACATTCACAGTAGCACTACTGATCAGAGCCCCAAACTGGAAATCACCTAAATGCCCATCAATGGTACAGTGGGTAAATTAAGTGCCAGACAGTAATTAAAATGATCTATAACTGCACACAACAGGGATGACTTTTCACAAATATAATCTTGAGCAAGAGAGGCCAGACACAAAAAGAATGTAGGGCACAATTCATTTATATATAGTACAGTGTCTGAAAATTTAGACAACATAAAAAAGATAAATATTTTTATAGACCACAATTGGTTTACCTTTTGGACAGCTGGAAGTACTCTCTCCTGTAACTCAGTTTACTTGTGCACAGCCTGCTCGTCCCAAGAGAATGCACTGTGTACTTACAGAAGAGGATACCCTCTGAAAGCTCTAGGAGCTCACAAGCTAGTCTGGGGATCTAACATGGAGAAATCTAGAAGCCAAAGAAAACTCCAGCATAAGTACACAGGATTTATGTTAAAAAATGTTCTTAGCTGGGGCGCCTGGGTGGCTCAGTTGTTAAGCGTCTGCCTTCAGCTCAGGTCATGATCCCAGGGTCCTGGGATCGAGCCCTACATCGGGCTCCCTTCTCCGCAGGAAGCCTGCTTCTCCCTCTCCCACTCCCCCTGCTTGTGTTCCCTCTCTCGCTGTGTCTCTCTGTCAAATAAATAAATAAAATCTTTAAAAAAAAAAGTTCTTACCAACACTGTTTGCTACCATTAAGAAAAAGGCCTATACCCTTTAAAACAACTCAAAGTGTCTATCAAAAGAATGAATACGTTGCAATCTGTCATATGAAACACTATACAGCAGATAAAAATTAACTTAAAGCTACATGTTTCAAGATGAAGAATCTTTAAAACTTAATGATTCCTCTGAAAGGCAAGGTAGAGAGTAAGTACAATGGGCGAGATTAAAGACAAGCATAAGAATGCTATATACTGTTTGTGAATACGTAGGCAGATAATAAAAGTATAAAAATGTGTATGGAAAGAAACATCGAATTCAGCATAGCCGTTACCTATCAGGCTGTAAGGAAGGAATGGAACGAAAGGTGCTGTAAATACATAAATTGTGGACTATTCACTTGCACAGAAACTAGAACAAAAGATCCCTACCTCCACAAAACACAGATGACTGTCACAAACATCATGCTGAGAAAAGCCAGATACAAATGAACGCCATTTTAAACAGTGACCTCTCTTCATGACACACATGCCAAAGGAAGGACATCGACAAACACGAAAAGTTCCAATTTCTACAAAATACGGAGGACCATGGAGACATAACCAGCAAAATTCATTGTAGAAAACTCTGTAAGATAAAACCTGTTTCCTAAACAATGATTTGCAAGAAAAAAAAGGGAAATAGACAGCAAAATGGAGACCACAGATGAAAACAGACCTGCAAGACAACTGCTGCCAACTTTTAATCAGGATTACAACCTGATTAAAACAACAAAGAACAGAAGGAAAAAGGCCTGGTATTTGACAAATAGAAATGTGAACACTGATGATATGCAGGAATTAGACCATTAGGATATTTCATATTACTGATGACCAAGGACTTCTTTAGGTGTGATAATGGTATTAGGTAATGTTAAAAAAAAAAAAGATTTCTTGTGTTTTAAAAATGTATAATGTATATATAGAACACAATTTTCAAACAAATTAGGTCCTTTAAAACCAATGAGGACTAGATGAAGTCTCTGAAGTGAAAACATCTCCTGAATACACACACATGAGAACAATGTTCCACATTTCAGATTCACTGCCTTTACCATCTTTCTAGATAAGGTAAAGCAGTGAGTGTACTTTGGTGAACATCAGACCCGTCTCAACTCTCCTACCAGAGCAGCGACAGCAGTTATTCCATTCATCAGAAAAAAGATCATAATACTGTCAACAAAGGACAAATCACATTTGTTTCCAAATACTTGTAACAAATGAATAATATCACAAGGTCCCAGATGAGACATCTCATCCTCTTCCAAAAGCAGTGACTAGAGGGAAACAGGGCAGAGCTGGACTTACTAACCCGAGAGAGGCACAAAGATGTGGTCAAAACAAGCAGAAGCTATCACGTGAGGACACACCATTCACAAATCTCATGGGGGGGAAAAATCCCTTACTTTTATTCTCCATAGAGCCTCAGTTCAGTGACTGGCAAATATTGCCAGCACTCCGTAAGAAATGGTCAATCTGACGGACTCCCCAGGCTAAAAGTCCACACCAGGACTGGTTACTGTGATCACAACCCTTCAACTTCCATGTGCACAAGTTAATGCTCGATGACATCGCACGCACCTTGTAGTTCTGGTGAGATTCGAAGTTGGAAAGTGGAGTGTTGCATGCGGTGGAGAAAGGCATGACTTTCACGCCTCTATACACAAGGCCTTTATCATAGAGCTGCTTGAAGACCCACCTAGCAAGTAAAGACACAGTTTTACAACAATGACACAACCAAAATTCTGTCTCCCCAAACTCAGACATTTATGCCAGTTTGTCTAGTAGAGTTTCTATCGGCCAATTAAATGGAAACATCATTTCTCTCAACGGGGACTAGCTGGTAAATTACAACAGATTCGTAGGAGACATTATGTAGACATTAAAAGTGGTAATAATCTGTCCATGAAAAGATGTTCATGACTTGATGTTGAGTGAGAAAAGCAATCCACACCATACTGTACAGAGGTACTAATTGGGTAAAACTACGTATCCGTACACTTATATTTTTTAGAAATGCTGAAAGAGCAAATTTTTACCAATATGTTAACTATGGTTGGGATTTCAGAGTTTTTGCTTTTCTTAATAGTTTTCTCATTGTATTGTTTAAATTTTACTATAATGGGCAGTTTTACAAAGGCAATTTAAAAAGAATAAATAGGGGCGCCTGGGTGGCTCAGTTGTTAAGCGTCTGCCTTCGGCTCAGGTCATTCATGGTCCCCGGGTCCTGGGATCGAGCCCCACATCGGGCTCCCTGCTCGGCAGGAAGCCTGCTTCTCCCTCTCCCCCTCCGTCCGCTTGTGTTCCCTCTCTCGCTGTGTCTCTCTCTGTCAAATAAATAAAATCTTTTAAAATAAATAAATAAATAAATAAATAAATAAAAATAAATAATTGGGATTAGGATATCTCTCCTACAGTTAGTCCAAAACTTTTATTAAACACTCAACCATGTTGCTTTAAGCTAAATATACCAAGATGCTGAAATGTCAATGGTAACATTATCCTGGGGTCTCCTGTGATGAATACTCACCTGTCCCAGCTGGATGTCAGGATGCATTGGTGGGAACCCTTAATTCTGTCTTAATGGATGGATAAATTTTTATACTCCAATTCCTATGTGCTTGGTACAATAAATAAACTCTTTCCCATTTGCTAAAATATTTTTATGGAAAACTGTGCATATTTTTTCATAGTATTACTTGGCTTTAAACAAAGATTAAAAAGTGTTGTTTTATATAAAATTTCCCAAGTTTATTAATTTTTTTATTGAGGCATAATTGACATGTAGCACTATACTAGATTCAGGTGTGTAACATGAGGATTTGGTATTTGTACACACTGCACAATCATCACCATAGTAAGTCTAGTTACCATCCACCACCAAGGTTACAAAAATTTTTTTTTCTTATAATGAGAACTTTTAAGATTTATCATCTGGGCAACTTTAAATATGTGCTACAATATTATTGACTATAGTCACGATGCTATACACTACATCTCCGTGATTTACTTATAACTGGAAGTTTGTACCTCTTGACCCCCTTTACCCATTGCCCACCTCCAATCCCTCTTCCCACTGGCAAATACCATTCCACTCTCTGTGTCTCTAAGTTTTGTGATTTTAGATTCCACGTGTAAGTGAAATCATATGGTACTGTCTTTCTGACTTATGTCACTTAGCATAATGCCCTCAAGGTCCACCCACGTTGTCAAATGGCAAGAATTACTTTTTCTTTTTTTTTTAAAGATTTAATTTATTTATTTGACAGAGAGAGACACAGCGAGAGAGGGAACACAAGCAGGGGGAGAGGGAGAGGGAGAAGAAGGCTTCCTGCTGAGCAGGGAGCCCGAAGTGGGGCTCGATCCCAGGACCCTGGGATCATGACCTGAGCCGAAGGCAGACGCTTAACGACTGAGCCACCCAGGCGCCCCAAGAATTACTCTTTTTTATGGCTGAGTAATATTCTATTTTACACACACACACACACACATTTTTTTTTTTTTTAGAGGGGGAGAGGGAAGAAGGGAAGGAAGAAAGGAGGGAGGGAGGGAGGGAGGGGGAGAGGGGGAGGAGGAGGAGAGAGAGTAAATCTTAAACAGGCTGCATGCCCGTGTGGAGCCTGATGTGAGGCTCAACCTCACACCCCTGAAATGGTGACCTGATCTGAAATCAAAAGCTGGACGCTTAACTGACTGAGCCACCAGGGGCCCCCCTCCCACAACCTTTTTTTTTTTAAGATTTTATTTTATTTTGGAGAAAGAGAACACCCATGTAAGCAGGAGAGGGGCAGAGGGAGATTCCACCCAGAGCATAAAGCCTGATGCAGGGCTCGATCTCACTGACCCTGAGATTGTGACCTGAGTCGAAATCAAGAGTTGGATGCTCCATTGACTGAGTCACCAAGACACACCCCCTACCCCCACATCTTTTTTATCTGTTTATCAATCAGTGCACTCTTAGGTTGATACCATATCTTGGCTACTGTAAATAATACTGTGATGAACATAAGGGCACATACATCCTTTTTGAATTAGTGTTTTCATTTTTTTTTTTATAAATACCCAGAAGTAGAATTTCTGCATCATATGGTATTTCTATTTTTAATTTTTTGAGATCCCTTCATACTGTGGCACCCCACTTGTCTCCATTTCATTGAGGTTTTTTTTTGTTGTTTTATTTAGAACTTACTCCTCTGTCTCATTTTGCTGATTTTCTGGGTTTATTTCTTTGAACCAGGCAAAATCGCTCTCTCTCTCAGTCTAGAAGAGTTCATGTAGATGAACTTTATTGTTCAACCTTGCCCTAGAGTTCTTGGTTGTCTCTCAAACCTTTGTGATTGTCTAAGCAGCCCGACTTATTCTCAATAGTTCACAGTTGGTGACAGTGTTCTAAGACCTCTGAGTGTACCAGGGGAAGGTCTCTCTGTCAGAACCTAGTTTCAGGCTGAATGTGAATCCAGACACTCAGGCAGCAGCTTTTATAAAGTATGCAAATAGGGGCACCTGGGTGGCTCTGTTGGTTAAGTGTCTGCCTTCGGCTCAGGTCATGATCCCAGGGTCCTGGGATCAAGCCCCGTGTCGGGCTCCCTGCTCAGTGGGGAGTCTGCTACTCCCACTCACTTTCCCTCTGTGCTCTCTTTCTCTCTCTCAAACAAAAAAATAAAATCCAAAAAACTAAAATAAAGTACACAAATATATATAGCCCTGTGGGACCACACTGTAAAGCTTGCGGACTTCCAGATCAATGCAATATGGAGGTGTCCCCTGGCTAACAGTTGCAAAAACTGGGTCTCCAGACAAGTATATAAACTTCTTTCTGGGAGGTATCAGTGAGCTGGAGTGAGGCTGAGAGACAGCACAAATGTGATGTCCCCTGGGGCACATTCCCGAGGGCACCTTTTTAGCCTATAGACAGAGTGGTAAACCTGAAGTCTGCCCCTCAGGCTGAAGCTCTATCACAAGTAAATCAATCAATCAATCTCTGCCTCCCCTACCCATCTCAATGTGGGCCTTTTGGTATGAAGGAGTTGTTCAGCTAGTTTTCAGGTCTCTTTCCCAGGAAACTGTAGATCTGTGAGAGTAGGTGACTTTAGGATCTTCCTATGCCGCCATCTTATCACAAATTTCTCAAGGGTTTTTCTTTTTTTTTTTTTAGAGATTTTATTTATCTATTGGGGGGGGAACAAGCAGGGGGAAGGGCAGAGGGACAAGCAAACTCCCCACTGAGCAAAGAGCCTGATGTGGGGCTCAATCCCAGGACCCTGGGACCATGACCTGAGCTGAAGTCAGATGCTTAACCGACTGCGCTACCCAGGCGCCCCTCAAATTTCCCAAGTTTAAACTCAGTCTTAAATTACATACTTTGATTCAAGGATATTCACAGAAGACTAGAGAAGGAGTATTAGATTAGATTTTTTTTTTTTAAAGATTTTATTTATTTGACAGAGACACAGCGAGAGAAGGAACACAAGCAGGGGGAGTGGGAGAGGGAGAAGCAGGCTTCCCGCTGAGCAGGGAGCCCGATGTGGGGCTCGATCCCAGGACCCTGGGACCATGACCTGAGCTGAAGGCAGACGCTTAACCGACTGAGCCACCCAGGCGCCCCTAGATTTGATATTCTTAAGACCCAGTTTGAAACCTAAGGATCATAAAATTAACTGTGATCTCAGGCAAGTCAGTCACCTGCCTTCACCCCAAACCCAATCCACAGGACTCTGTGAATCATGTGGGAAAATTGATATGGAAGTACTTTATATAGTCAAAAGCACCAACTCAGTCTAAATTATCTACCATTATTAATGTTATCATTATTAAAGGTATCACCTACTATCTTTTTATATTCCCTCTAAACCTATGTGCTTTATTTATGTGCCAACATGTTCCTCAGGAATAACTAACATTCTAACACTGAGAAGCTTTAAAAACCATTTTCCTCTGATTCAAGTATGGTTTTACGTAAATTAAGAAGTATTGTATAGAGCTATATTGTCCAATATTGTAGGCACTAGCCACAGGTGCTCTTTTTATTTAAAAAAAAAATTAATTATTTTTAGGTAATCTCTACAACCAACATGGGGCTCGAACTTCTAACCCTGAGCTCAAGAGTCACATGCTCCACCAACTGAGCTAGTCAGGCCCCAACTTAAATTTAAATGAGAAATGAGAAAACAAAACAAAACAAAACCCCACAAAACCCTTTAACTGACATCAGGCCGTTTATATTCTTTGTTTTATCTACTTAGCATGAACAATTATGTGTCCCAATGCAAAGATACTAATGTATTTGATTACAGGTTACTGCTCAACCTGTTGGAGCCATTATATACCACAGAATACATGCGTATCCTATTACCTTAGCAGAATCCAAAATTTACTGAAGTCAGAACCAAATCAGAAACAGTTGTGCACAGAGGATTTTTAGGACAGTGAAAATACTCTATATGATGTTAGCATGATGGCTACATGTCATTTGTCCAAACCCACAGAACATACAACATCAAGAGTGACCTTTAATGTAAACTATGGACTTTGGGTGATGATGATGTGTCAGTGTATGTCATCAATGGTGACATATGTACCACTCTGGTGGGGATGTTGGTAGTGGAGGAGTGCATGTGTGGGGGCAGGGAACAGGGGAAATCTCTGTACTTTCCTCTCAATTTTGCTAGGAACCTAAAAGTGCTCTAAAAAAATAAATACCTTTAAAAACAAAAAAATAAATCCATCCCAAAGACTTTAGATAAATTGTGAATCTGAAAAACCTCTCCACTAAGCAATAAACAGAATATTCATTATATTTAAATTTCAAGTAAACCTACCAGACAGATTCCATGAATTGTGGATACAGAGTTTTGTAGTCATTGTCAAAGTCAATCCATCGGCCAAGTCTGGTAACAGTGGACTTTAAGAATATGAATATTACAGTTATTAGACAATGATACTTGTTATCGCACATCAATGTGTGTCACTTCTATCGTCACCACATACAATGATTTTGGGAAAACAGAACAAGCAATGGTTCAGGTAAACCTATACTGTAAAAAACACACTATGTAAGGTTAAGAACCAGTTCTCTTGGCATCATCCTATATGCAGATGATGTCACTTATAAATATTAATAATTCCTTTATAAAACTCTACCCAAATTACCATTTGGCAAATAACACAGGTATAATTGTTGCTGGCAAGAATCATCAATGGATGCTAAAATTCATAAACAAAAGTGTGAGAAACAGGATATTTGCAAAGACTTTCCCCAGAGCATACTTAATTACAAAGGAAAAACTGCAAATCAACAACAGAGAAACCTGACATATATTACCTTAGTGAACAAAATTAATGTCACGAATGAGACATATTAGTGTCACAGGCCTCCTGATAATGACAGACTGAGAAGGGCATGATGCCACTCCTGAGCATTCTTGTCAAAAATGCATATATAACCCAAACTTAATCATGAGAAAACATCAGACTTTGGGGGACTTTCTACAAAATAATCGGCCTGTACTTTAAAAGTGACAAGGTCGGGTGCCTGGCTGGCTCAGTTGGAAAAGCATGCGACTCCTGATGTTGGGGTTGTGAGCTTGAGTCCCGCGTTAGGTGTAGAGATTAAATAAGTAAATAAACTTAAAAAAAAAAGTGATAAGGTCATGAAAGACAAAGAAAGATTGAGGGAATCCTCCAGACTGAAGTAGAATAAGGAGGTCTAACTATATGCAATGTGTGTTCCTAGACTGGGTCCTGGATCAGAATTAGTGGAAAACTGGTTAAATTTGAACAAGGTCTATTATACTGTATCAGTGTTAATTTCTTGCTTTTGATAATTATGATTATTGAAAGTGTTAGAATTTGGGAAGTGAGAGAAGAGTATAGACTTCTTCATAACTGTTTTTGAAATTTTTACTAAGTCTGAATTATTTCAAAATGAAAAGCTAAAAGATAAAAAATAATTTTAAGGGAAAAAAAAAGCCAAATGTATATCATATTCATTAGATTTTTCCTTCTGGCAACCAGGCAAGAAAGTTTGACGGAATCAAGTTAGGTTTAAAAAAAAAATTTTTTTTAAATTTATTTATATATATATTTTTAAAGATTTTATTTATTTATTTGACAGAAAGAGTGAGAGACAGCACGAGAGAGAGAGCACAAGCAGGGGGAGTGGGAGAGGGAGAAGCAGGCTCCCCGCTGAGCAGGGAGCCCAATGCGGGGCCTGATCCCAGGACCCTGGGATCATGACCTGAGCTGAAGGCAGACGCTTAACGACTGAGCCATCCAGGCGCCCCAAGAATTTATTTTTAATAAAAAAATTTAAAAATTAAGAAGTTAGGAGAGAATCGAGGACCTTTCATTTTCAGGTTGAGAAAATCAGATTTTATTCACCAATGAAGAGAAGCTACTCAAAACTGTGAGCAGGGAAGACCACGATGAGCAGTCTTGCGGGAGAGATAACCTGGCAGGAAAGTGCAAAGAATGGGAGCACGAGCCCAATCAGAAGATGGTTACAGAAACTCAGGGAGGGGGGTGGGGGGCCAGGGACAGGTTGTAGGAATGCAATGACTTGACAAGAGAGACCGAAGAAGAAAGACTTGATAGGATTTGGCATTTGATTTGATCATGAGGATAGTGTGTGAAGCCTGGAAGACAGATACTATCGGCAGAATAGGGAACTTGGATTAACAGCAAGTTTGAGAAGTCGAAGTGGTAAGAGAGTGAGATGGAAAAAAAGTCAGACATGTTTTTAAGATACACAGACACACTAGCTGGACAGCCAGGGACGAGAAGGGGCTCTGTGCTCCTTTGCCCATCAGAACAAGAGAGACAGGAGCTCTGCCAGCCCTTCACAGGACTTACGAACAGATGTACGTAGGATGCGAGTCAAATTAATACAACACTGAGGCCAAATCTGAATTGTTTTTAACACCAGAATTTTTATTTTTTTAAGATTTTTTTATTTATTTATTTTAGAGAGAGAGAATGAGAGAGAGAGCACATGAGAGGGGGGAGGGTCAGAGGGAGAAGCAGACTCCCTGCTGAGCAGGGAGCCCGACGCGGGACTCGATCCAGGGACTCCAGGATCATGACCTGAGCCGAAGGCAGTCGCTTAACCAACTGAGCCACCCAGGCGCCCTAACACCAGAATTTTTTTACTGCAACATTCGAGTTTATCTTTTTGCTAGGACAGCCTGATTCTTGTCATACACAGTGAGTAGGTAGGAGATTAAGTACTGAAGACCAGTCAAGCACACAGAAACCAAAAAGAGAGGATGCAGTTTAAGCTAACGGCTTAATAGGGTTGTAGGTGAAAGCTAAATGCTTCTTTAAAGAGGATGGTCAACCCTCTTATGTCACAACCTCACACAGATAGCCATACTTTTGTACGCATCTCATAAAAAGCACAAAAGGAGTATAAACCTTTTCAACTCCCACTTAAAAATTAAAGTTTTCGTTCATTCTACCGAAAATAACCTAACATACCTTCCACTCAGTAGAATATCTCATCACAATTGCTCGGCACTGATTGTTATACTCTACAATCCCCATTTTGGCTACATCCTCTGGTCCTCTGATTCCCAGTGTCTTATCAATTTCATATTCCTGAAAATTTGCGATAAGACTGTTAACATCCTTGCTCTCTGAAATAAATGCAATTCAGCAACTCTAGAAAATAACACAGATTTTAAAAAATTGGATCTCAAAAATCTATAGAGAAAATGAACTATACATAATATTATAGAAACAAAATACATTATAGGAAAAATTCATGTTAACATATGATGAAATCCAATGCTTAATAAAAAATCAGAATCTTATAAAGCTGGTGACTCACACATACCACAGGTAAGCCATGACAATCCCATCCGAATCTTCTGTCAACATGAAACCCACTCTGGTGAGCGTATCTGGTAACTACGTCTTTAATCGTCCCTGCAAGTATGTGTCCATAGTGAGGCAGTCCCGTTGCAAAAGGAGGCCCGTCATAGAACGCAAATCTGACAGAGGTAATAGAAAGGTGCTCAGTGACTTTGAGACAGCATAATTCAGGGTAACACTTTTCTACAGAGAGCTCCTATCATAGTAAAGTCTCCAGGGAGAAGAAAAGCAGCAAGACCAGAAAATTCACAGACATAAATGGTTAGATATTTACTGGAGGTCCTGCCTTCAGAAAAGCTAGTTATGGCGGAGTTGGAATGACCTCCATCAGACTATCCACACTTGGTTTATTAGTTCCATGACGTAAGGCAAGTTATTCATCCCGATCCTGAGTTACCTCATCAGTAAAACAGGAACAAACACCTCATAGTTTCTGAACACAGGAGACATATGGTGAAAACAGTACAGAAAGGACTGGTTTTTAAGTGAATGGAGACTAGAGGCAGGAAGTACTCCAACAGGAAGCGAAGACTAGTCTAGTGTTTCAATGAGGGTGGTAAGAATGAGAAAAATAGAACAGAAGAGGGTGATACATAAATTCTATCCAGACTTCTTAAAGAAAGGGGATCTACCTTAATATTTAAAAACTCATCCATTCAACATGTACCGACTGCTGAAAGTACCCACTATGCAGAGAGCTAGGAGACTCTGGGAACACAATGAAGCTTCTGCCGTCATGGAACTCAGTCTAAGAAATGACTATTCTTAAGGACTCTACCATTACCAAAGAAATTCACATACTTTGGCTTATGTTTTGATTGCTTTAAGCATTCCTGAAAACAGTTAAATTCAGACCAGAACTGCAAGATTTTCTCTTCTTCAGCAGGAAAATTGATGTTTTCTGGAACTTGCTGAACCATTTTGTTGCTGCAAGAGAAAATCAAATTTATTATTCTTAACAGAGAAGTCTAGGATTAACAGAGTGGCATACAATAAAATGAGTGTACATATTACTATCCATGACACTACACAATACTTTAAAAAACATTACAGTTTTGAATTATAGTTCATATACCATAAAGTTCACCCTTTAAAGTGTACAATTCAGTGGTTTTTAGTATCTTCTCAAGTTTGTGCAACCATGAGCACACTCTAATTCCAGAAATCTTCATCACCGCTTTGCCCGGCCTGCTCCAAAAATCTGTCAACATTAGCAGTCCTTCTCCGCTCCCTTCTTCCCCAGCCCCCTCGCAACCATTAATCTGCTTTCTGCTCTATGAGTTTTCTTATTCACGATATTTCATATAAATGGAATCATGTGTCTGGCTTCTTAGAATTACATTTTCAAAGTTCATCCATGTTGTAACATGTCTTCATACTTCATTACTTTTTATGGCTGAGTATTTCATTGTATGGATATGCCAAAGTTTATCCATTCATTAGTTCATGGACATTAGGAATGCTTCACTTTTTGGCTATATGAACAATCCTGCTACGAATATTCAAATATAAGTTTTTGTGCAGACATATGTATTCAGTTCTCTTGGGTCTGCATCCAGGAGTAGAATTGCTGGATCATATGGTAACTGTGTTTAACTTTTGAGAAACTACCAAAATTGTTTTCTAAAGCTGCTGCCTCATTTTACATTCTCCCAGAAGTGAATAAGTATTTCCATTTTTCTACATCCTCACTCCCGATTGTCCATTTCTGGATTATAGGAAATCCTAGTTGGCATGAAGTGGTATCTCATTATGATTTTGATTTGTACTTCCTTAATGATTAGTGTGATCTGACCACATTTTCATGTGCTTATTGGCAACATTTATATCTCACTTGGAGAAATTACCATTCATCCTTTTTCCAATGTATAAACTGGGTTGTCTTTTAATTGTTGAGTTGTAAGAATTCTTCATATATTCTAGACACAAGTCCCTTCTCAGTTACAAAATTTGCAGAAATTTTCTCCCATTCTGTGGGTTGTCATTTTTGTAAAAAAATATTTTATTTATTTATTTGAGAGAGAAAGAGTGCAAGCAGTGGGAGGAGCAGAGAAAGAGGGAGAAGCAGACTCCCTGCTGAGCAAGGAGCCTGATGCAGGGCTGGATCCCAAAACCCTGAGATCATGACCCAAGCTGAAGGCAGGGGCTTCACCGACTAAGCCACCCAGGCACCCCCTGTGGGTTGTCTTTATTTTCTTCACCTTACTTGCTAAAACACCAACACTTTTAATTTTAGTGAAGTCCGTTTATCTACTTTTTGTTTTGTTACTTGAGCTTTCGGTGTCATATTTAAGAAACCACTACCTAAAACAAAGTTGTGAAGGTTTAGCTCTTAATTTTAGGTTGTTGATCTATTTTAAGTTATTTTTGTATATTGTGTGAAATAGGAATACACAGTACTTTTTTAAGATTTTATTTGAGAGAGAGAGGAGGGAGGGAGAAGCAGACTCCCCGCTGATTGAGGAGCCTGATGTGGGACTCAATCCCAGGACCCCAAGATCACAACTGAGCTAAAGGCAGATGCTTAACTGACTGAGCCACCCAGGTGCCCCAGTACGTTTTGATTATTGTAAAACTTGTTCCCAAATCACATTCTTCACTTATTTCTTAACTACAATACAACATTTAGTAGTTGTAGACAATATACTTGTAAGAGGAGACAAGAAAATCTTGGAAATTTATGTAAGGATACCAAAAATTCATTAATAACCTGAAAAAAGTAAATCTCAAAGTAGGTAAGAATTCTTACCTACACTCACAGGATAGAAAGCACTTCTGTCGAGATAACCTCATTTCTTTGAGGAAAACAGGTAAAACCTAAAGAAATTTAAAGCTAAAAAGATGAGACTCTTACATTCAAATAATTCCTAGCTCATTCCAATTTTCTATTTTATCCCTTTTATTCCTTATTCATGATATTTGTATCGGACAAGCTGTATACATCCTGGATTTAGTCCCTAGTGAAAGAAGTCTTAAAGTGGCTTTTTTAAGAGTTTTGCTAATAACCCCTGCAGAAACACCTGATCAATCTGGGGGCTTAACTATCTAGTGAGCATCCTCCAACCCATTCCTCCTTAAAGCCTATATATTCTTACTTAATAATTCTAATAAGGTTGGTGACCAGGTTTCCAAGCCAACATTAGATTAAAAGGGGACAAGAGAGACGCCTGGGTGGCTCAGTCGTTAAGCGTCTGCCTTCAGCTCAGGTCATGATCCCAGGGTCCTGGGATTGAGCCCCGTGTTGGGCTCCCTGCTCAGCGGGAAGCCTGCTTCTCCCTCTCCCACTCCCCCTGCTTGTGTTCCCTCTCTTGCTGTCTCTGTCAAATAAATAAAATAAAATCTTAAAAAAAAAGAAAATAAAAATTAAAAAGGGACAAGATTGCTAATAATGAGAAAACAACAGAGAAGATAGAGAATCTTAAGAACTCAAGAACTTGGGGTGCCTGGGTGGCTCAGTCGGTTAAGCGTCTGCCTTCAGCTCAGGTCATGATTCCAGGGTCCTGGGATCAAGCCCCACGTTGGGCTCCTTGCTCAGTGGGGAGCCTGCTTCTCCCTCTCCCTCTGCGGCTCCCCGTTTGTGCTCTTTCTCTCTCTCTGTCAAATAAATAAAATCTTTAAAAAAAAAAAACCTCAAGAACTTTAACAGTACAGGTAACTGACTCTAGGAGCAAAGAGACCTACATACCTCAGCCAATTCTGAAAGCATCAAAACCTAAGCACGGTAATTGACCCATGCCATCCAAAAAACAAATTTAAAAAAAAATACATATATATATTTTAAATTTTTAAATTTTTTTTTTTTTTTAACCAGCAGTGTGTCTCCTTTTCTTTCATTTATTTTTGAGCTGTGAGGCTGTCTTTGGGTTTTATATATATGGAAAAAAATGAGAGAAGAACAGGTGGGCCATTTAATGAATCCAAGTATCCATTTCCGACTAGGTGTGTCATTAAATGGTATTAAACAGAATGGCATTGAATGGCATTTTGGATCTTTGGATCTTGTTACAATGTCTGGCCTTTCACGGATGGTGAGGGTGTGAGTCTGCACTTAATGATTTATTAGGGGTCCTGCTGGTTCAGTGAGCACCTTATTAGAGGCCAACTGAAACTGAAGGGGCTACATCTGAAGATTAACAGATCTTTGGATATCAACACATTTCTTTCTGCCACTTCTACTGCTCCTCGAGGCCAGTTCTAGAATTGCCAGCATCTATGGGAGCTGACAACAGTAGACTCGCCAGGCCCACCTTGGACTGGAGTCAGAACCTGCATTTTAACAAGATCCCAGGGGATTAGCATGCACATCAAAGTTTTTAAGTCACTACTCTTGAACTGCTCTAATCATTATTCAGGAATATCTATCTGAAAATTTTTTATTTTTTTTTTGAGAAAATGAGATTTAAGCTTTTGGTGAAAATGGCTCATAAGTTTTATAAAACTTTCCAGGGAGCTTCTATTCCCCAAAGATTAAGAATCAGTGCGTTATTATGCCAAACAAAGACTCAACCTGAAGGCACAGAAGAGCCATGTACCAGTGACCGGGCTATGGCGGCTGCTGAGGAGAAACAGCCCCCATGCATACATCACAGGATTGCTCTGGCCCTTCATATCCACTGGAGAGCTGTACCTGCAAACAGCATCCAGTAACCACAGGGCATGGGGTGTGGGGAGCAGGAGGAGGAGGGAGAGTAATCACCAGGCCACGCTAGGAAGCAATCTCCCTTCCTCCCTCTTACCATAAGAGCAAGTCACAGTTCTAACAACTTACACTATGTGTATTACCATTTTTAAGAGACTTAAAACATACATATGTAAATAAAATCTATGTTTAAGTAATTTTGCATTTGAATTTAGAAGGATAGCCACCAAACTTAACTATGCCTACCATGGCGGGCGGGGGAGGGGCATGAAAGAACAAATCTTTATTACTTCATACCACTTTTTTGGTATGCATTAACTTTATCACAAAAACTTTTAAAATAAAAAGAAAAATAAATACTGTATATCCCACATACCACCTTCCTAAGGAGAAGCTCTGAAAGTATCATTTTTGTATTAAAAAAAAAAACATTCAATGACTCATCTCTCCCAACAATATTCTGTACAGACTTTTCAATAGGGCACTCAAGGTCATCATGATCTTCCCCCAAATTACTACTTTTCCTCCTGACCTTTACTCTTACAAAACTCAAGCACCAGGGGCACCTGGGTGGCTCAGTCGTTAAGCGTCTGCCATCAGCTCAGGTCATGACCCCAGGGTCCTGGTATCGAGCCCCGCATCGGGCTCCCTGCTCCGAGGGAAGCCTGCTTCTCCTCTCCCACTCTCCCTGCTTGTGTTCCCTCTCTCGCTGTGTCTCTTTGTCAAATAAATTAATAAAATCTTAAAAAACAAAACAAAACAAAACACTCAACCACCAGGTACATCACACTGAGAAACAAAACCACTTTCCTGATCTACTGCTTTCCTGCATCTGGACCCCTCCCCACATACTCTAGCACTACCTAGCTTAAATAATGCACTCTCCTCCCTGAGGCTTTTATCAATCCCCTTTTTCGGAACTAATATCCCCCTCCCTGAGTCTGTTCCTCTCCTTGGAGGTTACTTGTGGTTACTTCACACACTCTCCAATTCAACTGTAAATCCACTGCCTGCAGAAGCATTTATCCTCCAGTGTGTGCTGACACACGGTGAGGGCTCAGAAACAACAGTCTGAAGGATTCCCTTGGCCAGCATCCTTAGTTTCCATCAGCGAAACTCCTCCCACCTGCCTTTTCACTCTATCCCACTCCATGGGATCCTCCCGGCACAAGACAATGGCTAAGAGGATTGGCTTTGGAATTTCCCTTTTTTTTTTTTTTTTTTTAAGATTTATTTATTTGAGAGAGACAGAGTGCATGTGGGGTGAAGGTCAGAAGGACAGGGAGATGGGAGAGAGTCTCAAGCAGACTCCACTTAAGCCCAGGGCCTGACCTGCCACTGGATCTCACGACCCTGAGATCATGACCTGGACTGAGATCAAGAGTCTGACACTCAACCAACTGAGCCACCCAGGCGCCCCTACTGATACTTACGTTTTAAAAGTTCACGATACTACTAGAAATCCCCTAAATCAATTACTTTGCTTCTAGTTTCATCCTGATCTTTCTGCAAAACCTGAATGCTAAAAATAAGCCCCACCTTTTAATAAAAAAACCCTTCTTCTCTTCTGGACTCATTCCCAACACCCTTTCATTCAAAGGCCAACCAAAAACTCCTAAGGCTGGAGGCTGTCATCTCCCACCTGCTCCGTACACACCCTAAAGCTGCCACAAGGCCCCCTCTCCTGAAGCGACACACACTTCCACATCCTGCCGTACTTACGAGGGTCCTCCAGACTCACCCTCTCTTCCCAGTCTTACTCAGCCTCAAGGCCCGAGCCCAGGGCAGTCCTGGGATACAAACCCCGCAGAAGTGTCCTCCTGCTCCGGGCTGCCGACGCAGGCACCGGGCACACTGCGTATTCGGCCGGGATGCTGTGCTCACTCCGCTCCAAACCCAGGCACTCGGCGACAAACCCTCCTTCCCGTGGGCTAGGACTAGATTTGTCCAAGGGAACGCCCGATCTTCAAGTCATTTCCCCACCTTCTGAACTTCTCCGGCAAACCACCGCACCAACTTCTCGCAATCACCCAACGGGGCCAGCAGGCAGAGCGGGGGTACCTGGGGCGAACCCGCGGGCAGGACGGGGGGCAGGGTGACCTGGGGCGCCCGTGCGGGCTGTGGGGGGGGGAGGGGGCTTTGCCTGAGGAGACCCGCGGGCAGGGCCGGGTGGCCTGGGGCGATCCCGCGGGCAGGGCGGGGGCTACCTGGGGAGACCCCGCGGGGTAATCTGCGGCGACCCTGCAGGCAGGGCGGGGGTACCGGAGGGGCCCATGGGTAAGGCGAAGGTACAACAGGGGCCCACGGGCAGGGCGGGGACTACCTGGGGCGACCCCGCGGGCAGGTCCGGGGGTACCTGAAAGGCCCCCGTGTGGGCGCGCCAGGAAAGAGCCTCCTCCACGCCGCCGCCGGGTGTCCAGAGGTGATGCAACGCTCTGACAGCGCAGGGTAGAGAGGAAAAGGCAGGTCCACGCCGGCCAATCAGCGTGCGCCGCCGCCCACCCATCAACAAGCCGGACGCCGATTGGTCGCGCGGGCTCCGGCCCCGCCTACCCTGACGGGCAAAGCGGTGCGCGCCCCCTCAGAACGCCTTCCTGGGGTGGCGGCCGTGGCTCGGTGCCCTCCGGGCCGTAGACTGTGGGTCGCGGGCGATGGCTACTATTGTGTCCGCTGACTGCGCGTTTTACGCGGGTGTGCTCGTGCGTGTCACCTGGCTGCGCACAGGACACGTGCATTTCCCTACAGGCAAATGGGGCGATTGCACCGTGCGGCCCCGACCTGAGTGACCGTAGCAAGGGTCAGGGTCGCGGAGACCTGCGGCGGGTCACCGTTGCCGTCACCGAGGGGGCACCTGCGGCGGGGCACCGCGGGGTTGGTGAAGCCGCAAGGCCCTGGGGCTGAGACCGATGTGCGGACTGGGCCGGAGGTGCGCGCCAGTCCCCCCGAGCCGCCCGCGGAGCCCGTCCTCAGGGAAGGGCGGCGGCGCTGGAGGTCGGTGGGCCCCGCAGCCCCTCCGGAGCTCCCCTGCATCCTCCTGCACAAGCTTTGGTCAAGGGCCACGTGCAGACACGTAGCAGAACGGAAGAGAACGAAATGCCTGCTGACCAAATTTAGTTATCACTGTTTAACATTTCCTGTGATCAAAGCAAAGTTTATTTGCTTTTTTATCCATCTGCTCGCTTACAATTTATTATCTCTGCTGTGGGTCTGCCTGGCACCTTCTGGACCCGCTGGTTAAAAACCAAAGGGAAGGGCGCCTGGGTGGCTCAGTTGGTTAAGCGACTGCCTTCGGCTCAGGTCATGATCCTGGAGTCCCGGGATCGAGTCCCGCATCGGGCTCCCTGCTCAGCGGGGAGTCTGCTTCTCCCTCTGACCCTCCTCCCTCTCATGCTCTCTGTCTCTCATTCTCTCTCAAATAAATAAATAAAATCTTTAAAAAAAAAAAAACAACAAAAAAAACCAAAGGGAAGTTGGAGCCACGCAAAGGGCAGCAGACCTCAGGCTTTGGCACCAGAGACTGAAGGAAGTTTAGGCCTTCAAAGTGCAGAGTAACTCTAGCAGCTTACTGCATCCGTTAGACGGACAGAAAATTATGAGACTCTGTAGAGTAAAATTATGAGACTCTGTAGCACGTTTAAGAACACTTTGAGAGTTTGTGCAAGCACTCATTCAACAGTCACTTACACTCCAGGATGAGAGTCAGGGGGTCTCACTACCTTGCTGAAATGAGAAACTCTCTAGGTAGGAACATTTATTTACTAGAGGTGTTTCTTCAGCTTACTAACTAGAAGTACTCCACTTTGTGCGGTTCTTTTTTACAATCTTGTCGACAGCCAGATTAGGGCAAGATAGAAGGCTCCCAGATAGATGTGTCCAGGAAAAAAGGTGGGGGCAACAGGTCTGATCATTTAAAAGTTGGATTGAGAAACATTTTATGGTACTGTTGAAAGATATAAATCCATAAAGAGGTTGAGCAGGTGGAAAAAAAGATTCTAGAAAAAAAGTTAAATGTCAAAATCCACAACTTGGATCAGAGTTGACTCCTCACTTGTTAGAGTAGGAGACAAAAGGTAATGTCTAAAACTGAAAAACCAAGAAGACGCCTCGGTGGCGCCGTTGGTTAAGTGACTGACTTGGTTTCTGCTCTGGTCTTGATCTCTGGTAATGAATTAGAGCCCTGCATCCAGCTCTGTGCTCAGCGTACAGGCTGCTTCAGATTCTCTCTCTCTCTCCCCCCCTCCCACTCGTGCTTGCCCAAGGGCACGCACTCTCTAATAAATCTTAAAAAAAAAGAAAAACCAAGAAATCCCAGCATAAGCATGTCCGGTAGAGATATGGAGAGAAGCATCAGAGAACACAAATAAAATTGTTGAAGATGGTTGTATCTGGGGAGCAGGAATTAGGGGTGGGCAAGGATACTTGACGTCACTTGTCTGTTTTGAAGATGGCGGGTGTGACAGATTTAAATATGGCCAAATTCCTTGACACTTCTCCCACTGAGAGGTGATGGTGTGTGTCCCCTTCTCTTCAGTTCTGGCTGGGGTCTGTCTGTTGTGACCCGTAGAATATAGTGAAAAGAGACTGGCAGCTTCTGCTTCTGACACCTAGTCGCCATGCTGGGAGGAAACGCAGGGACAGGCACTGAGTGAGCGAGCCATCTTAGAAGTGGATCCTCCAGCCCCAGTTGAGCCATTTCGGTGACACTACGGGGAGGAGGAATGAGGGGTGCCGACGGAGTCCTGACCAAATTGCTTATTTGTGAGCAAAATTATTTTACTGGGATGACCTGTTTTGCAGCAGTAGGAATGTATAAATGTAATCTGCATCAAGATGGTGGAACATTTGGATTATTTATCCTGCTGAGTGGTGGTTTTTCTGTTTTCCATCAAGTCTTGGAAACAGGAATCCCAAAAGACTCTTCAGCTGCTTACTTCTTTGGACTTATTTCAAAACAACCCTCAGTTTGTTCCCTGTATTTAAGAGTCTCTTATGGTTGGCCTCCCTTTCTGTCTTTATCTTATTTAGTTGCTGGAGGGGAGGTCGGGGGATGGGGTAACTGGGTGATGGGCATGAAGAAGGGCACTGGATGTAATGAGCACTGGGTGTTAGGTGGACCTGATGAATCAATAAAGTCTACCCCTGAAAGTAATACTACACTACATATGAACTAACTTGAATTTAAATAAAATCTTGAAAGAAAAAAAATGTACCGAGCAACCACTATGTGCTAGACACAGTTCTAGGCAGTTGGGACACAATGGTCAATAAACCAGATGACATCCCATCCCTCTAGAGTTTATATTCAGTCAAGATATAAATTAATAAATACTTTAATTCCAGATATACACAGTGTGGCTCAAGGACCATCCCTGGGGGCTGTCTATATAACACAACTCTGAACAGCGTGCAGTTTGACAGGCATACCTGTCTTGAATCCTAACCAGTTTGATTTAAGGAGATATTAAATCTGCCTCCCTCTTTGGACTCAAGAGTCCTGACAGCTAACTTGGATTTTTCGTAAGCCTCTGGTTAAACCAGAGTTTTGGGATTAATGGGCTCGCCTCCCATCAATTCCTGGAGGCCAAGAACAGGAAAACTCTACTTGGCATCCTTCCCTGGTCCTCACAGAACTCTTCTATGATGCTTGTCTGAAATGTCTTGCATTTCAGTTAGTTGTTCATCAGGACAGAAGTACAGAACTGAGGCTGATCTGTATTCAACTTTTTTTTTTTTTTTAAAGGTTTTATTTATTTGACAGAGAGAAAGACAGCCAGAGACGGAACACAAGCAGGGAGGGTGGGAGAGGGAGAAACAGGCTTCCTGCGAAGCAGGGAGCCTGATGCGGGGCTCGATCCCAGAACCTGGGATCATGACCTGAGCCGAAGGCAGACACTTAACGACTGAGCCACCCAGGCGCCCCTATTCAACTTCTTTTTAAAAAAAGGACAAAATGGAGGTAAAGTATATTTTATACAATGAGAAATAAATATTTCAAGTAGCATATAATTCACACAAAGCTGAATTTGGAAAATATAAGTGCTCTTACCCATACATTTAAAAAGACTTTATGTAAACCCCGCATTAGAAATACCTAGTAGTTACTGAGAATAGCACAGAGATTATAATATAAAAAGCATTTTGGGGGATTGTCTTGTGCTTTGTTAGGAAAAAAAAAGTTCAGGTTATTTTTTTGAAGAGTTACTTAGGAAGAGATACAGAGGAAATCCACAGAAAAAGATAGAGTGATATCCATCAGGCAGATTTTGAATACTCCTTCACTGTGAGTTCTTCTCATTTAAAATTATTTTCTGTATCACCCAGTTTCCATAGGTGAGCCTTCTTCACATTTGTATCAAAACGAATGCTGACAGTTATTTTGGTTTCACTCTCCTTTTGGCATCTTTATGTTTCTTCCGACAGTCCTATAAAAACATATCAAGCCTTTGTTAAAAATAAATGTAAATCGTTTTCAAGATGTTCTGTAACTATATAGTAAAATTTAGATTATTCAATGTCAGGATCATGGAAACCATTATGGGAGTTGTCTGTAATTGAAACTGTATTTTAGTCTTCCAAAAATCTCATGATTTACTGTTACTTAACAAGCATGGCTGGAACTTGGGCCCCTACGTCGGCTGTTCTGCAGACTGCTAACCTGCACAGGTGTAGGCTGACCTAAACAATGCCTCTCCCTGCACTGTGAGCATTTAAATCATGGTCTCAGGTGTCATCCTTTGTGTCTTCAGGTTTACACCTTACTCTCACTCTCTTACACCAGGCAAATATTAACACAAAAATAGCACGGCATCTATTTTAGGAGACAATCAATATGGAGATACAGTTACTCACCATCCGCAAGTTGTTTGTTCTGGCCTCCCAAGAATTCCTGCTAATATTATTCCCTACTCCTCTCCAGAATAAATCAGAACCTACTAGGGGAACATAAAAAAAAAGACAAGGCAGGAGATTAATGCCTTTAAAACAGATGATGTGTTGGGGCGCCTGGGTGACTCAGTCGGTTAAGCATCTGCCTTTGGCTCAGGTCACGATCCCAGGGTCCTGGGATCGAGCCCCGCATCGGGCTCCCTGCTCAGCAGGAAGTCTGCTTCTCCCTCTCCCACTCCCCCTGCTTGTGTTCCCTCTCTCACTGTCTCTCTCTCTCTGTCAAAAATAAATAAAATCTTTAAAACAAAAAAAAAGAAAATGTAGCACTGCTAGGATTTTACTGTTTATGTATCATTTACCATTATGTGTCTTGGTTTCTGTTTGTGCCAGGCTTTAAAAAAAGAGTTCACCAGGAGCCTGAACTTTCAGGGTCCTAAAAACAGGAGTTTTCCATGTCTAGCATCTAAGCAGGTCCCCGTAACAAAGAAGTCCTTGTTGATGATACTGAATGAGGGAGGGAGGGGTGGTAAGGAGCCCTCAGCCCTCCAGGGCTTACTAAGCCAACCGGCATCAGTCTAACAGGGACCGCTAAACCACACGACAGGGAAAAGGATCACAATTTTTGCCAAATACTTCTTTCTTGGATGCATGTGACTCTATTGGAATGCGCAGTGGTGAGAACTATTCTATACCATTTCCTGTTCTATACCATTTAATGGAGAAATGGACTTACCATGAAGTCTTTCATCATTCTTAGAAAAAAAGAAAAATCTAGTGGTCTCTTTCTCAGGTAATGATACTTCTCTAAAGCAAAAGAGAAGAGAGAGAGAGACAGACAGACCTGGGTTAATTTCAGTATTTCAGATGAAATGTTTACACTGAAAATATAAATGAACTATTCCTTAAATAGATCTGCTTTATGTTTTGCTCATTTTGCCCTGATTTAAAATGACTCCACCCTCTCTCTATTCAACATTCTTCTCTTGTATCTGAAGCTTTGGTAACAAGGACTGTTTAAGTCTCACGCTGGTTGCTGATGGTCTCATCCCACTATTGCTATCCCATCTGCCAGTGTTTCCCATGGGACAGCTCCAGGGTCCTCCTTCCAGACCCGGGACTTCATAACCCCCACCCAGTGCTACCCAGGTTAAGAAGAGAAAACATGCTCCCCGTCACAAACAAGCTCGAGAACTCTGAAGGAGCTGAATAAGAAAATCAAGTTGTCTTGTATACTTGTATCAGCATGTCTAACTCGGGCTTTACACCAAAAGAAACTGCTTACCTGGGGCTGGGCTCCCTGTCTTCCGTTTCTTCTTCGGCAACATCCTCCTCTTCAGAACTGCTATCTTGGAAACGAGGGGCTCCCTGCCAGACAACCTTCCCGGTTTTCACCGGCTCAGCTTTGTAGGCATCTGTATTGTTGTGACAAAGGAAGGGGACAGGACTGTAGCTGAACACACTCATTGGTCACTTTCACCATGCACACATATCTCTACGTGCCCAGGATCTTAAGCATTAATTTAAAATAGGTAGTATCGTTTTTGATTTTCAAATATTAATTGAGAGAACGTGTCCTATTTTTTGGCATTGCCAGGGTGATTTGATAAGGAATATAGTAAGAGCATAAAAAGACATAAAAACCAAAGGTTTATAAACGGGCAACATAATTTAAAAGGAACCACCTATGCTAGCAAGAGCTGCCTAAAATAGAGCACGATGCAGTGAGACCAGCTGCCCCTCCTGGTTATTCATCAACGAGGAAAGGAACACATGCGTACACTTTCAATTCCCAAATCCTCTTTCCAGAACTGCTGAAAAGGCTGTGGACAGTGCCCCAAGTTCCCCAAGCACCGAAATCACACCTCCCAGGTTGCTGAGGGGTCTCGCTCATTTCAAGGCTGGGTTCTCACACCTGGCTCTCGGCTGGAGGAATTACAGTCAGTGTGACACCAGCTCTGCTCCGCAGTTTGCGACAGACGCTGGTGGTCCGATGGACAACACAGCAGAGCACAGGATGCATCACTGTGTCTTACTTACACAAATTCTGAAACACTGGATCTCTGCACCTCGGGCTGGAGGACCACAGAACTGATATAAATACTCATCTGCTAACACGTGGATGGATGCTATGTTAACTGCTGATCTTTAATGCAGCACCCATTGTGGTTAGGTGGGCACGTACTCTCTGAGATGCAGACGTCCTGTTTCTTACAGGGAACTTCCAGGAAAGCTGCAGTTCCATCGTGAACACCAAGTGAGGAACAGCAATCTCCCTTACCAGGGGAGACTATCACTAAGTAACAGGCATTTAACTTTCCGCTCACGTTGGCCTTCACAGGTAAACCTCCTGAAATGGAATGCGAAATTGTACGTACTGGGGTTTTTTTTCTCTCCAGGTTCTGGCACATTTCCAAGGACAAAGTCTGAAAGAACTGACGTATCGGTGACATAGTGTACCTGTATAAAGCCAGGTGGCCTATTTCCTCCTTTCCCCACCAGATGGCACTGGCTTTCCACAAGTCTTGGCTCTTCTAACTGCATGTAAGGCACGAAGCTGTTTAAACAGAGGACTTACTATATACTTCCTCGTGATTATTTCCACTCAGAAGAAGGAATGCTGCACATTACTCTCGGGCTTCCCTTCACATGGCACCTAACTAGACGTTTGCTCCCTTAAGTGCAAAAACAATCTCTTGCTGTTACTCACAGCTCCTGGCATGTTGTTTTGGCCATATGATACCAAATCTCATATTGTTCATTTAGGTGGAAGAAAAAATTCTTTCTTCAGCTAATGTTACATCATTACACTTAATGTACACTCAATCCATTATGTTCAAGCTGCCTGAAGTGAAAACGTTAAAAAAATTTAAAAAGTACCTTCCTTTACATCTTCAGCGTCTGAATCAAAAAAGGAGAATGTAAACCCTCCAGGCTGCTTGGCCGCTGTCGTCAGAGCGGCCGGGTGGTAGATGTCAACTTTCTCGCCATCGCAATTCTCACTAGAGGGTGTGTCGTCTGCTGTTTCACTGGTAACTTTTGTAGTCTGAAATATTTCTTTTATGTCCGCAGCAACGCTGTAATACATCTCTTTAGACACCTCAGGCAGCTTCTCGGCCTCCTCCTTTTGCTTCCTCCGTTTTGCTTTACTGCAGCGACATTAACAGACACGTACATCACAAAGAGACCATCAGTTGCCAGAGATTAGGAGAACAACACCTTAGAAAACTAATCCCATTCTTTCAACAACGAAGAGCATCCACATATAAAACTCTACTCATAAAAGCAGAACCTTGATCAATAAGCTTTAATTTTTTATTTTATTTTTTAAAGATTTTATTTATTTGACAGAGAGACACAGCGAGAGAGGGAACACAAGCAGGGGGAGTGGGAGAGGGAGAAGCAGGCTTCCTGCTGAGCAGGGAGCCCGATGTGGGACTCGATCCCAGGACCCTGGGATCATGACCTGAGCCAAAGGCAGACGCTTAACCGACTGAGCCACCCAGGCGCCCCTGACCAATAAGCTTTTAATACACAAAACTATGTCAAAAAGCTCCAAGTATTACACACGAATCATATCCTCCTCTATCCTCGGAGCTACATTCCAGAAATCACACGTAATATACTAGCTTTAAGTAAGAAAATCATTCAGCAGCAATAGGCCTATTACCTCACCCGCAAAACAAACATGCTACACCAGGTAACTTCTAAGTTCTAAAATTCTGTGAGTTTTACAAAATTGGTGTAAAAGAATTTAGTCATAATTAAGTTTTAGAAAGGAACTGTAAATGTGCTAAGTCTACTTTGTCTTTTTTTTTTAAAGATTTTATTTATTTATTTGACAGAGAGAGAGACAGTGAGAGCAGGAACACACGCAGGGGGAGTGGGAGAGGGAGAAGCAGGCTTCCCGCGGAGCAGGGAGCCCGATGCGGGGCTCGATCCCAGGACCCTGGGACCATGACCTGAGCCGAAGGCAGACGCTTAACGACTGAGCCACCCAGGCGCCCCTACTTTGTCTTGATATGAAATGTTGATGTTACTATATACCTGTTCTGCATTTATTTTCTCTTTGATCTCAGACAAAAAGTTACATGGCTGTTTGCCAATACTGAATTTTAGTTATTAAAAGATTAAAATCCTTTTTCTTATCAGAGTCCTCTCCACATATCATGAGTAATATTGGGCCAAAATTCTAACTGTATTAGCTAAAATAATAAGTTAACAAGATACCCTAACTGGTTATCTGATTGGGGGAGACTATCGTGGAAAGAAAGTTTTTTTTTTAAGATTTCTATATTTATTTATTTATCTGACAGAGAGAGAGAGTGCGCACAAGCAGGGGGAGCCGCAGGGAGAGGGAGAAGCAGACTCCCTGCTGAGCAAGGAGCCTGACATGGGACTCAATCCCAGGACCCTGGGATCATGACCCGAGCCGAAGGCAGACGCTTAACGACTGAGCCACCCAGGCGCCCTGGAAAGAAACTTTTAATACTTCATTTAAAACACCAACCTGGCTAGGATTTAAAACAGGGATGCCTACGAAACTGAGCAGTATGAAAAATGGTGTACTTTAGGCAGTTCCATGTGATTATCCTTGAGCCACCATGTGGTGGTTTTAAAAGTGGTCCAAAGATCCTTTGATCCTGTTTAAAGATGTGGAAGTTAATTCCCCTGTTCCCTAGCTCAGGCCGGACTTCCTGACCCTGTGAGGAATGCACTAAGGCAGATGAGATGACTACTGAGGGTCAGAGAAAGCACTGGAGCGCTCGCCTTACGCTCTCCCCTACAGATCACCGGCTTTGGGGGAAGCCAGCTGCCATGCTGGGAGGGCACGCCAACAGCCAAATGGAGATGCAAGGAACTGAGGCCTCCAGCCAACAGACACGTGTGTGGGCCAGCCTGCAGGTAATCTCCTGACAGCCCCTGAGCCAGAACTACCTAGTGAAGCACTCCCAAATTCCTGACCCACAGAAACTGGGATCTAATAAATCTTTATAGCTTCAAGCTACTGAATTTTGGGGAAGTTTTTCTACACAGCGATTCATGACTGATGCAGATTTTGGTACCTAGACGTGGGGTGCTGCTCTAACAAAAACCCAAACCGTAGGAGGGGCTACAGAGCCCAGGTAATGGGCAGGCGTCGGAAGGCAGCAAGGACCGTGTCAGCAAGAGCCTGAAGAAACTGTCAGGAGGAGTCACACAGCCACTGAGGAGGCTGCGTGTCGGCTGCAGGACAGTGAGGGAAATGCTGTTGGAACCCAGAGGAAAGGGATCCCTGCTCTGCCACGGCACAACACTGAGCAGCACTGGGCCACCTCCTTTAGAGCAGAACCAGGGAAGTGCCTGCTAACAGGGTGCCAGCTAGGAAGACATCTGGGAGGGTCTGAAGGTATTTGCTGTCTGCGGTACAATAGGAGCAGACACTGAAACCAGAGACATTTCTTTTCTTTTCTTTTTAAGATTTTATTTATTTATTTGACAGAGAGAGACACAGTGAGAGAGGGAACACAAGCAGGGGGAGTGGGAGAGGGAGAAGCAGGCTCCCCGCGGAGCAGGGAGCCCGATGCGGGGCTCGATCCCAGGACCCTGGGATCATGACCTGAGCCGAAGGCTGACGCTCAATGACTGAGCCACCCAGGCGCCCCTAAAGACATTTCTTTGAGGAGCCAGGACTTCATGGTTTTAAAGACCCCTAATTTCTAGAAGGCAAATGACATGCAATTTAAGAAATGGCCTCTAAGCAAAGATCCAATCTAAGACACAGGAAAACACGGTCTACAGCAGCTGTTGGTCAAGCTGGGCCCCAAAGACCAAATCCAGGCTGCTGCCTACTTATGTGTGCACTGCTGGTTAAGGGTACCTTTTATGGTTTGAGATGATTGTAAAAATAAAAAGATGGTTTTGTGACATGGACAGATTACGTGAAATGCAAACCTCAGTGTCTGGCTAATAATTTTATTAGAACACAGCCTCCCGGGGCGCCTGGGTGGCTCAGTCGGTTAAGCGACTGCCTTTGGCTCAGGTCATGATCCCAGGGTCCTGGGATCGAGCCCCGCATCGGGCTCCCTGCTCCGCGGGAAGCCTGCTTCTCCCTCTCCCACTCCCCCTGCTTGTGTTCCCTCTCTCGCTGTCTCTCTCTCTGTCAATTAAATAAATAAATAAAAATCTAAAAAAAAAAAAAAAAAAAAAGAACACAGCCTCCCTCGCTAGCTCACGTACCACCTGTGGCTGCTTCCACAAGGCAGAGTGGAATCACTGCAACAGACAATACACTTACTGTCTCATCTTTAACAGAGAAATTCGTAGACCTCAGTCTAAATATAAAGCAAAACGCTTTGTTAAGACCCTAGCCATAGCTCAGAAACCTCAACTGTTTGGCCAGTGAGGCTCCTAAGGACTTTACGGGTGGTGTCTCAGCAGAAGCCCACGGTAAAATGACTGGTGGCTTCTGCCTCATGGGCGTGACCCTCAAGAAGATCACAGGAGACCTACAAATATTTTAAGAGAAATATATTAGCAGAAACACCACTTGGATTGACAGATACATTCTACAATGACAAGGCTTTTGGATGCCCACATTTCTACAAGCAAAAAGCAGGCTGAGAAAATCACTTAGCCACAAACGCACACCACCATTCACAGAAAAGGAAGGATGATCCCGAAGGCAGAGTCAAGAACCACACAGAATTATCACCAGGCCTGTGGTTCTAATCAAAGAAGTCCCCACATTTCCCGGTCTGGACTTCAGAGCTGCTACGGACCCGTGACCCCTGTGCCTCGTGCTTCCCTCAGGTGAACAGCAGGGCTTCCAGCGGCCATCCTGTGCTTGCCCCACCACTGTGTGGTCGCGGAGGGACAGGTGACTTGTCCTCGAGGAGTTCACAGTTCAGTCTCTGATCAGAAGGACTGCACTCATGGTGTTGTACTCAAGGAAGTGCGACCATTAGGCCTCATTTGCCTCTAGATCTGATTTGGACGACAGCACCCCAGCTGCTGAACAGATATTGTAAAAGTGAGGCTTCTGGGCCATCGAGGGAGGGGTGAGCGTATTGTGCATGTGGCAGGGATGTAAACAATCTGGCTAGCGGGCGGATTATGGCGGTTTTAAATATGCCCACATATTCCTCATTACTTCTCCCTTTAAGAGGTGTTGTTTCCAAGCCACCCCCCCACATCGAAGTATATGGGTTGGACTTAGCGACTTGTTTCAAGAAAACTGAATAAGGTGGATTGTCAGTGTGTGACTTAAGACTAGGTCATAAAATACACTGCGGCCTCCTCCTCCTCTTTGGGGCCACCTGCTCTGGGGGAAGACACCTTTCCCAAATAGCCTTCACCTAGTTTCCTGGCACGGCAACATCTTCTGTAACTATGACACAGTCGTCAAACAAAAGGTTAACACCAATCCATTACCGTTAACTAAGCTCAAGCCTCGTTCTCATTTCCCGTTTCTCCACCGTCTTTTTTGCTCCATGATCTAATTCAGTAAACCACACTGTCTTTACTGACTTCACAGTAGGAAAATGGAGGCAGTAGGCCAGGCAGGATTACTGGCTGCTCCGTGTACTTGCTGTATTTATCAAACTGACAGTGTCGCGGCCCAGGAAACAGAGGCTCTACCACACTAGAGAAGTGTCTTGGACTGAACTGCTGCCCCCAAAAAGATACGTCCAGGCCCTAATTACTAACACCTGTGAACATTACCTTATTTGGAAAAGTAAGTTATGAAGTACCTTGCAAAGAAGAGATTACCCAGGATTATCTATCTATTAACTCTCTATTTCTCTCAGGGTCTGAAATGAGATTAATTCCTATGATCCTGCTATAGAGAGTGGTAGCTGATTTACCTTTCCTTTGGTTTATCACTGCTCTTCCTTTCGTAAGTGGCGTGGTCATGCCTCGTTGGATCATAATGTACGACATCCCTGTGTAAACGACAGACAGGAGTAAGCTGGCAGACAGAAATCAGAGCTGAATGCAAAAAATTAACAGCAAACTGTAATTCAACATCGGGGCAATTCCAATTGTTTTTTTTAATTTTTTAAAGATTTTATTTATTTGACAGAGAGAGAACAAGCAGGGGGGAACGGCAGGCAGAGGGAGAAGCAGGCTTCCCGCTGAACAGGGAGCCCGATGCGGGACTCGATCCCAGGACCCTGGGGTCATGACCTGAGCCGAAGGCAGACGCTTAACAGACTCAGCCACCCAGGTGCCCCAGGACAATTCCAATTTTTGAGCAAGACAAAACCACACAATCAAAGAAAACTATCAGGATCTCGTTAGAAGGTCATATTTTATAAGTTACCTAGTTTTGAGTTTCCCTGAGTCTTTTTTTTTTAACATTAAAAATTAATTTACACATCTAAAATAAATATGGATAAAACTGGATCTGCATAAAGTATTTTAGTGGGGAAAGCGGGGGAAAGTGAGTGAAGGTATAGAAAGGAAAACTGGGGGCTCCTGGCTGTCTGTCTGTAGAGCACGTGACTCTTGACCTCGGGGTCGTGCGTTCAAGACCCCGTTGGGTGTAGAGCTTATTTTAAAGAAAAACAAACAAACAAAACCCCTAAAAAACAAAAGAAAGGAAAATTGATCACATGTTGGTGACTATAGAAGCTGGTTTACAGGGCTTTCTAAACACCAGTCTCTACAAATTATGTGTTTAAAATTTTCCGTAACGAAAAATTACACTGATACAGTTCCACAGTTAATACTTAAACCACTGTCCAAGCTGCTTCCCTATTGAAAGCAAGGCCGCTATGACATGTAAGCACAAAAACAGAAAAAATTTAAGATTAGTTTCTTGAAGTGCGCCACTGGGTCCAAGATAATATGTTTGTAAGGGTCTGATACATTTTGCCAACTGCCCTCCCCAGGACGTCTAAAACGGCCTAGTTTTAAACCAAGTTCAATAATGAAAACAGGGTGGAACGGGATGGAACATAAGCCATACCTAAATTTCTTGGCAGCTCCCGATCCTTTGTGCGCAGAACTGCTCACGGCGGTGTGCAAAACGCTCTGCACGACGTTCAGGGCTTTGAGCTTCTCCGCAGCAAGTTCCTCTTCCTCCGCTGTTCTCTCATCATTTACTTCTTAGAGGGAAAGGGGGAATTAGTAATCTCTTGGCAAACGTAGCTTGAGCAGTCTCAATAATCAAATAATCATAAAGCACCTAAACATGGGCAAAGCACACTGAAAGAGGAGAAAGAAAAGTCCAACCCTGTTTTCCTAACCTCCTCAACCCCATGACTCTCAATGCCACAGGGAATCCAGAAGTCACATGACCAACAAATGAAAAGTCCCATTTCCACCTGTAATTATGAAAACAAAATCTACAGTTGATGGCTTTCAGTGGCAAATCAAAGTTCTTAAGGTAAAGCTCGACAAATGCAACAGAGCAAGATACTAATCACAAAACCACAGTGATTACAGACCGATTTTTTACCACTCTAAAAATGTGACTTAAATTACCTATCAACCTAAAAATGAAAGGTAGTGAAGGATGGCAATTCTCCTGACTTATAACACCTTACAAGACAGTTGCTTGGCCTCTGCTTCAGTAACAAATGCTGCAGGAGGAGAGCCATGGGTCCTACACACACAGGGCACTGTGGGCCCAAATGCTGTCATCTTCAACTACAGGAAACACAAACATCAGACAACAAAACAGCTAGTCTGGATTACAGGCCAAAATACAGAGGCGGTCTAAGCCTGGAAGACCCCTGAACTCACTGCAGAAGACAAGCAACCATGTAACAGATACCAGAATAAGACAGTAACTTGAGTAAGTTCTCTACAGAAATACCTCAAATGTCTGAGGGTTCAAAGGAGGGAGAGAGAAGGTTCAAGTGCATCACAAAAAGCTTCATAAACCAGGTGGAGTCTAAGGCAGGAGACACGAAGTGGATCCCCTGAGGGGAGGGCCTGCCAGGTGCAGGAAACAAAATGAACACACACATTGAAGAAAGTGCAAAGCGTTTACATTAGGTTGGACCATATGAATGTGCTAACATGCAACAGCTTTCACTTTGATGCACAAGGGAAGGCTGAAGCCACGGGGAACCTAAGAACCCTAGGAAGAATGTACACGTAGAGGCAAAGGGAAAACCAGGAACCAAGAATTAGGAAGAAAACAAGAGTTATGGTGTGATGGGAGCAGAGGGAAGAGAACATCTTGAGGTGGTGAACAGGGACGAAAGCCACAGGCAGGCTGGAGGCTGAAGCTGGAGGAAATGCCACTGCGCTTGGTGAACGGGCATCCATGGCTGTGAGACACAGACCGAAGAGCCAGAAGTTCAGAAACCAACCTCTGGACGTAGCACTCAATGCAGGCTATTCCACGGTTCTGTCTGCCCCTGCCTTCTCGAGGAACTGTGAGCAAGAAGCTCTGAAACACAAGTTGGTGTGGACCCTGGGGAATTTACTCTGAACACTGGTTTCCAGAAACGTACACTACACAGAATAATCACCTCAAAGAAGAGCGGCTGAGTCAGATCAGAAAGTGCATTTTCAACAAAAAGCCACTTCTTCTGAATTAGCTGCAATTTACTTTTTAATTCCAAGTTTAGAATGCAAAAGATGGGAATGGCAACTAGAAATCTGGCAGAGTGGAAGGAATGGCTTTTTGGGGGACCTAAGGCCTGTGTCCGCAGAAAGAAGGGCAGGATGAGCACGCCCGTGAGCAGGGGTAACAGGAAGTACGAATGGTGAGGCCTAAGGCTCAGGGTAGATTAACTCAGGAAGGAGAGAAAAAGGTGTGAGGATAGAGAAGTCCAGAGACGGGAGAGGCAAGCAGGGGCCTCACTTGGAGGGCCGCCCTCCTGACCAGGCGGGACGTGAGGGCTTTTTGGACAGGTAAGGGACAGGTCGTGTGGAGACAGTTTGGAGCTGCTGTGAAGGAGAAAGTCCTAGAGAGCATCACCGGCTGGGAGATGCACCCGCGTCAGGAGGACTCCAAGCGGAAGGGCACTCCGTGTGCACCGCTGCTCCAACACCTGCCCCGGCACACACCGTGGAGGGAAGGCGGATGCTCAGCTTCTCCCCCAACCTCACCAGGACCCGCTGCACTACTGCCAGGTGTGTCCCCCTCCCCCCCCCAGGCCAGGGACAGGCCAGAGGGAGACAGTCTCTGTGGATGCTATCCTCTCCTGTCCTTCGGGCAGCTTCAAGCTCAAGGAGGACTGCGTAAGCAGCCCAGAGGTCACAGTCCTCACAAGGCTTGGGACGCAGTTTCTCCTAGACCAGATGACTTCTCAGGGTCCCCCAGCTCTGACAGCAGGACTGTTTGGACAGGGAGGTATTTACCTTCCTGTTCCTCTTCACTGTCACTCTCCAGAAACCGGGAGTCCATGCGGAATCTGTCGTCAGTGCCAAAGTGAGACTGCAAGTCCAGGAGCTACACAGACATGTGGACAGCTGGGAGCCACGTTCCCAAGACCGCGCTCCCACAGAAGACCCTCCAAGCGCACCTCCTTCACCCTGGAATTCACTACATTAGTGTCTGCATAACCTCACCGACCCACGAACCATCCAAATAAGCCTGCACGTACCCAGATGGAAACACCATTCAGCAACAAGGACATGTTGTAGGTGGGATTATTTTCAGTCTTCACTAACCTTCTGCCCAGCTCTGCCCTCAAACTGAGGTTTAATTCTGAACCTGTGACTGTCCTCGGAGCCAGATTCTTCGTCTTCACTGCTGTCAAACAGCCTCCCAGATGCTCTGCTCACGGACTCCTGGAACGCAGATGCACACGGGAGTGCTTATTAACAACGGAGGCGACCTGCAATCCCTTCTTTCCAGTCTTCCTCTCACACTGAAGACCCAGAAACCCAGATGCATCTCCCAGGACCTGGGTCCCTAATCTGGAGGCTCCCTGTGCAGCCCACATTGGGGGAGGGGTGCAGTTACTACAGAGCACGCTCTCTGCAGGCTTGCACCAGTACTGATACCTCCTGGCAGATGATGTGGAGGACAGACTCACGTGGGGAAAATCTGGTATCGGTATGTGTGGTGGTCGGGGGTGCCAGGGGGCTCACTGTGGCTCGGGAGAACTTGGTGTTGAACATGGCAGTTGTCGGAGGTCTTGGTATGCAGGAGGCAGAAATGGACCTGCGAGAGTGGCGGAAAGCCCGCATGGACTTCCCGAGCTACTTACCTTCAGGGGCTCCTCTCCTAGGTGGTTTTGCTCCTCTGTCTCGCTGTCAGAGCCAAAGATGATGTGTGTTGGCTTGTCCTCTGGATGACCATCCTAGAGCAGTTGACAAAGGTACCACACCTTAAAACAGCCCCTTCTCATCCCTTAGAGTGAACGCCACCATCCACGTGTTTCCCAAGATGGAAACTTGAGACTTCTTCCTCTCCATGTCCAGTTGGTCCCCAAGTTCCAGGTGTGGACCCTGCTGCTATCTTTTAAGTCTATTCCCACTGTCACTGCCTTGGTTCTGGCTAATTACCTCCCAGAGACTCCCTGGTTCCAGATTTCCCAATCTGACCTATTGTTTGTCATGGCCTAAACAATCTTTCCCAGATCCGAGGCTGGTAAATGTTTTCTGTAAAGGACCAGAGAGTAAATATTTTAGGTTTTGCAGGCCACATATAATCTTGGTTCTTCTTTTTAAAAACCCTTCATAAATGTAAAAACGTTCTTAGCTTGAAGGCTGTACCAAAATGGGCCACAGGCTGGATGGCTTGTGAGCCAGTGTGCAGATTCCTGTTCTATTATACATGCAGCGAGTCTTCACCCCTTTCCTTTCCACAGCCACAGAATAAAGTCCAACCTCCACAGCGTTCCCACCACTTGCCCTGCTCCTCTCCCGAGCATCCTCATCTTCTGTACGTCTGTTACATTGACTGCAAACTGCTCCCCTCCCATGGAATGCCTTTCCTCTCCCTTCCCGCCCTCCTGCCTCTGCCCAACCAGTTCACACTGATCCTTCTTCCTTAGACCCCATTCAGGCTGAGGAAGCCCCCTGCCCTTCCTCCTGGCTGACTTGCTGGGGTGCATGGGCACTCTTCTCTCTGGGCCCTGTGCCCACCACTCTGTGAGCCAACGACCGCCATAGGCAGGGACCACGATCCTCATCCCGGAAGTCTAGCACTAACTGTGAAGGCCTGGGACTTCACAGACACTTACGGTTGTTGAAAGAATGAATGAAGTCAGTATCGTGAATCTTAGTGAGATTAAATCACTGGTTACTTATTTGCAAATTTGGACACGTCAGTAAACTATGCCAGTTACAGCTTCCAAAGGAAAAGAAATCATGAGGAAAAATTTAGGTTAAAACAAGTAAGAATGTTTTCAGTAAACAGAGTTCAAACTCAATTTCTCTGGTATATACTAAAGACATAAGGCGACAAAAGCTTCTAACTCAAGGGACACAACATGAAACAGGTGGGTGCTGGGATAAAGAGCTTGGAGGGGCACGCCGACCTTCAAGGGAAGGAAGGGTGGCCTCATGGCGCCCAAACTGGGAGAGCACTCACCAAGTCTGCCAGGGCGTCATGAACCAGCTTCTTCCGCACTTCCTTTGCTTTCTGCCTTGCGTCCAAGGCTGCCAAACGCTTCTGATTGTCTTCAGCATGCTTCTCCTTAGTGTGAACATCGGACCAAACGTTCACAGAAAGTGGGAAGTTGGTGTTGCTTCCCCGAGCATCTCTCCTGGAGGAGCCCTCCGGTGCTTTCCCAGGCGCCGGGTGGCTGCTCTGTCCGGAGCCCTCTCCGGTCTCCCCGGTCCTGTGGCGGCAGTCTTCATCAAAGTCTACCTTGGGGGTCTTTGCACCAAGACTTAAATATTTCTTATCTTTTAACAGCAAAAGACTAGAAATAGGATTCCTACCTCCCTCTTCCAAACTGCTAGGGGACACCATCTTGTGATCCTGGCTCTGGAAAGGAGAACGTCTCTTTTGAGGCCGAGTTTGGTTTGGGTCATTTGTCTTCTTTGCATGTTGGAGAGGAGTCAGTTTGCTTGATGGGGACCCCTTCTCCATGGACATGCTACTGGGATCAAGTTTCAAGGAATTCTGATCTTTATTAATATTGTCAGAGGCAACAATCTCTTTCAAGGGTTTTTTTATTGATTCCTTTCCATAGAGACAGCCTACTCCCTTGAAAGCCTGGAATTTTGGCTTTAAGTTGTTTTCCTTCGGTTTCTGTTTTCCACAGGTGTTCTCTTCTCCTTCTAAAAGGGCAGCCACAATGTCCTCGGGACAGATACATGGCTGGGCTGCTCTGCGCAGGCCACCCGGAGTCCTGTCACACTTTGCGGCGGTCTCCTGGCCACCGTGCTCAGGATCTTCTTCGGGAGGCTGCAGGATGCCGCCAGCCAACTGTTCCAGATCAGCTAAGGTGAGCTGCACACGGGGGCAGTTCTTCATCATGGCACCATACTCCTCATCTCCCGAAGACTCGGCAGATTCTGACGCAGAGCCCGCCTCTTCCCTGCTGCTGCAGTGGGCCGTGACCCTGGGACTGACAGCTTGCTCTGGGTTGGTCTTTCTTTTTTGCACTTTAACACAGTTTTTTCTATTTCTCAAAGACGTTTTCTTGTGTGCAGACTTTTCCATTTGTGAAAACTCTGCATTGTTTTTGACCTCACTGGTCTTTTTCTTTGCTGCGATGATCTCATCCGTATCTCCTGAATCACAGCTGCAATCGCTTCCCAGGGCATTACCATTCCCATCCCGGCAGGAGACATGACTGACACCTAATGCTGTTACAGAACGCAGCTTATGAACACCTGACCTCAAGTCCCCCCGTACGACTTCAAAGGGCTCATTTACAGAGTCACCCACTGAGGACCATGTAGTTTTCCCCAGGCTTTCCTCTCTTGCGATCAGTAATCGCATCTCTTCTTCAGACATGTGATTTCTGTGCCTGGTAGTTCCTGGGCCAGAAGTCTGAACAAACACACTGTTAAGTTTCTGGCTGTGAGAAGCAGGGACACAGGCTAACTGAGCAGTAACGGCCTTACAGGGTGCTTCCTGTGCCACCTCTTGTTGTGTGGGATACAGACTCCCTGGGACCATGCGGGGTCTTGCTCTCACAGCTGGAGAAGCAGCGGACGCCTCGTCCTTTTGTGCTTTGATCCTCTTCCGGGGGGGGCTGTGAAGAGCACAGAACTCCCCTCGTTGCTTCTTACTCATAGGGTCATCCCCTCCTTCCAGTTCCCAGGTAAGGCTGGACACAGGGGTGGCATGAGTGACATCCTCTGCGATCTTCTTTAAGTTGTGGCAGTATTTTGATGGGTCGTACTTCATGATGTTACCAGAGTCAAGGAACGAAACAGAGGCACTAGGTTTAGGAAAACCTATCAATGTGGTGAAGCACAAGGAGTACTGTCTGACCTCGAGCAGGTCACTTACTCGGCCTACCCTCCCTTTCCCATCAAACACAATGAGCACTTCGCTGGGTGACCTCAGGGTCTGTGGCACTGGCATGTCCAGAGTTAAAACAGCACCATCACGGTCAACTGGCACAGCAGCACACCCATACGGGTTCTATTCCAGGTACAGGGGCCACGTGCGGTTTTCTGTACATCTGAGCTGATACTGTAAAGCAGAGCACACAGGGGCACCCTGCAGGGCACAGCTGGATGCTGCACGTCCTTTACTCCAACTGCTTTTGGCCATTCCTGCCTCCCCAGTCCTGGTGCATCCTGCTCTGGTTCTCCCAGCCCAGTAACATCCATTCCACACTCTGCTCACTCTCTGCATCTTGTAGGTCCTTATTAGGAAGCTAGTAATTCTTGCCTAGGCCTGTTTTGTTGCTGACATTGTCCAGAAAAAGCCTAGTGAATGTCAAAGTGCTGTGACGACAGCTAGCATTTGCTGGTTTCCTAACACATATGAATAGGCAAGTGTAAGTTGCTTTCAGTGATCACTCCTGAAAAGTCCTTCTAGGACTTTTAGTAAGAACTAAATCAGCATCTGGTAGCTACTGACTGCGTGCCAAAAACGTGCGATGTGCCAGGCAGTGTCTGCTGTCAGCTTCACACTGTCCTCCAACGTCCTCCTCTTTGCTGTTGGTGCTGCCACAGAGCGAAGGCTGACAGGAAGCGAGCTTTCCCGGACATTAGCGCCACTGGCGGGAGAGAAGCAGGTGTGGCCAGTTCTCCAGCGGCCCCAGGGCACAGCAGCTGTGAGCAATGAAGACACCCGCCCACCTCTGCTCCTCTAGCCCAGGGTGGTAGCAGTCTGCTGCAGTTACTTATCTCGGACAACCTGCCCATCAGCTGCATGCTCCCCCAGCACTTGCTGAACCCAACTGTTTGTACTGCATCCCCTCGGGAACGCCTGGAGCTGCTTGTTTCCTTGACTGGCACACAGGGTTACAGCTTGCCCACAAGTCCACGATGCTGGGAATTCACGGTCCCTGACAATCTGACTTCATTTCCTCAACGGAACAGGCCTCCATGTTTGCTCGTCCAGGATGCACACTACTTCTCCACCCCCCGTTCTCCTGCCCATCTACATATTCCTACCTACTGCTTTCCTCCTGCCTGGTCTTCTTCCCACCACTTTCTACCAATGTAAACCATGCCCCACCTCCTCCAGCGCCTTCTTCAACCACAGCAGAGCCCCCTCGCCCTTCTTTAGCACCTTGGGCAACGGCTTTGAATCCATGTCAATCAAGACGGGGGATGTAAAAGTTAATCAGTACAAGTGCTTCTCTGACAAGTGTCACTTTTGTCACTCACTAGTATAAAGCCTCCTCACAGTCTCTCATGAACCTCTCATTGTTTCACACGTGGAAGCAGGTAGGTCTTACCTTGCCTAGAAATGGGGAACATAACCTTTAAGCATCTAAGATTTACTGACAGAGGCAGGGAAATTCTAGTGGGATGAAGTGAACTTCTGCAAGCATCCATCACTGTGGTAAATAATAGTTACTCTGAAAGGCCAATTGCAAAGGATATTTTACGTTTATGTTGATTCTTTAGGTGAAGGACAGGTAATACTCTTCCAAATTTACTCACAACCCAATTCTAAAAGGAAAAAAAAGAATACATTTACTACATATGTCACAAACGGAAAAGAATAACCACACTGCATAAACACAACTTAAAAAAAAAAATCACACTCATAGTGGGCCATATTACTGCTGGGTTTTGTTTTGTTGTTGTTGTTTTTTATTTTTTTTATTTTTTTTTTTATTTTTTTTTATTTTTTTTTTTTAAAGATTTTATTTATTTATTTGACAGAGAGAGAGAGCACATGAGAGGGGGGAGGGTCAGAGGGAGAAGCAGACTCCCCGCTGAGCAGGGAGCCCGATGCGGGACTCGATCCCGGGACTCCAGGATCATGACCTGAGCCGAAGGCAGTCGCTTAACCAACTGAGCCACCCAGGCGCCCTGTTGTTGTTGTTTTTTAAAGATTTTATTTATTTATTTGACAGACAGAGACACAGCGAGAGAGGGAACACGAGCAGGGGGAGTGGAGAAGGAGAAGGGAGTTAGGAAACCAGCAACAGACCAGCTCCTGAGCAGGGAGCCTGATGCGGGGCTCGATCCCAGGACCCTGGGATCACGACCTGAGCCGAAGGCAGATGCTCAACGACTGAGCCACCCAGGCACCCCACGTTGGGTTTTGTTTTTGATGATGAAACAGGAGTTCACAAAAACAGTGTATAAGGAAAGAAAAAAGAAGGACAAGTGGGGCAGCTATCAGTCCCATATAAACCATGTAGGACACTAGCAAAAACACTAATCATTAAAAAGGCAAAGTTGGGACCAGCCTGTATGCCTCACCACCAATGTCGCTTGGGAGACCCACCTCCATTTGGGTTTTGATTTCTTCCTGTAAAATGAGGGGGCACTGTGCGTTCCCAAGACTTGTAAATGCACTGTGAAAACCATAAGGCACTGCCTATGTTAAGTGCTTCAAAGCAAGGGAAAAAGCAACTGCTCTAGACATGGCACCCATGGTTCCCTGGTCTCAGGACTCGGTTCCTGGGCTACTCAGGCTGCCAGCGAGACTCACCTTGTGACCTGGCACTTCTGTCCCTGGCACAGCTTTCACATGGAAATCCACCACTCCCATCTTTTCCAAAAAGCTGGTGTTGCCTATTGTTGATTTTTCTTTCTTTGCCTTTGCTTCTTCTCTCTCCTGGGCCAATCTGAATAAAAAAATATAAATAAGAGTTAAAATAACCAACCACGCTATTAAGTGTTTTGTTTTTCATACCGTAAAGCTTCTGACTTTATAGTGATCATTTAGGGCCTCTCAATTTTCTCCTGCTTACTTTTAGCATTTTCTCCATCCTCAATCCCTTCACTCTTCATGAAGAAGAGGTGTCTTTGAGAGCCCAATCTGCCAAGGCCTGATTATTTCTACCCTCTTAATGAAGAGAATGCAGAATGCCATCGCAACCTTCCAATTCAAACTCCCCCACCTTATTCAGGCCTGGACAGCTGCACTGACCAGTCCTCAGGGGCCTCTTTGCCTCTGGTCTGTCTCTCCTACATTCCACTTCCCAGAATGATGGTCAGACTCAAGCTCCTCAGGCATGCCTGCCCAGACACTCCAAAGTAGCAGCACAGCATGCCCACCCTGCTCAGGACCAGGGCTCCAGTTCCTGCACAGAGTAAGCAATGAATTGCTACGGAATAAAGTCCCATCACTACCCTGTTCACAGAGGCCCTGAGCGGAAGAACAGAGTCTCACCGGACCACTCCTTCAAAATATGCCTTCAGTAGGCTGCTTGCCACTTGCTTCAGACCTTGCCATTTCCTGGGCCTAGAACAATCTAACCAACCTTCCCAGTCGCTCTAGCTGTACATCCCTAAACTATTTCCAATTTAGAAAGCTCCCAAACCCATATAATCTTTTCTCTCTGACAATAATAGCTTGCAGGATCTTAAAATGCTCTAATGGTTATTACACTGTCTTGTTCTTAAACCACTTGCATAATTAATCTTATGCCTCTCATACAGGGACTTCCTATTCTCTTCGTGTCTTTATATGACTCTAGCATTAACAGCCAAAATCAACATAAGCAATTTGCTGGTGTCTATTAAAATGTTAAATGTACATAATCCTATGATAAAACAACTCTCCTGCGGACATAAACCCAAGGAACCCATGGACTATGCAGGAGCCATTCTCAAGGGTCAGCTATTATGAGAAGTGGAAATAGTCTAAATGTCCATCATCACAGGGGGATAACCTAATACCCTGTGGTATAGCTATTTTCAGAAACAGTACTAAACAATCGTTACAAAAAAGGGGGAAGATCTACATCCCCAGAGAAGGCTGTGTTTACAAAGATGAAATAGGTATATATTTTTTAAGTTAAAACACATGTTGGGGGTGCTCAGTCGGTTAAGCGTCTGCCTTTGGGCTCAAGTCATGATCCCGAGACCCTGGGATGGAGCCCCTGCTCCCCGCCAAGCCTGCTTCTCCCTCCCCCTCTGCTGCTCCCCTTGCTTGTGAGCTCTCTCTGTCAAATACATAAAGCAAATCTTAAAATAAAAAACCATGTAAATGCATTGCATTATCTTTTTTGGTGGGTCTGGGGTCGTGGGGAGTCACAGTTGAAAGGGATTTTAGCTCTTTTTTTTTTTTAAAGAAAGGTAATTTTATTTTTAAGATTTTATTTATTTGAGAGAGAGAGAATGAGAGAGCGCACATGGGAGGGGGAGGGTCAGAGGAAGAAGCAGACTCCCTGATGAGCAGGGAGCCCGATGTGGGACTCGATCCCTGGACTCCAGGATCATGACCTGAGCCAAAGGCAGTCGCTTAACCAACTGAGCCACCAGGTACCCCTGGTTTTAGCTCTATTTGTAATGTTTGAGTTTGCCAAGTATATAATAACATATTACTTGATAGTTTTAATTAAGTGAATATATAAAACCATTTACAATAGAACGAAATAGAGTTTAAATCCATGCAGAACAAATCTTACCTGTGCAAAAAACTTTCTTTTGCTAGCTGAATTTGTAGTGTTCCACCTTTCCATTTTGTTTTATTTAAAACAGACATACCTGTAAAGTAAAGAATTATTACTCAAATACACGGCAATGCAAAAATATATGGCAGCGCATGCTTTTTCTAATTAGTACCAAGAAAAGTACATGTTTTTCAAAAAGAGACACAGAATAAAAAAACCACGACCTGGGGAGAAAAGGCCTAGGTCCTGGTCTCAGCTGAGCCAACCATCCCAGGAGTCCTTAAGCTCCCTATCATCCAGCATTCCTAGAAGAACTGAATGAAGCAAATGTGTAAAATGTAAAGCGAAATTTGTCATTCCTCCACAAAGTGATACCAGAAACCTCTGGTGAACGACTGACATTTATTTAACATTTTATTGTTATCTCCCACACTAAAACTATAAAACGTGAACGTAATTTCAGAGGGTGAATCAGAGGACAATGAAATCCTGTAGAACTTTTATTTATCACCCCACAGTAATTATCGCTGTGTAACTTGCAAATAAATTAGCTGCAGATGACTAAACTGTGTTTCGATTCCTACGCCCCAGAAGCTGATTTTTCTCAATAGCTGCTCTCAGCTTTGTTAGTAATAACCACAAGCAGAATTTCTATATGGTCGGTACTTAGGGTACTACACTAAGTACAAACGTATTACTCAATTTAATCTTTGCAGTGATATCGTGAGGTCAACATTATCTTTGTTATATACCAGATAAGTAAACTGGGGCTTCTAGTTTAAACAACTTGTTACAGGTCACAGCAGAGCTGATGTGCTCTTAACCACCACTTATTTCTCACTGAACGAGGACAGATCAGGTTTTTTCCCAATGAGAACATAGAAGGCTGACGGACCTCTTTCTCCATTAGCATGTTCTCTTTTCAGTGTCTTAATTTTTCAGACTCTAGTAACTCGCACACATTCTTGCATCAGTGGCTGTACCAATTATCTCCCCCTCCTTCTTTGTTGAAGGCCAGTTTGCCCTCAGCTCTACTAAACTTACTGATAGAGATTTCATAATTTTAAGGATATGGTCTTATAGGGCATACTGTGAACCCCTCTCCTAATGGTGCTTAATGACAAGAATTAGCTGCCTCAGAAATGAACACACCAGGGAGGGGGAGTATGGCATAATATCCAGTGGGCTATGTGTTAACAGGCAGTTTCTATGAACGTGTTCTCTTGTCCAAAATATTTGAGAATCCATTTTTGAGCAAGGTGCTGCCATATGTCTGCTTACACCAAATGGGATGGACCTAAACCTGCTGAATTGTTGGGTGTTGGAATTCTCTCAACCATGGCTATTTTTCTGGATGTTTTGCAAGCGGCTGTTAAGGTTTAGATTTAGAACCAAAGTTATTCCAAGTTACACAGTGACATGAAATGGCAAATAGAATAGAAAGCACATAGAAAGCAAATAGAAAACAAATCTTACATTTGTTCAGATCTGCTTCTGCTACTCTGATGTTGATATATGCAAAGACTTTCTGTGGGTTTCCTAAAAGAAAAAAAAATTATTTAAACTCTTACCCAGAGAATATAAAAATGATCAAGTTTCTAAATTTAAAAAATGACTCTTAGAATCTTACTCTTTCAAAGAAAAATCTTGTTTAGTTTTTACTGAATACAAAGATTGCATTTTTCTAAGCACGTTTATAAAAATATTCCAAAAGAAATTACGCCATCAGTTAAAGAAGTGTTTCAATTGTTCTATGTTAGTAATATTCTATCCAACAGGACACCTAGTAAATACTAGAATTCTAGCTTTGGAAATTAACAGTTGCATGTTTCAGAAAGCAGATGTTTTGGAATTTAGAATGTCTTTTGATTTCAGAAATGCAATTCTGGGCAGGTTCCACATTTTACATAACACCTTCAAGGCACAGGGCAGGGGGTTGGCACACACAGACTCGTATCTTGTAATGAAACACGTTATCACGTTCAGCGTCAGGGCTAACATTCACTCTGGGGTTCCACTATTTTGTGATACTTGATATAAATTTTATCTGCCTTTAACGACCCACGAAGGACTACAAACTCACCTTGGTCATCTTTTCGTGTGATGATCTCCACATCAGAAACTTCTCCAAATCTGCTGAACTGATTTTGTAGGTCTGCCTTGGAAATGTTCTGACCAAGGCCACCCACAAATAGGCGCTTCACTTCTCTGTCGGCTTTCATGAAGGCTGCGCATACACTCAGTGTGTTCTAGTGAGAAAAACAATTTTCTATCTACTTGGAAGAGTTCTTTGCCTTGGTTCTTCTCGTATCTGAAAAAAGCCCCCGACCTCCTTTCCGTGCACCTTCTATGGCAAATTGGTGGCCTGGACCTGTGTTTCATTTCTTACTGCATTACTTCCAAATTTTACTCTGCTCAAGCCCTAAATCCACGTTTTCCACAAACGCACTTTGGAACAGCACCTCTACACACATACAGACACAGGTACAGGCAAATTCTTTCCTTCTACATGACCACAATATTATGCTCTACCCCCCTCATTTATTATGCATATTTTTAGGTGTTTTTCCTTTATTCATCCACACATTCATTTATTCACTTTAACAAAAGGTGACAGAAACGGGACGTGGCCGGTTAACCTGCGAAAGACAGCTCTCCATCCCGGCGCTCCTCAGAGCCCTCTGACTGCACACATGCTACAATCACGATGCTATGTGACAACACAAGCCTCTGCAAAATGCTGTTCAGTCACAACGAGAGCAGCTGATACCACAGATACACAGGCTTTTTTTTTTTTCCCACCACGTGCCAGCGTTGTACGAGGCAGTTCGCAAGCCTCTCGTTTTTCAGAGGAGCAGAGAGGTGAGGGCATCCTCCCAATGCCATTCGGAGAACCAGTGGTGAAGCCACAACTAGAAACAGATCTAGTCTCAGAACCTGTAACTGGTAACACTACACCAGGGAACTTGTTGGATTAGGACCGACTCAGAAAACTCTTCCAGAGTTACTGAGATTTAAGGCCCATCACGAGACAGGCGCTCAGCTCGGACCCTGCCCTTCCCCAAGAACGCACAGGCCCTCCCACGCGCGACCTCAAAACAGCGCCCACAAGCCCGAGCAGGGCTGGTGCTCCGGGCGTGAGCCACGGCCTACATCTTTCTGGTAGCCTCCCCAGTCCCCAGCCTTCTTCCTCCTGAAGACCCGAAGACGATAAGCAAGAGGCTGCCAAATGACCCCGTCACTTCCTGGGCCCCAAACCCACTCCTCACCACGTCGTCTTCGGCACCCAGCGCCGCGCAGGTCCCTAACTTCCAGTCACGTGGCCCAACAGGCGCGCTCTGTCTTTCTTCCTACTGGATTTCCAATCCAGCCTCCTAAGGTTCCGTGACCATACTCAGTTCCCGAGTTCTCTTCATTTGGTTTGCAGTCCTCTGGAGTACCGCGAAGCCTCCGTCATCCTGCCCTCATTGTGCAAAGGACTCAAAACCGAAACTCCCTAATTCGTACTACGGACGATCAGAGCCTCGGGTTCTTTGACTCCTGGACAAAAAGGCGGAAGTGACGGAGCGGACGGAAAATACAGAGGCTCCCGGTCACGTGGTCCCGGAACCGCCTCTCCAGTGACGTACTCGCCCGGGTGGATCCAAGGTCCACTGGAGTGGGGTGGGCTGCCGCGCCCTTGGGCTTCGGGTTGGAGCTAGCCAACTCTCTCGGAGAGCAGGGACCGCTGGGGGCCAGGTGGGGCTAGGACCGCAGCGACGGCCCGAGCCCGGGATACTGCGAGCGGGCGCGGGTGGCACGCGCGGGGGTCCCACTCCCCCGCCTCCCCCGCCGAGTTCCCGGATGGTCTGCGCCAGCAGCGCGGGAGGCTTGAAGTGCCCGGCGAGGCGCGCACCGCTCAGGCCGCTGCTCGTTAGCGCGGCGCCATGGACGCGCAGCGGGCGGAGGTTCGCGCCTTGGAGGCTGAGATCGCTGCCCTGCGTCGGGCGTGCGAGGAACTGCGGGCGGCGGGGGAAGACACTTGGCGAGCGCAGTACGTGCTCCCGCAGTCCCTGGGGGCGGATGAAGGGCTCCGCCACGTCTCCCGGGCGCCGAGGGCTCCGCCGCAGCCGAGTGTCGGGCTGGCGGAGGAGAGCGGAAGTCTTCGCCGTCTCCTTCGCAGGCTCCGGGGCGGGCGGCTGTGCGGCTTCCTGGCGCGTGTCGCTGCGGGCCATCTGAGGGGGGCAGTTGACAGTGACAGTGGGGCTCCGTTTGAGAAGTAACTGAGGATGGAAATGTGCGGGAGACTGGGAGCGCTGCGCGGGCGGTGAGGGGAGCTCGCGGGTGTCTGGGGGAGCGCCCTCAGATGCGTGGGGCGTCCGCGGGTGTGTGTGTTGGGGGGGAGCGCCCGCGGGTGTGTGTGTGTGTG
>NW_022589807.1:396039-509747 GCF_004348235.1 Phoca vitulina
TGGGGGGGAGCGCCCGCAGGTGGGAGGGAACGCCCGAGGGTGGGCGGACGCCAGCGGTGCAGAGGAGCAGGGGCCGCTGTGCCCCAGCCCAAGAGATGCAGCGGCTTTTATGGGCACTGTCTCTTAATGCCTAGGACAGCCCAGAGGAAGGTGCCATTGCTACCGCCTCTTTTAGAGTTAAGGAAACAGACTCACAGAAGGGATGTGGCTTGCCCACGATCTCAGGTGAGGTTTGTTAGGTCCGAGCGGGTTTGGAACCCAGGAACCTAACTTGGAAGCCCAGCCGTTTTGCTTAACTGAAGAGGGAGGAGAGGGTCAGTGACAGTCAATTATGCTATTGTCTCAAACCTGCAAGGTGCTTGAGAGAAGAAACTATCTTCATTTTCTCAGTCGAGACTGATTTGACACAGGTGCAGAGAGAAAGAGATCCTCCTGAGCTAAATGGACAGGAATCAGTAGAAAATGGGAAGGAGGAGTTCAGAAGGAAATGCTCACAGGCATGGTGGATGGGATCATGACAGTATAGGAAGCTGTAACCGGTAAAATGGGGAGAGAAGTGGGTGACCAGGGAACACCTGTGTTCCTCCACAAGTGAAGTTGTCAATGAACTGAAGACTGTTGCTGCTCCAGGGCTGCTCCCCAGATCAGAAGCATTAGCATTACTTGGGAGTTGCATGGAAGTACAGATCCTGGCCCCACCCCACCTGCTGAGTCACAATATGCATTTTAACAAGACCCCCCCCTTCCCACTTAAGCATATTTGAAAGTTTGAGAAGCACCTAGTCATACTGTGCAGAAAAATGATTACTGGCCACAAGATGTCATTGTTAGCCCAGGATAGTGCGTAGACCATTCATGTAATCTGTGCCTGCGCAATGATCCAGTTGGGAAGGTAGGAAGAATCCAGATTGTAGAAGACATTACATGTTAGTGCAGGGTGTTTGGGTTTAACGTGCAGTTCCTTTTTACTCTGGTGGAGAAGGAAAACTGGTGTACCAAGTTTTGTGTGTGGTAAAATGTAACAAAATTTGCCCTCTTAACCTTTTTTACATACAGATGAGTGGTATTACACAGATTGATAATGTTGAGGGACTATCACCACCACCCATCTCCCTTACTCTTCATCTTGTAAAACTGAAACTTTAGAACTTCCCTTTCTCCACTCCCCTTAGTCCTTGGCAGCCATTGTCCTGCTTCCTGTCTTTATGAATTTGACATCTCTAAGTACTGCATAATAATGGATACATATTTGTCTTTTTGTAACTGGTTTATTTCACTTACCATAATATTCTCAAGGTTCGTCCATGTCATAGCATAATGCAGAATTTCCTTTTTTCTACAAGCCAAGTAATGTTCCCTTGTATGTATATACCACATTTTGTTTATCCTTTTATCTGTCAGTGGATGTTTGGGTTACTTCCATATTTTCGCTATTGTGAATAATGCTGCTATCAATGTGGTGTGTACAAATCTCTCTTTGAGACCCTGCTTTCAATTCTTTTGGATATGTTGAGGGGGTGGGGTGGCAAGAATTCCTGTCTCTTCAAAGGTCTTCTAGCTGGACTAAGAATCAAATTGACACAAGACAGATTAACAGGAGAAAATAAAATTTAATAGGCATACATTCAAGGAAACCACATAGACATGGAAAGACTGACGAAATGAGGTATATATGTCATTCTGAATGAAGGGAAAAGGCCTTGGGGTCTGGGACTTCAGAGGAAAGGAATGCACTTTACAGGGCAGCAAAAAGAGCAGATATTTGGTGATTAGATGTTTGTCCTACCATACAGATGGGTGGCTCAGATAAAATTTATCTCTGTTAATAACTCTTATTCTGGAAAAGACCCCCCAGTTTAGGTTGTTCTGTATTGTTAAAGGAGGACAAAAGTTTCTCTTGAGCCTATAGGGTCTCAAGTGCCTTTAGCACAAAACAATCCATATGCCAAAGTGGCACATTCTGAGAGAGGTCTGCCCTGACCCCTACAGATATGTACCAACAAGTGGAATTGCTGCATCATATGGTAATTCTGTTTTTAATTTGTTGAGGACCCCCCTCATACTGTTTTCCACAGTGGCTGTACCATTTTACATTCCCACCAACTGCACGAGGGTTCCAGATTTTCTACATCCTCACCGATTTTGGTTTTTTTCTTTTTTTTCTTTTATAGTAGCCATTCTAATAGGTGTGAGGTCAGTTCCCTAATTAGTGATATTGAACATCTTTTTATGTATTTATTGGCCATCTTTTTTTTTTTCCCCCAAGATTTTATTTATTTGTTGGGGGAGAGAGAGAGAGCACAGCAGGGGGAGTGGCAGGCTGAGCAGGCAGAGGGAGAAGCAGACTCCCAGCTGAGCAAGGAGCCCGATGCAGGACTTGATCTCGGGACCCTGGGATCATGACCTGAGCCGAAGGCAGATACTTAACCAACTGAGCCACCCAGGCATCCCTATTGGCCATCGTTTTGTGCCAGTCTCAGCCTATCTGTGGTAATGCTATTGAATAGAAATGCCTGGAACTAGTGAGCTTCCCAAGGACCTTTCCCCTTTCCAAACCTATGTTATGATTGGACCGAACCTTGTGGTTCTTACGATTGCAAGATGCCCTTGAACAAAAACCTTTAGAAAACTGAAGAAAAAAGTAGTTGATTATTTACAAGCCCTGGAGTGTACAAGGCCTGCCATGGGGGCCACACAACCAGGTAATTGGTGCAGAGAGGGAGACAGAGAATGAGAGAACAGGACTGGGGTTCTGCTTTTACTGGCGTTGAGGGTGGGGGCCTAGGGTTTCAAGGGCTGGGTCTTTATTGGTTAACTTACAACGTAAGAGTAGGAATATAGCACAGGAAGAGAAAAAACAAGTGGCCCAAATGGTCAGTTAGTGAAATTAACTAAGATCTCTAAAACAAAGGATTCTCAGTGTGGGAAGGCAGCCTGGCTCTTTAGTCCTATGGCTGGCTTTGTGTTCATTGGAAATAGCTTTCTTCAGAGGGGGTGAAGCAGATGCCTCTGCATTCAAAGCTTAAGTCGGGCACTTGCTTTAGGATAAGAAAAGCCAACTCAGATCTTACACTGTAGTCCAGTCCTCTTTGGAGAAATGTCTGTTCAAGTCCTTTGCCCATTTTTGAACAGGTTGTTTGGTTTTTGTTGCTTTAGGAATACTTACATATTTGGAGATTAAATCTTTATCATACATGATTAGCAAATATCTTTTTTCATTCTGTGGTTTGCCTTTTTACTCTCTTGATAGTGTCTTATGTTGTACAGTTTTTAAAAATGTTCATGAAGTCCAATTTGTCTATTTTTTCTTTTTTTCCTGTGCCTTTGCTGCTATATCCAAGAAATCATTGCCCTGGCCAATGTTTGAAGCTTTTGTCCTATGTTTTCTTCCAAGAGTTTTGTTTTAGGTCTTACATTTAGATGTTTGATCCAATTTGAGTAATTTTTGTATATGATGTTAGGGAAGGTTCCAGCTTCATTCTTTTGCATATGGATATTCCGTTTTTCCAGCACCATTTGAATGGTATTGGCAAGCTTGTCAAAAATCATGTGCTCATATATATGAGGGTTTATTTCTGGGTTCTCTTATTCTATTCCATTCATCTATCTGTTGTCTTTATGCCAATACTATACTGTTTTGATTACTGTACCTTTCAGTTTTGAAGTCAGGAAGTGTGAGTCCTCCAGTTTTGTTCTTTATCAAGATTATTTTGCCTATTTGGGATCCCTTGGGATTCCAGATGAATTTTAGGATGGGTTTTTCTATTCCTGCAAAAAATCTTCATTGGAATTTTGGTAGGGATTGCATTGAATCTGTAGATTGCTTGGGGGTAATATTGACATTTTAATAATATTGTCTTCCAGTCCATTAACATGAGCTGTGTTTCTGTTTATGCCAAATTTAATTTTTTTTTTCAGCGATGTTTTGTGGTTTTCATTGTACAAGTCTTTTACCTTCCTAAGGTAAATTCCTTCTTAAGGTTAATTCCTAAGTATTGTTTTTGATGCTGTTGTAAATGGAATTGTTTTTGTAATTTGCCTTTCAGATTGTTCATTGCGGGCTTATAAAGATTCATCTGAGTTTTGTGTGGTGACTTCGTATTCTGATGCTTTGCTGAATTCATTTATTCTAACACTTGTTTTTGTGGACTCTTTAGGGTTTTGTGCATATAAGATTATACCATCTGTAAACACAGATAATTTTACTTCTTTTCCAATTTGGATGCTTTTTATTTCTGTTTCTTGCCTAATTGCTCTACCTAGACTTTCCAGAACCATGTTCCAGTGATGAAGGTGGATATCTTTACCTTTTTTCATACATGGCTTTTATTATGTTGAGATAATTTCCTTCTATTCCTAGTTTTTTAACGTTATCATTGAAATGTGTTGAATTTTGTCAAATGCTTTTTCTGCATTGAGATAACCATGTCTTTTTTTCCCTTCTTCCTGTTAATGTGGTATATTACATTGATCAGTTATCCTATGTTGAACCATCCTTGTATTACAGAAATAAATTCCACTTGGTCATGATGTGTAATCCCTTTATTAGGCTTATTTTTATTTACTATTAATTTGCTGAGGGTTTTTACATTAATATTCATAAGTAATATTGGTCTGTAGTTTTCTTGGAATGTCTTTGTCTGGCTTTGGTATCAAAGTTGTGCTGGCCTAATAAATGAGTTACAAAGTGTTCCCTCTTAAACTTTTTGGAGAAGTTTGGAAAGGATTGGTTAGTTTTTATATAAATGTTTAATAGAATTCGCCCATGTAGTTATCAGGTCCAGGGCATTTCTTTGTTAGAGGTTTTTTGATTGTGGATTCAATCATACTAGTTATAGGTCTGATATTCAGATTCATTATTTCTTTGTGATTTAATCTTGGTAGGTTTTGTGTTTCTAGGAATTGAGCCATTTCATGTAGGTTATCCAATGTATTAGCATACAACTATTCATAATACTATCATAATCCTTTTTATTTTTGTAGAATTGGTCATGTCCCTACTTTCATTTCTGATTTTAGTAATTTGTGTCTTGTTTTGTTTTTAAGTAAACTCTACACCCAACGTGGGGCTCGAACTCATGACCGCAAGATCAAGAGTCCCATGCTCTACTGCCTAAGCCAGCCAGGTGCCCCTTATCAGTCTTTTTTAGTCCGTCCAACTAAAGTTTTGTCAATTTTATTAATCCTTTCAAAGAGCCAGCTTTTGGTTTCATTCTATTGTCTATTTCATTTCTCTCTGCTCTAATCTTTATTATCTTTTCCTTTCTGCTAGCTTTGGTTTAGTTCATTCTTTTTCTAGTTGTAATATAAGGTTGTTGTTTTGGGATCTTATATTTTAAGTGTGTATAGCTATAAATGCCCCTCCCCTTAGTACATCTTCTGCCGTGTCCCTTAAATTCTGGTATATTGTATTTTCATTTTTGTCTTTAAGTATTTTCTCATTTCCCTTGTAATTTCTTCTTGAGTCTGTTGATTGTTTAAAAGTGTTTAATTTCCACAGTTTTGTGAATTTTTCAGTTTTCCTTCTGTTATTGATATCTAACCTCATACCACTGTGGTTGGAGAAGATACTTTGTATGGATAAGTATATTTAAAGTACATAGAGACTTGGGGCGCCTGGGAGGCTTAGTCAGTTAAGTGTCTGCCTTCATCTCAGATCATGCTCCCCGGGTCCTGGGATCAAGCCCCGCATCGAGCTCCCTGCTCAGTGGGGAGCCTCTTCCCTCTCCCTCTGTCTACCGCTCCCCTTGCTTGTGCGCTCTCTCTCTCTCTCTTTCTCTCTGTCAAATAAATAAATCTTTAAAAAAAAAAATACATAGAGACTTAATTTGTTGCCCAGTATATGCTCTGTCCTGGAAAATGTCCCATGTGTACTTGTGAAGAATTTATATATGTCTGTTAGATCTGTCTGTTGTGTAGAATGTTCTGTATATGTCTGTTAGATCTAATTGGTTTATTGTGTTATTTCTACTACTCTTTCCTTATTTATCCTCTGTCTAGTTGTTCTATACATTATTGTGAGTGGGGTATTGAAGTCTCCAGTTATTATTTTGGTTTTTATTGAGGTGTAGTTGACATATAAGATATTAGCTTCAGGTGTATAACATAATGATTTGATATTTGTACATATTACAAAATGATTATGACATTGAGTCTAGTTAACATCCATACACACATAGTTATAAGTTTTTTTTCTTGTGATATGAACTTTTAAGATTTACTAACCTATCAACCTTCAAATGTACAATACATTATTAATTATAGTCATCACGGTGTACATTATATCCCCAGGCCTTTTTAATTTTACCCTTTGGCCACCTTCACCCATTTTCCCAAACCCCCTCACCCTTGCCCCTGGCAACCATCAATCTCCTCTCTATTTCTATGAGTTTGGGGTTTTTAAGATTCCACATATAAGTGAGATCATATAATGTTTGTCTATCTCAATCTGACTTAATTCATTTAACATAATGCCCTCAAGGACCATCCACGTAGTCACAAGTGGCAGGATTTTCTTCTTTTTATGTGGCTGAATATCATTCACTTTTATAATATACACCACATCTTTGTTCATTTATCTGTTGACCGTTAAGTTGTTTCCATGTCTTGGCTATTGTAAATAATTCTACAGTGAACATGAGGATGCATATATCTTAGTGTTTTTGTTTCATTCAGATAAATACCCAGAAGTGGAATTGCTGGCTCATAGGGTACTTCTTTTTTTTTTTTTAAAGATTTTATTTAATTTTTTATTTATTTATTTGAGAGAGAGAGAATGAGAGAATGAGAGAGAGCACATGAGAGGGGGGAGGGTCAGAGGGAGAAGCAGACTCCCTGCCCAGCAGGGAGCCCGATGCGGGACTCGATCCAGGGACTCCAGGATCATGACCTGAGCCGAAGGCAGTCACCTAACCAACTGAGCCACCCAGGCGCCCTCATAGGGTACTTCTATTTTTAATTTTTTGAGGAACCTTCATACTGTTTTCTATACTGGCTATACCAATTTATATTACTACCAACACTGCAGAAGGATTCCCTTTTCTCCACATTCTTGCCAACTTTTTATTTCTTGTGTTTATGATAATAGCTGTTCTGACAGGTAGGTGTGAGGTGATATACCTCATTGTGGTTTTGATTTGCATTTCTGTGATGACTAGTGATGTTGAGAATCTTTTTTTTTTTTTTTTTTTTTTTTTAAGATTTTATTTATTTATTTGACAGAGAGAGACATAGCGAGAGCAGGAACACAAGCAGGGGGAGTGGGAGAGGGAGAAGCAGGCTTCCCGCAGAGCAGGGAGCCCGATGTGGGACTCGATCCCAGGACCCTGGGATCATGACCTGAGCCGAAGGCAGACGCTTAACGACTGAGCCACCCAGGCGCCCGAGAATCTTTTGTATGTACCTGTTGGCCAGCCATATATCTTCTTTGGAAAAATTTCTATTCAGATTCTCTGCCCTCTCCCCTTTATTTTTTAGAGAAAGTGTGTGCATGGGGGGGGAGGGGCAGATGGAGAGGGGGAAAGAGCAAATCTTAAGCAGGCTCCATCTCACCACCCTGAGATCATGACCTTAGCTGAAATCTAGAGTCAGACACTTAACTGAGCCCCCCAGGCGCCCCATCTGCCCATTTTTTAATCTTTTTTTCTTTTTTTTTTTTTTTTGCTACGAGTTATATGAATTCTTTATATATTTTGGATGTTAACTCCTTGGCAGATAACATGATTTGCAAATATTTTCTCCCATTCCATAGTTAGCCTTTTCATTTTACTGATGATTTCCTTGACTGTAGAGAAATTGTTTAGTTTGATGTAGTCCCACTTGCTGATTTTTGCTTTTGTTGCATTTGCTTTTGGTATCAAATCCAAAAAGTCAGCACCAAGACTGATGTAGGGAGTTTACTGTCTCTGCTGTCTTCTAGGAGTTTCATAGTTTCAGGTTCAAGTCTTTAGTCCAAGTCTTTATTCCATTTTGAGTTAGTTTTTGTTTATGGTGTAAGATAGTGGTCCAGTTTCATTCTTTTGCATTGGCTACCCAGTTTTCCCACTTTTGTTGAAGAGACCGTTCTTTTCCCATTATATATTCTTGGTTCCTTTGTTGTAAATTAATTGACCACATATGCATGCCTTTATTTCTGGATACTTTATTCTGTTCCATTGACCTGTGTGTCTGTCTTTATGCCAATACCATACTATTTTGATTACTATAGCTTGTAATATAGTGTGAAATCAGGAAGTGTGATGCCTCCAGCTTTGTTCTTTCTCAGAATAGTTTTAGCGATTTGGGTCTTTGTGCTTCCATACACATATTAGAATTGTCTTTTCTATTTCTGTGAAAAATGCCATTGGAATTTTGATGGGGATTACATTGAATTTGTATGTTGCTTTGGGTAGTATGAACATTTTAATAATATTAATTCTTCCAATCCATGAACATGTGCCTTCAGTTTCTTTCACCAATGTCTTACAGTTTTCAGGGTACAGATTTTCACCTCCTTGGTTAAATTTATTCCTAGGTATATTATTCTTTTTGATGTAAATGGGATTGTTTTCTGAATTTCTCTTTCTGATAGTTTGTTATTAGTGTATGGAAACAACAGATTTTTGTATATTGGTTTTCACAACTTTACTGAATGTGTTTATTCTAATATATATATGTGTGTGTGTATATATATATATATATTTTTTTTTTTTTGTAGTTTCTTTAGGGTTTTCTATGTAGAATAGCATGTCATCTTCAAATAGTGATAGTTTTATTTCTTCTTTCCCAGTTGGATTTCTTTTGTTTTCCTTCTCTGATTTTTCTGACTAGGACTTCTACTACTATGTTGAAACAATGTGGCAAGAATGGGCATCCTTGCCTTGTTCCCGATCTTGGAGGAAAAGCTTTCAGCTTTTCACCATTGAGTATGATGTTAGCTGTTGTTTTCTCATACATGGCCTTTATTAAGTTGATATATGCTCCCTCTGGGCCTACTTTATTGAGAGGTTTTACCATAAATGGATGTTAAATTTTGTCATACGCTTTTTCTGCATCAATTGAGATGATCATATGATTATTATCCTTCATTTTGTTAATGTCGTGTATCACCTTGTTTGTTGCAAATGTTGAACCATCTTTGCATTCCTGGACTAAATCCCACTTCCTCCTGATGTATGATCCTTTTAATGTATTGTTGAATTCAGTTTGCTAATATTTTGTTGAGCATTTTTGCATCTATGTTCATCTGGGATATTGGCTTGTAATTTTCTTGTAGTGTTTATGTCTGGTTTTGATATGAGGGTAATCCTGGCCTCATAAGATGAGTTTGTAAGTGTTCACTCCTCTTCTGTTTTTTGGAAGAGTTTGAGAAGGGTTGATATTAATTCTCTTAAAAATTATTGGTAGAATTCCCCGGTGAAGCTCTCTAGGTTTGGACTTTTATTTGTAAGTAGGGTTTGATTACTAACTAAATGTCCTTACTGATAATTGGTTTGGTTACATTTTCTATTTCTCTGTGATTTTGTCTTGGGAGTTGTATGTTCCTGGGAATTATCTTCTAGGTTGGCCAATTTATGGGTGTATAATTTTTCATAGTAGTTATGATCTTTTGTATTTCTGTAGTGTCAGTTGTAACGTCTCCTTTCATTTCGGATTTTATTTGAATTCTCTTCTCTTGGTAATTCTAGTTAATGTTTTGTCTATTTTGTTTATCTTTTCAAAAAATCAAGCTTTCGACTTCATTGTTGTTGTTTTTAAGTCTGTTTGTCACCGTCCCGTCCTGTCTCCCCCACCACCCCTCCTGCTGCCCAGCCCAGAGCTTTGCTATATCATTTCTTCTACTAACTTTGGGCTTCATTTGTCTACTTTGTCTGGTTCCTTGAGGTGTAAAATTAAGTTGTTTATTGAGATTCTTGTTTCTTGAGGTAGGCATTTACTGCTATGAACTTCTCTCTTAGGACTGTTTTTGCTGCAGCCCATGAGTTTGTAATGCTGTATTTCCATATTCATTTCTCTCAAGGTTTTTTTTGTTTTGTTTTGTTTGACCCATTGGTTGCTCAATAGCATGTTGTTTAATCTCCATGTATTTGTGAATTGTCCAGTTTTCTCCTTGTAATTGATTTCTAGGTTTAACCATTGTGTTTGGAAAAAGTTGCTTGATATGATTTCAGTCTTCTTAAATTAGTTAAGACATGTTTTGTGGCTTAACATATGACCTGTCTTGGAGAATATTCCATTTCTGCTTGAAAAGAATGTATTCTCTGGATGGAAGGTTCTGTGTATGTATAAGTTAATGTGCTCTAAAGTATTGTTTTGGGTCACTGTTTTGTTAATGATTTTCTATCTGGATGATCTATTCATTGGTGAACATGGTGTGTTCAAGTTCCTACTGTTACTGTATTGCTGTCTTTTTCTCCTGTTAGATCTTTTAATATTTGCTTTATATATTTAGGTAGTCCTATATTGGGTGCATAAATATTTGCATGTTATATCCTCTTGTTGGATTAATCCCTTTATCATTAGGTAATGATCATCTTTGTCTCTTACTACAATCTTTGTCTTTAAGTCTTTTTTTAAGAGAGAAAGAAAGCCTGCATGGGGAGGGCAAGGAGCAGATGGAGAGGGAGAGAGAGAATCCTAAGCAGGCCCCACGCTCAGCATGGAGCCCAGTGTGGGGTTCAGTGTCATGATCCTGAGACCATGACCTGAGCCAAAATCAAGAGCCAAAATCACTTTCTTCTGGTAAAGCCCAACCCACTGAGCCACCCAGGCACCCTGGGAGAGCGAATCTTAAGCAGGCTCTGTGCTCAGTGTGGAGCCTTATGTGGGGCTCATTCCCAAGATGCTGAGATCATGACCTGAGTTGAAATCAAGAGTTGCTTGCTTAACCTACTGAGTCACCCAGGCGCCCCTAACTCTTTTTTTTCTTATAGAAGTGTATGTACCCTAGCTTTCCTTTGGTTTCCATTTGCATGGAATACCTTTTTCCATCCCTTCACTTTCAGTCTGTGTCCTTGTATCTGATGTGAGTCTCTTGTAGGCAGCATATAGATGGGTCTTGTATTTTTTAATCCATTCAGCAACTCTGTGTCTTTTGATTGGAGAATTTAGTCCATTTACATTTAAAGTGATTACTGATAGGTGTGTATATACTGCCATTTTGTTGTTTTCTGGTGGTTTTCTTATTACTTTATTCCTCTCATTCTGTCCTTTGTGATTTGATGGTTTCCTGTAGTGATATGCTTAAATTCCTTTCTTACTATCCTTTGTAATATAGGTGTTTCCACTGTAGTTACCATGGTGGGTACTTAAAACATTTTGTATTTATGACTATTTTAAATTGATAACTTCAAATGCGTTGTAAAGCTCTACATTTTTACTCTTCTACCCCACGTATTATATTTTTGATGTTACGGTTTAGATCTTTTATCTTGTGTATCTTGTGTCAAATTATCATATAGTTATTTTTACTACTTTTACTTTATAAGTGATTAACTCACCACCATTACACCATTAGATTATTCAGAATTTTTCTATATATTTACCTTTCCAGTGGGATTTATAATTTATAATTTCATGTTTTCCTATTACAAATTAGCTTCCTTTTCTATCAGTTTAAAGAAGTCCTTTAGCATTCCTTGTAAGGCCAGTCTGGTGGTGATGAATTCCTTTAGCTTTTCTTGTCTGAAAAAGCTCTCTCTCTCCTTTAGTTCTGAAGGATAACCTTGTCAGATAGAGTATTGTTGATTGACTTTTTTCCCCTTTCCTCATTTTAAATATAACATACCACTTTCTTCTGGCCTACAGCGTTTTTGCTGAAATCTGCTTATCGTTTTATGGGGTTCCCAAAACAAGTTTTCTTTTTTCTCTGCTGTTTTGAAGATTCTGTCCTTGTCTTTAACTTCTGATACTTTGTAAAATGTCTTGATGTGGGTCTTTGGGTTCATCTAATTTGGTATTCTTTAGGCGTACTAGATCTGGATCTCTCTTTCTTTCCCCAGGGAAAAGAAAGGTAAGTTTTCATTTACTTTTTCAAATAAATTTTCTGCCTCTTTCTCTTTTTCTCCTTCTGGGACCCCTATAACTTGATTGGTAGTTTGTTTATTATTTTCACATAAGCCCATTAAGCTACCTTCTCTTTCTTTTATTCTTTTTCCTTTTTGCTGCTCTGTTTGGATAACTTCCACAACCCTGTCTTCAAGTTCACTGATAATTTCTTCTGATTCATCTATTCTGATGTTGAACTTCTCTATTGAATAATTTAATTCAGTTATTGTAGTCATCTGTTCTGGGACTTCTGTTTGGTATTTTCTTATATTTTCTATCTCTTTTGTTGAAATTCTCACCTTTTGACCAATCTCCATTTCATTTGGGTCTATTTCTGAGGTTTTATCTTATTCCTTCATTTTGAACATATTTTTTTATTTCATTTTCTATGACCGTGTTGGTTTCTGTGCACTAGATCAAACAGCCATATTTTGCAGTTTTGTAGGTGTGGCTTTGTGTAGTAGATGAGCTTTATTGTTCAGTCCTGCTCTTGGTCTTGGTTGTCTCTCAAACCTTTGTGATTGCCCTAGTAGCCTACTCTATTCTTAGTGACTCTCAGGAATTGAGAGTATGACAAGACTGTCAGTGTCCCAAAGTGGGAACAGTCAGCTACTAGGTTCAGGCTGATTTGAACCATACCCTCAGGCAGGAGCTTTTAAAGTATGTGAATACGCCTCAATCAGAGGAAGGATTAGGAGTTAGGTGGGTTTTTCTGTCTGTGCCCTATGTACGGAGTGTTAATGGTATGACAGCCAGATAAGAAGTGTTTCTTTGCTCACTACTTCCTGTTGAACCCATGAACACAAGCCACACTGGCCACCAGAGTTTGGTTATGAAGGAATGTGTTCTCTGGGTCAGAGGTGTAAAAGTTGGGGTACAGATGTGTATACAAGCTTTTTGGAAACAGAACATCTGGCCTGGCAGAGGGAGAGCATGAAGATGGTACCTGTTGGCCCATTCAGTTTTTGGAGAAGATTGTAGTTGGGCCCTAGATGTGTGTTAAATTAGAAGCTTGCCCTTCAGGCTAAAGCTTTATGATTAGGAAGTAGGCCTTTTTAAAAAGCAAAAATACTGGGCCTGATTTTGTTGGCTGCTTCTACTCTGGGTCCTTTGGTGGGTGAGTCTGTGCATGTGAGCCCTTTAAGAACTGGTTCTCAGTTTGCTGTAGCCTTGTGGGTCTCACAGATACAGATTCTGTTGGTTCTCAAAGCTAGATGTTTTGGAGGCTTGTCTCTCAGGGTTTGGTCTTAAAAGTGGGGTACCAGTTGTGGTGTTCAGCTCCTCAGGGAGCAGCTCAGGGTTGTTAGCTCTCTTAATTGTTCACTGCCACATTGGGAATGATGTTTATGCTGAGATTGTGTATCAACCTCCTATCCATTTGGATTTTTTTTTCTTTTTTCTTTGCCCAATGTGTAAGAATCACTCAGCTAGTTTTTGGGTTTCTTTCAGAGGAAATTACTGTATGTAGGTGTAGATTCCATGTGTCTGTGGCAGGATGTGAGTTTTGAACCCTGTTATATTGCCATCTTAGGCTGCAACTCCAACCGTTATTGTAGAACTATTCCTCCTTTTAGTTCTGTACATTTTTACTTTGTATATTTTGATAGTCTGCCATGAGGTGTGTAAATGTTTGTAATTCTTATTTCTTGCTGAATTGAATCTTCCATTAATGTATAATGTTTTTTGTCTCTTGTAACTTTTTTTGATTCAGTCTGTTTTGTCTGATCTGATATTAGTATACCTACCCCTACTCTCTTTTGGTTACTTTTTGCATAGAATTTCTTTTCCCATCCTTTCACTTTCAGTTGTATCTTTGGTGGAATGCCTGGGTGGCTCAGTCGGTTGGGTGTCTACCTTTGGCTCAGGTCATGATCCCAGGGTCCTGGGATTGAGTCCCGCATCAGGCTCCTTGCTAGGTCAGGAGCCTGCTTCTCCCTCTTCCTGCCACTCCCCCCTGCTTGTGCTGTCTCTCTCTCTGACAAAATAAATAAATAATTTTAAAAAATCTTAAAAACAATTGTATCTTTGGATCTAAAGTGATTCTTTTTTAGACAGCATATGATTGGATTGTGTGTTTGTATCCATTCTACCAATCTCTTTTGTTTGGAGAATATAATCTATTTATACTTAAGGACTAATAAGGAGAGACTTACCTCTCATTTTTTTCTTATATGCCCTTAAACTTTTTTGTCTTTCATTTCCTGCATTTATGTCTTCTTTTGGGTAGTTGATTTTTTGGAGTGAAATGTTTAAATTCCTTCCTCATTTCCTTTTGTAAATATTCTGTAGCTGTTTTCTTCATGGTTACCAGAGGGATTACACTTAACATCCTAAAGTTACAATACTCTAATTTGAATTTATAACAGTCACATTTCAGTAACATAAAAAAATTCTGTCCCTATATAGCTTTGTCCTCACCCTTTATGGTTTTTGTTGTTACAAAATTACATCTTAATACATTTTGTGCCCCCAAACAAAAAACTTACATAATTTTTTAAATGTATTTCTTTCTCAAATTTTGTAGGAAACAAGATTTGGAGTTAAAAATAAAAGTAAAAATAATAGTAGCTTTGTGTGTGTGTGTATATATATATAGTTGTTTTTTTTAAGTAGGCTCCACGCCCGGTGTGGAGCCCAACACAGAGCTTGAACCCACAACCTTGGGATCAAGACCTGAGCTGAGACCAAGAGTCAGACACTTAACCAACTGAGCTACCCAGCACCCCTAGATATAATTTTTTAAAATGGTAATCTCTTAAATCATATAGGATTTATTATTAATTTTTTAAAGATTTTATTTGACAGAGAGAGACACAGCGAGAGAGGGAACACAAGCAGGGGGAGTAGGAGAGGGAGAAGCAGGCCTCCTGCCGAGCAGGGAGCCCGATGCGGGACTCGATCCCAGGACCCCAGGATCATGACCTGAGCCGAAGGCAGATGCCCAACGACTGAGCCACCCAGGCGCCCCTAAATCATATAGGATTTAAATGCAGTAGTAAACTTATAAGAATAATACTAGATTTTGCAATTGCCCCTGTATTATGTTGAGATTTTTACTTCTTCATATGGTGTCAAGTTAGTCTAGTGTGCTTTTATCTTACAGGACTCTCTTAAATGTTTCTTGTATGATAGGTCTAGTGGTAACAAAATCCCTTGGTTTTTATTTATTTGGAAATGTCTTAATTTCTTCCTCACTTTTTAAGGACACTTTTGCCAGATACAAGCATAACTCAGAAATATTGTGAGTTCAGTTCCAGACCCCCGCAATAAAGCAAGTTCGCAATAAAACTAGTCAAGTGAATTTTTTGGTTTCCTAGTACATACAAAACTTATGTTTACACTCTACTAAAGTCTTAAGTGTGCTATGTCATTATGTCTAAAGAAAAAATGTTCATACCTTAATTAAAAAATACTTCTTTGCTAAAAATGGTCACCATCATCTGGGCTTTTAGTGAATCCTATTCACTAATCATAGATCACCATAACAAATGTAATAATAATGAAAAAGTTTGAGATATTGTGAGAATTACCAAAATGTGATACAGAGACACAAAGTGAGCAAATACTGTTGGAAAAGATGGCACCAATAGACTTGTTCAACACAGGATTGCCACAAGCCTTCAGGAAAAATGCAATATTTGGGAAGCACTATAAAGCACAATAAGATGGGGTATACATAGGATTGTTGGTTCAGTTTTTGTGTGGGGTTTTTGGTTTTTGTTTTGTTTAGCACTTTGATATATAGGCCCACTGTGTTCTGGCGCCCAAAATTTCTGATGGGAAATCTCCTATCTTATTGAGGAACCCTTGTATGTGATGGTTTGCTTTTCTCTTGATGCTTTCAGGTTCATCTTTATGATTGGCTTTTGAAAATTTGATTACATCTTGGTGTGAATCTCTTTGAGTTCATTCTGGAGTTTGTTGAATGTCTTGTATTTTCATATTAATGTCATTCATAAAATTTTTCAGTCATTATTTCTTCAGATGTTCTGTCTACCTCTTTCTGTCTTCTGGGACTCCCATGATGCGTATCTTGGTCCTTTTGATGGTGTCCCTCAGATCCTTTATGTTTTGTTCCTCTCTTCAGTCTTTTTCCTTTCTAGACCTCAGCCTCAATAATATCTGTTGTCTTGTCATCAGAATCACTGATTCCTCTGCCTGTTCACATCTGCCTTTGAATCCCTCTAGTGAATTTTTCTGAAATGAAAAATTATTGTGCCTTTTGGCTACAGAATTCCTTTTTGGTTTCTTTTTAGGATTTTTTTTTTTAAAGATTTTATTTATTTATTTGACAGAGAGAGACACAGCGAGAGAGGGAACACAAGCAGGGGGAGTAGGAGAGGGAGAAGCAGGCTTCCCCGTGGAGCAGGGAGCCCGATGCGGGGCTCGATCCCAGGACCCTGGGACCATGACCTGAGCCAAAGGCAGACGCTTAATGACTGAGCCACCCAGGCGCCCCTCTTTTTAGGATTTTTTTATCTCTTTATTGAAGTTTCCATTTGGTTCACACATCATTTTAATTTCTTTCATATCTTCTATTTCTTCATATTTCTTCTATTTCTTTGAGCAACTTGAGGACTGTTGTCTTAAAGTTAATTGTCTAATATAGCTAATACGTATATAACCCTGGAAGTTGTAAGCCTTCAGCAGACTCCACAGGTTTACAAAAGTTTTATCAGATAGATTTGCCAGTGCAATTATTGTTTAGGTGGGGAAGCAGATTCCTGGTGCTTCCTACTCTACCAGCTTCCCAGAATCCTAAATCATTGACTTTTATTTTTTTTTTTTTTTTTAAAGATTTTTTATTTATTTATCTGAGAGAGAGAATGGGAGACCGAGAGCATGAGAGGGGGAGGATCAGAGGGAGAAGCAGACTCCCCGCTGAGCAGGGAGTCCGATGCAGGACTCGATCCCGGGACTCCAGGACCATGACCTGAGCCGAAGGCAGTTGCTTAACCAACTGAGCCACCCAGGCGCCCCTAAATCATTGACTTTTAAAATCAGGTCTTTTTTGGGGTGCCTGGGTGGCTCAGTCGTTCAGCGTCTGCCTGCAGCTCAGGTCGTGATCCCAGGGTCCTGGGATTGTGCCCCGCATCAGGCTTCCTGCTCAGTGGGAGGCCTGCTTCTCCCTCTCCCACTCCCCCTGCTTGTGTTCCCTCTCTCACTGTGTCTCTCTCTGTCAAATAAATAAATAAAATCTTTAAAAAATAAATAAATAAATAAATAAAATCAGGTCTTTTGTAAATTTGTCTTAAAAAACTTTCTTGTGAAACTCTTAATTTTGACCAAGAAAAATTAGGCCAAGATGGATTAACAAGCAATAAACAAAACTACAAAGCCAATAAAATGTATAACTCCAAATCATTGAAACTCATGTCATTAATTGAAATGGACTAATAATATTTTGCTCAAAGTAAATCACTTCTATAAAAATATACAGTTTGTCTCTTTTTGGTGTATGGTAAAATATACATAACAAAATTTATTGTTTTAGCCTTTTTTAAGTATGCAGTTCAGTTGTATTAAGTACTGTCGTATTGTCATGCATCCGTCACCACTGTCCATCTCTAGAACTTTTTCATCATCCCAAAGTGAAACTCTGTACCCATTAAACAATAACTCCCCATTCTCTCCTTTCTCAGCTGCAGGTTCTTTTTTGGATTCTGCATTATCTATCTTTCAATGTGATGCTTTAGTTCTTTTATCAGTTTGCTCTGTTGGAAACACCTTAGAGTTTTCATTCATAGTTTTCTGTGATACTTGGTATTTGCTTGTCAGGAATTTATCATTTATATATGAAGATTGTTTCTTGCTTTCATTAGTGTTCTCAGCTTGAAGTAATTTTTTTTAAAAAAGATTTATTCAGAGAGACAGTGCATGTGCAAGTGGGGGTGGGGGAGAGAGGGAGAGAGAGAATCCCAAGCAGACTCCTTGCTCAGCACAGAGCCTGATGCACAGCTCGATCTCAGCTGAGATCGACCCTGAGATCACGACCTGAGCCGAAATCAAGAGTCAGATGCTTAACTGAGCCACCCAGTCGTCTCTTAAAGTAATTTTAAAAAATGACTTAATGAGAGCAAATACAAATAGCATGTGGTAGTCTCTCAGATGATATAGAATATACTTAAATATTTTCAATTAACATTAAAACAAAAATATTTTAAAAATATTTTGTTTATTTATTTGACAGAGAGCAAGCACAAGCAAGAGGAGCAGCAGAGGGAGAGGGAGAAGCAGGCTCCCCACCGAGCAGGGAGCCTGATGTGGGGCTCAATCCCAGGAGCCTGGGATCATGACCTGAGCCGAAGGCAGATGCTTACTCAACTGAGCCACCCAGGCACCCCAACGTTAAAAGAAAATTAAAAAAAATTTTGTACAGACTTTACACAAGTATTAGATCTCCAGTGTAAACAATACAGAGCTAGGTTATTTCCTGTAGACCTCATCATAAGAGCATAGGCGAATGTAGTAGAATTAAGAATAGAAAGGGAGGGATAGCTCTGACAGAGCAGAAAGTATGGCAGCAAATCCAGATGTGAAGGGATTAACAGAGCCAAGGGTGACTCCAATGATAGGAGCCTGAGCTATCAAGGGACAGATTTTATCACTAACAGAAGTAGGGAAATATGGTAGAAAAGCAATTTTGATTAAAAACCATTTGTTGGGTTAGCAAGCTAAATCTGTGCAGGAAGCAGAGATATATGATTAGAGGTATGATTTAGGAGTTACTGACATAGAGGAGTTGAGATTGATGACCGAGTTTTCCTCTAGAATGAGAGAATGCATATTTAGGTCAGCAGGAACAAGAGTGTTAGGGTTTCTTCAGTAGATGATTGCAAGAAGCAGGAACAGTGAAGGACCCAAGATGTAAGATGAGAATCATGATAATCATGCCCTGGAATCCAAGGAAGGCAGGTATTAAGATGGCAGAAGCCAGCAGCGTAGAATGGAGCAGAGCATGAGGGAAATAAAGGATGACCAAAAAAAAAGTTCATTAACATGCAATGTATTCATTCACTGAAATTTTACTCTTTTTCAAGGAAATTGAGTTTTTGTTCTCAATGAAGAATGTCTGATTATAGTGTTTTTAAAGGAGATTATGCTATTTCTTAATCCTTTGGAATTTTACTCCCTGTATTAGATTTCCTGCAACTCTTACTATTAAATGCTCTGTGATAACTTTACTTGTTTTAGAGGTTAGAGTTAAGGATTGTCTGGGTGGCTCAGTCGGTTGAGCATCTGACTTTTGATTTTGGTTCAGGTCTTGATCTCAGGGTCTTGAGTTCAAGCCCCATGTTGAGCTCCACACTGGGCATGGAGCCTACTTAAAAAAATAACTTGAGATGACTTGGGATATCAGACATTTAGTTTGGAATATTTTAAAGATTCCACCTTAAAAAGACATTTTATTTTTTTAATTAACTTATTTATTGATGTAGTGTTCCATGATGCATTGTTTGCGTATAACACCCAGTGCTCCATTCAGTATGTGCCCTCTTTAATACCCGTCACCAGGCTAACCCATCCCTCCACCCCCCTCTCCAAAAGACACTTTAGTGTTGCATCATACTCTTGTTGTAATTTATTTTACAATTGTTTGTAATAGGTAGAAATATAATAGTATAATTTAGTTAGCTTTGTGTTCATTTGAGATTAAAAATTACAATGTTAGTAGCCACACTGGTTTGAGAACAATCAGGCAGTTTTCATGGGAAGAAAGTAAGAAAGACAAAATGGAAATGGTTTAAGAAATTTGTAGTTATTAGATAAAACACTTGTTAGTGGTTTCTTCATTGGAGTAATTATTTGTTATATTTGCTTTTTAGAAAATCACTTCGAGAAATGTATCAATCAGATTCTGAAGGATGGGCCTCTTCAAAAGATCTGAGAAGTCATCTTGGACATTTAGAATCAGAACTTCTTTTTCTAAGCACACTTACTGGCATCAGTATAAGAAATTACTCCATGAAGACAGAGGACCTTACAAATACTGAGAAGAAAGAAAAGAGTAAGCATTAATTTTAATTTAGAAGTGATGTTGAAGCTTTCCTTATTATGCATAAGAAATTGGTTGTCATGGCATTGAATTAAAATTCTACAAGGTAGGGGCACCTGGACTGCTCAGTTGGTTAAGTGTTCGACTCTTGATTTCACCTCAGGTCATGATCTCAGGGTTGTGGGATCGAGGCCTGTGTTGGGCTCCACGCTCACTGGGGTGTCTGTTCAGGATTCTCTCTCTCCCCCTCTGCTCTGCCCCCCCCCCATGGGTTCTCTCTCTCTAAAAATAAATCTTAAAAAATAAAATTTTATAACGTAACTATATGACAACTATATGACTGTGGTTGTGGTAAACTTGTTTTGTCAGGTACCTTGAACATCACAGTGTGCATAATACTCTTTTAAAGCTGTCTGAGGTAGGTATTAAGGAAGACACAGACTTTGTCATTAAGTATCTTAATACAAGTAACAGACATAAGTGATTGAAAGAACAACAGCACCCTTGATTTGTAAATCTTAAGAGTTGTTCACTACTGACCTGAAAGCTGCCTCATCTACAGTGTTCTACTCCTACCAAACATGGCCTGTGGCCAAGATAAATGTTTCAGGTGCTGGACCATTTTCAAGAGGAAGGTTTCTGGTCCCAGTGACTTAAGTTTTATTGCCAAGGGTCTGTGATGTGATAACTTACAAAGGGAAGCTATCAGCTGTGCATTGGAATTTGGGAACTTTGGACAAGAGTATCATCCCTTAAAGAAGGAATCACTTTTGGGATGCCAGGGTGGCTCAGTTGGTTAAGCATCTGCTTTCGGCTAAGGTCGTGATCCCGGGGTTCTGGGATTGAGCCCCACGTCAGGCTCCTTGCTCGGTGGGGAGCCTGCTTCTCCTTCTGCCCCCTCCCCCCCGCACTTGTACTCACTCTCTCTCAAATATATAAAATCTTAAAAAAAAAAAAAAAAAAAAAAAAAGTCACTTTTGGAATTGCTTCCTGACTTTTCCACTGACATAACCCTCATGACCGGCATGATAGTGAGTTGATCCTCAGAGGGTCTTGGGTAGTTCACCTCAGTGGAAGTCTGAAATACAAACAGAAATGGGTGACAGACTTTAGGCACTTCAGATACTTGAAAGGAAGAGATGGAATACAGAGAGGATGGGAGAGAGAGCTTAGGCCAGTTTTAAGTCTGCTAGTGCAGAAATCTTAGTCTTCCCACTTTGAGTCTTCCTAAGTTGACCTCATCTGCAGAAGTACTTGGTGCTGCCTATTCAGAATGTGCTTTTTTTATTTTTTAAAGATTTTACTTGTTTATCAGAGCACGCACGAGCAGGGGGAGGGGCAGAGGGAGAGAGAGAAGCAGACTTCCTGCTCAGCAGGGAGCCTGATGTGGGGCTTGATCTCATGACTCTGGGATCATGACCTGAGCCGTAGGCAGACGCTTCACTGACTGAGTCACCCAGCTGCCCCTCAGAATGCTTTTGAATGGGCTTAATACTGAGCTTCCCCCATTGCTGGCTTAGGTTTTAATTTTCCTGGGTCTGCCAGATTAGTTCTTTTTCTGTGTAATATCTAGCTCATCCATCTTATTTCCACCTTCCAAACGAAGTTACTCTCCTTCTTCTTTTATCCTTGTAAAGTTGTGCTCTTTTAAAAAATACCTTTGATAGCAAAGTCAATAGTGGTTATCTCTTGGGCAGGTAGTATATAGCCTCGAGAAGGGCATGAGAGAACTTTATAGTGTATTTTAAAATTTCTATATTTTTATCTCAGTTGTAGTTACATGGGAAACATGTTAAAAAATATTGTATACTTAAGAATATGGCGTTTTATGCATTGAAATATAAAATTTTGAAAGATAACAGAAGTAAATAGGTGGATTCAATTTAATGTTTTTAACTAGAGTCAGATAATGTTGGAAGAAAACTCTGTCGACCATTTATGATTCAAACTTGTGTAGGGTTATAGTAGCTCCTTCCTTTCCTTTCCTTTTTCCTTTCCTTTCCTTTTTTCTTTCCTTTTTCCTTTCCCCTTTCCTTTCCTCCTTCTTTCTTTCCTTCTTTCTTTCTTTTTCGGAGAGAGAACTCAAATGGGGAGAGGGGCAAAGGGAGAGGGAGAGAGAATCTTAAGCAGGCTCTGTGCTCAGGGCAGAGCCCAACGCAGGGCTCGAACTCACGACCCTGAGATCATGACCCGATCTGAAATCAAGAGTTGGACGCTTAACCAACTGAGCCACCCAGGCACCCCTATACTAGCATGTCTTACTATAATCTTTGGTATAATTAAGAAATAGAAAGCATAAGTTACCTTTAATCCAACTTTGCAGAGGTAAATCAATTTGTTGCACATTCTTCTAGATATTTGTAACGTAAATACTAACATAAACTCTCCCACATATACCCACATGTATTATAAATGTTCACACAAAGTTAAATAATAGGTATCTGAAGGAAACTTATTTGCAATAAAATATTTTTTTGATTTATAGGTATAATGAAAGTTCTACAGAGACACAGATTATCAGGAAATTGCCACATGATTACATTTCAACTTGAATTTCAGATTCTGGAAATCCAGGTAAATGGAGTATGTTGTGGTAACAGAGGTTCTACTGTGATTAAGCAGTTTCCACCCCCAGCCTTCAGCAGTGGCTGAGCTGAGGAAGCCAGGGCCCTCTTGTAGTACGCTTGTACAAAGTGATACCATTTTTACAGTATAACCATCCTGGCAACTGCATATGAGAGGGTTATTGCTGAGGATCTAGGTGCTTTACTGGAAGGCAGATAGCAAGTTCGTCCTCGTCTCTCAGAGCAAGCCCCGAGGTCATGGGAAGAGTCCTGGATGCCCTCAGTGGTCTGCTGATATGCCAGCCATGTATTATTTATGCTTAACAAATTTTCCTAAAATTTAATGGCTTAAAACAACAACAAAATGTTTATCTCACCCATTTTCTGTGGATCAGGGATTTGGGAGCAGCTGAGTTTGCTGTTCTTGGTCAGGGCCTTTCATGAGATTGTGGTCATTTGGAACCACAGCCATCTGAAGACTGTTCAGGGCTGGCGGCTTAGACTCCAAGGTGGGTTGTGGTTACTCCAGCAAGTTACACTGGACTGCTAAGACACAACGCAGGAGGAAGATACTTCTGGCTAAGACTTTGCATAAAATCAGGAAGCAGACAGAATGATAATGTGCAGCATATGGCCAGGGTTGGGCAGAACAAGGTCAGAAACCTTCAAAGTATGGCTCCAAGAAGAGTGGGATCCAGGCATAATTTCAAGAATTGACTTGGCCTAGACACAAACTTTGATAGCAGAAAACAGTTTAACCAGTTGGTTTTGTGAACTGGGCCTATGAGAAGTATGTGTAAAGGAGACTCACAGGGAAGGGCAGGCAGGCTATCTTGGCCCCAACTTATCGGATAACCAAAGCAGATGTAGACCAGTTGTCATAACCCAAGTCCTATGGACATGATGCTTGCTTATATTCATAGTCATGTACCAGAATTCCTGATCCTTGTCCTCAACCACAAAAACAGCCCTAAGTTTTCCCATTTTGTATAGAACAAGGATTGATGTTAGATAATCAGGACCCTGCCTCCTTAAGGTGTCAGATGGCCACCCCAACTAGTCAAGAGTGCCTGCTTCCAGGTATCTGAGCTAGAGGTTTTGCTTCTTGAGAACTCTTTGCAGTCCATATCCATGGTTGCTGCCACTGGCCCTGGCAGACTGAGAGGGGCTATGGGATGTCTAGGCCCCTCATCTGATGACAGAGCTCCCAGCTTGCTCCCACCTCAGAGTATTCCCCCTTCGACACTGTTGAGATGACTAAGAGCATTCGGAGTGTATCATTGCCAAGGCTGATTGAGCAGGATCCGACACAGGGCATGGGTGATGAGTGGCCTTAGGGGAGGTGAACATTTCCAGGTTGTCGCCAGGCCTTGGGACTGTGCAGGGTCACCAAGGTGAAATTATTGTTCTGCATGACCTCAAAGATCATCTGCCGAAGACTAAAAAAGAATGTGGATACAAATGGATTGGTCTCATTTGGGATAGTCTGTGTCAGGACCCATGCTTCTCTTTTGGGTGGCTCAGGAACTCCTGGATGTTGTCCCATTGCAAAAGGTGGCATAGTCATTCCAACTGAATTTTTTCTCTTTGGGGCTAATGTGATCTTAAATTCAGAGTGGTGATATACCACATACTTTCCTGCGTCCTGGCCTCCATGAATAGGCCAGGCCTATAGTCCATGTCAGGTTGGTGGAGTCAGGCCCAAGGTCCATCTCCATGTCTGAGAACATTTGTAGTAGCAGTGTATACATTGCCCAGGAAACTGCTCAGGAGCATCCTAGTAGCCTTGGGGTTCTATATGCTATTTCTGCTATTGGTGCTTATCTTTTACACAGTCATTTCAAGGGTTATCTGGAGAGTAGCTAGACTGTTGGCAAAGCTAGGCTCATCCTTGGGAGGCTTATCCATAAGTCCAACTGAAAAGAGGTTAGTCCTTTGAAGTTGAGCTGAACCAGCTGCTCAGTGGAGCTGTACATTCCAGAATGGGTTGTCCCCAAAGATTGATTGGCCTGTTCATTAGGGGGACTGTGGCCTAAGAGATAAAATAGACTGCAGTTTTTTAACTTCATTTTGTTTAAGTTGCATATTTTGGTCAACTTAAGCCTCTGAAGGCAAACACCAGTGGTAGTTTGATTCCATTATGAATCAGATCGAGGATGACAGCACAGTTTGGGGATATGTTTTATACCATGATATGCTTCTGAAGAATGGCTGCTGCCTTACCCGAGGCGTTGTCTGCATGCACTGGCACTGGGCGGCTCCCTGGTGGTTTGGCGTGCTGGTCCCATGTGGCTGTGTGAGGCAGTACAGACAGGACCGAAGCCACGTGGGCCTTGCCGCAGTGGCCGTGCTCCCTGCCCTCTACTGCGCAGTGCGGGCACCACGTGGGCCTTGCCGCAGTGGCCGTGCTCCCTGCCCTCTACTGCGCAGTGGGGCACCAGCCCAGAGCGAATGTTGTTATCAGTAGTATATTGAGCTTAATATTATGATCCCATACCACCAAAGCAGGATTGAAAATTTTGTGACCATTTAGTAATGGCTTAAAGGTATGCTATTATCTCACATGCTGAATAAGTGAGAACTAGTTGAGCTGCATATGACAGAAAACTTAAAGGTAGATCGAAGTATTAGAAGTACTGGAAGTTTCTCTATTGCTTAAACAAAATTTTGTTTTTGTTTGTTTTTGCTTAAAATTGTAAGTTTTCAAGAGCTAGTATGGTGACCTTATGAATATCAGGCTCTGCCGTTACCCACGTGACTTCCAAATCCTGGTGTGATCAGTTGAGCACTTCAGGCATCAGGAAGGGGGAATGGGCAATCAAGGGCTTAGCTTTTCTCTTGAAGGATACTTTCTACAAGTTGTAACATCCATCATTTCACCTACATTCTATTGGCCAATAACGTCCTGCAAGGGAGGCTGGCAATTCAGTCTTCATTATGCATGGCCATGAGACCAGTGAAAAATTGGTGCAAGAAAGAAGTACATGTATTGAGAACTACCAGTAGTTCCTGTCTCATATGCTTTGGGGGATGCAGGGGAAAAAAATCTGAGGAGAGGAACAGTTGATATTCTTTGATAGACAAAGAACACAGTAACTGTTGAATCTCTAAAGACATGTAAGTTGTTATTTTTCACATTTCAAAATAGTAGGAATCTTTGAACTGCTCAGTTTTACTTAATTTGCTGCAGACTGTCCCTGGGAGAGTTAAGAACACTTGGTTTTTCTCTGTGACTTTCCAAATTTATGATTTTTCTTGAGCACCAGACTGCTCAGTAAGATGTTGCAAACAATCAACTCTCGAATAAGGAAGATTTTTAGGAATGTCATACGTGGGACTCATGGGCTTTCTTGGAGAAGCAGTAAACAAGGGACTGTCTATATTTCTTTGTTCCTTAGAATTCAAATGTAATGAGCTGATGAGAATTTTAAAAAAAGTTATTTAAGGGTAAATCCTCACATATTCTAGGCTTTACTTGTGTGTAAATATGCCTTTAGAGTAGTAGAATTGCTAGGTCATAGGAGATGTACATGTAAATTCTGATAGTACCAGATTGCCTTCTAAAATGGTTTTGCCATTTTACATGTTGAGCAGATTTTTATAGTTGCTCACTAATAGAAAAAGAAGGTGAAGATACAACAAGCTTCTGTGTTCTTAAACATTTTTTTAAAATGGAATTTCCACTAGAGGGAGATGTTTAACCACCAGATAATTAAAAAGTAACCTAAATAATAAAACTATCTTCCTTAATACTGTTATAATAAAATCATAGTAATACAGTATGAGAACCGTAAGTGACCATATAGACTATTAAGCTCACCCCCCTTATTTTAAAAGGAAATAACATCAGGGGAGTTTGAATGATTGTCCATGTTGGCACAGCTGTTACTCTCAGAGGTGGTTAGAATATTCAGTTCTGCTCTCCAGCTTTACTGTCTGGTGTTGTAAGAACATCAGAATTAACATGTGTCAGTATTCACACTCCATGCAGTATAAATAAATCAGATCAGTGTCGCTTTGTAGGGAAAATGGCTAAGAATGTTTTCATAACTACTCTTCCTGAAACCCAGTAAAACAAAGTGATTCCAGAGTAAGGAAATTTTTAATTAATATCTGGTCTTGGCACTTACTCAACTACTGGGATCTCTTAAAAATAGGGGTGCCTGTGTGGCTCAGTCAGTTGAGCATCCAACTCTTCATTTTGGCTCAGGTCATGATCTCAAGAGTTATGGGATCAGGCCCCGTGTCAGTTTCCTTGTCTGCTTGTCCCTCTCCCTCTGCCGTTCCCCCCGGGTATGCTCTCACGCTCTCCCTCTCTAAAATAAGTAAATCTTAAAAAGAAAAAAAAAAAAAAAAAATGGGGCACCTGGGTGGCTCAGTCTAAGCATCTGCCTTCGGCTCAGGTCATAATCCCAGGGTCCCAGGATCAAGCCCCACATCGGGCTCCCTGCTTAGCGGGGAGACTGCTTCTCCCTGACCTCTCTCTCTCTCTCTCTCGCTCACTCTCTCAAATAAATAAAGTCTTTTAAAAACAAATAAATAAAATAAAAATAAAATAGGGTCCTTGAATATCACAACGACTTGAGAAACAATCAAGAGCTAGGGCAGAACAGAGGAATTATATTCCAAACTAAAGAAGATAAAACCTTAGAAAAAACCTTGATGAAATGGAGATAATAATTTACCTGAAAGGAGATCAAAGTAATGGTCATAATGATGCTCACTGGACTTGGGAGAAGAATGGATAAACACAGTGAGAACTTCAAAAAATAAATAGGGGGTAAAAGAGCATTTGAAACAGAAGTGACAATTGAGTACAAAAACTGCACTGAAAAATACAGTAGGGGGTTCCCATAGCAGACCAAAATACATGAAAGGATCAGTGAACTTGAATACAGGGCAGAGGAACAGACCCAATCAGAGAAGCAAAAAGAAATAAGAATGAAGAAAGGAAAGATAACTTAAGGGACTTATGGGACAGGATCAAGTCAACTGACCCTTGGCATTATAGGAATCTCAAAAGAAAGAAAGAGAAAGGGACAGATAATTTATGTGAAGAATCCAGGAATCCCAGAGAGTTCCAAAAGAGACCAAGACACATTATAATTAAAGGGTCAAAAGTTAAAAAACAAGGAAGGAATCTTAAAAGCAACAAGAGAAAAGCAATTTGTTAAATACAAGGGAACCCCCCATTAGACTTTTAGCAGATTTTGCAACTGAAATGTTTCAGGCCAGAAAGGAGTAGCACAAAGTGCTGAAAGAACAATTTCCAACCACGGATACTCTCCCTGACAAAGTTATTCAGAATTAAAGGAGAGATAAAAGTTTTCCTGACAAGCAAAACCTAGAGTTGACCACCACTAAACTGACCTCAATAAGAAATGTTAAAGGGACTTCATTAAGCTGAAAAGAAAGGGCCCTTATTACTGCATGGAAACATGAAAGTATAAATCTCCTGGTAAAGGTAAATATATAGTAAAAGTAGTAGATTAATCACTTATGAAGCTAGTGTGAAAGTTAAAAAACAAAAGTAGTAAAAATATGTAATTAGTTGAAGGATACTCATGATAAAAAGATGTAAAATTACATGGAAGGAGAGTAAAAATGCAGAGCTTTATTATGTGTTCAAACTTAAGTTGCTACCAGCTTGATAGACTGTTATAAATGCAAGTTACATGTAAGTAATCACAAACTAGAAACCTGTAGTAGATACACAAAGGATAATGGGAAAGGGATCTAAGTATACCACAAAAGAAAGTCAAGCACAAAGGAAGAGAGTAAGAGAAGGAGAAAGGAACATGGAAACTACAGAGCAGCCAGAAAATAACAAAATGACAATAAGTACGTATCTATTAATAATTACTTTAAATGTAAATTGACTAAATTCTCTAATCAAAAGATGTAGAGTGGCTGAATGGATTAAAAAACAAGACCCAGGGCGCCTGGGTGGCTCCGTCATTAAGCGTCTGCCTTCGGCTCAGGTCATGATCCCAGGGTGTTGGGATCGAGCCCCACATCGGGCTCCCTGCTCAGCGGGGAGCCTGCTTCTCCCTCTGCCTGCCGCTCCCTCTGCTTGTGCTCTCTCTCTCTCTCTTTCTCTCTCAAATAAAATCTTCTAAAAAAATATTTGCACCCAAAACAGGAGCACCTAAAAAATAGCAAATATTAACAGAGCTAATGTGAGAAATGGACAGCAGTACAGTAACAGTAGCGGCCCTAATACCCCACTTACATCAATGGATAGATCATCCAGACAGAAAATCAGTAAGGAAATATGGGCTTTAAACGACAGGTTAGACCAGATGGAGTTAACATATACATACAGAACATTCCATTCACAAACAACAGAATACATTCTCAAATGCACACGAAACATTCTCTAGGATAGATTATATGTTCTGTCATAAAACAAGTCTTGACAGTTTAAGAAGATTAATAGCAAGCATCTTTTCTGACCACAATTGCAAGAACAAAACTGGAAACTTCAAAGATGTGTGGAGATTAAACAACATGCTACTTAGAAAATGAACAGGTTAACGAAGAAATTAAATGAGAAATAATAAAATATCTTGAGACAAGGGGAAATAAAAATACAACTTAACCAAAGTTATGGGATACAGCAAGAGCAACTTAAAGAGGGAAGTTCATAGCTATAAATTTGTACTTAAAGAAACAAGAAAAATTTCAAACAACCTAACACCTCAAAGAATTAGAAAATAAGAACAAATGGAGCCCAAAGTTGGAATGAAATAACAAAGCTCAGAGCAGAAATAATTGAAGTAGAGTCTAAAAAGGCAGTAGAAAAGACAAATGAAATCAAGAGCAGGTTCTTTGAAAGATAAACAAAAATAGGCAAACCTTTAGCTAGACTCACTAAGAAAAAAGAGAGGGAACTCAAAATCAGAAGTGAAAGAAGAGTGTACAGCTGATATCACAAAAATAGAAAGGATAATAAGAGAATAATACAATTATATTTATGCCAACAAATTGGACAACTTAGTAGAAATGGATCAAATCCTATAAACCTACAACCTTCCAAGACTGAACCAAGAAGAAATAATCTAAAGAGACTGATTGCTAGTAAGAAGATTAAATCAGTAATTGAAAACCTTCCAACAAACAAAAGTCCAGGACCAGACAGCTTTACTGGTGAATTTTACCAAACATTCAAAGAAGAATTAATATCAATCTTTCTCTAATACTTAACAAAAAAATAGAAGAGGGAAGGCTCATAAATTCATTTTAGGAGGCCTTCATTACCCTGATACCAAAACCAGACAAGGACCACAAGAAAAGAAAATTACATGCCATTATCCTCAATGAACATAGATGCAGAAACCCTCAACAAAATATTAGCAAACTGAATTCAACAATACATTGAGGATCATACATCTTGAATAAGTGGGATTAATTCTAGAGGTGCAAAGATGGTTTAACAATTGCAACAATCACTGCAATCTACCGGATTAACAAAATGAAGGATAAAAATCATGTGATCATCTCAATAGATGCAGAAAAGGCATCTGACAAAATTGAACATCTCTTTTTTTATATAAACTCCCAAGAAAGTAGGTATAGAGGGAGCATATCTCAACATAATAAAGGCATGTATGAGAAACCCACATCATACTCAGTGGTGAAGAGATGAAAGCTTTTCCTTTTAAGATCAGGAACAGGACAGGGATGCTTACCCTTGCCACTTTTATTCAATATAGTATTTTAAGTCCTAGCCAGAGCAATTAGGGAAGAAACCGAAATAAAAGGAACTCACATTGGAAAGGAAGAAGTAAAACTGTCACTATTTGGAGATGACGTTGTATTCTATATAGAAATCCCTAAAGAATCCACCAAGAAATTATTAGAACTAATAAGTGAGTTCAGTAAAGTAGCAAGATACAAAATCAATATATAAAAATCTGTTGTTTCTATACACTAATAATGAACTACAAGGAAGAGAAATTACAAAAACAATTGCATCAAAAAGAATGAAATACCTAGAGATACACATAACCAAGGAGGTCAAAGACCTGTACACTGAAAACTATGAGACACTGATGAGAGAAATTGAAGAAGGCACAAATAAATAGAAAGATATTCTGTACTCATGGATTGGAAGAATTAATATTTTTTAAATGTCCAAGGTATTGAAAGGAGTCTACAGATTCAGGTCTAATCCCTATCAAAAATCTAATGGCAGTTTTCACAGAAATAGAAAATGTAATTCTAAAATGGGTATGGAACCACAGAAGACTCCTAATAGCCAATGGAATCTTGGAAAAGAACAGATCTGGAGGCATCGTGCTTCCTGACTTCAAGTTGTGTTACAAAGCTATAGTAATCAGAAAAGTATGGTATTGGCATAAAAAGATTAATGGAATAGAATTGAGAACCCAGAAATAAACCCACACATATGTGGTAAATTAATTTATGACAGTCAAAAATATACAATGGGGAAAGGACTGTTCACTAAATGGTGTTCAGAAACCTGGCTAGCCACATGCAAAAGAATGAAATTGGAACACTGCCTTACAACATACACAAATATTAACCCAAAATGGATTAAAGGCTTGAATGTAAGACCAGAAACCATAAATATCGTAGGAGAAAGCATAGGTGGTAAGCTCCATGACATATCCTGGTGCTGATTTTTTTTTTGTTTGATACCAAAAGCAAAACAACAAAAGCAAAAATCAACAAGTAGGACATCAAACTAAAAAATTTCTCTACAGCAAAATAAATCAACAGAATGAAAATTCAACCTATGAAATGGGAGAAAATATTTCCAAGTCATATATCTGATGGGGTTGATATCCAAAGTATATAAAGAACTCCTATAACTCAATTGCAGAATACCAATTTGGTTTAAAAATGGGTAGAGGATCTGAATAGACATTTTTTCAAAGAAGACATGTAGATAGCCAAACAGGTACGTGAAAACACGAAAAAATCAGGGAGTGGAAATAAATACCACAATGAAATAATCACCTCACACCTGATAGGATGGCGATTATCAAAAAGACAAGAAATAACAAGTATTGGCCAGGATGGAAAGGGAACTCTTGTGTACAGTTGGTGGAAATGTAAATTCATGCAGTCAGTATAGAAAAGAGTATGGAGGTTCCTTCAGAAATTAAAAATAGGGCGCCTGGGTGGCTCAGATGGTTAAGCATCTGCCTTCGGCTCAGGTCATGATCCCAGGGTCCTGGGATCGAGTCCCGCATCCGGCTCCCTGCTCCTTGGGAGCCTGCTTCTCCCTCTGCCCCCCCCGCCCCGTCTCTCATGAATAAATAAATAAAATCTTTAAAAAAAAAATTAAAAATAGAACTACCACGTGATCCAGCAGTTCCACTTCTGGGTATTCATCTGAAGGAAACAAAAACACTAAAAAAGATATCTGTGCCCTCATGTTCATTGCATCATTATTTACAATAGCCAAGATACGGAATCAACCCAAGTATCCATACATAGATGGATGGATAAGAAAATGTTGTGATATATGTATTGGAATATTATTCATCTAATAAAAAAGATTGAGGAGTGCCTGGGTGGCTCAGGCGGTTAAACGTCTGCCTTCTGCTCAGGTCATGATCCCAGGGGATCAAGCCCCAAGGCAGGCTCCCCGCCGGGGATCCTCCTTTTCTCTCTCCTCTGCCCCTCTCCCCAGCTTGTGCGGGCTTGCTCTCTCTCTCTCAAATAAATAAATACATCTTTAAAAGAATAAAATCTTGCCATTTGTGATAACATAAATGGACTTTAAGATTATTTTGCTAAGTGAAATAAGTTAGAAAAAGACAAATACTATATGATCTCACTTATGTAGAATCTAAAAAAACCAAAAATATAAAAAATGACAAAGCTCAAAGATAAAGAGATCACATTCATGGTTGCCAGAGGCAGGGTGCTGGGGATGTGTGCAAAATTGGTGAAGGGAGTGAGAAGGTAGTAAATTTTAGTTTTAAATTAGTCATGGGGATTTAATGTACAGCATGGCAACTATAGTTAATACTTAAACTATTTCAAAGTTGCTAGGTGGTTAAATCTTAAAGGTTTTCATTTAACAAAAAATTTGTGGGGTGCCTTGCTTCTCACTCAATGGAGCATGAGACTCTTGATCTTGGGGTTTTAAGTTCAAGCCCCATGTTGGGTGTTGAGATTACTTAAAAATAAAATCTTTAAAAAAATTTGTAAGTATGTATTGTGATGAATGTTAACTAGATTTATTGTGAACATTTTGCAATATATACAAATATTGAGTCATTATGTTTTATACCTGAAAATAATATGTTCTATATCAATTATACATCAGTAAAAAATAATATTCCATATCATAGGCTCCAAAGAAAATGTACCTGATATGATGACATTCAAATGAAAGAAAACATTGAAGTGTGATGCTGTTTACTTTATTAACAGTATATAAATTTTGCAAAGTTAATAGGACCTTTTCCTGAATGTACCCAAAATTCTTTTTTTTTTTTTTTTAAAGATTTTATTCATTTATTGAGAGAGAGAGAGAGTGTGTGAAAGAGAGAGAGAGAAGGAGCATCAGGGAGGGGCAGAGGGAGAGGGCGAAGCAGACTCCTCACTGAGCGGGAAGCCCAACAACATGGGGCTTGATCCCCAGACGCTGGGATCATGACCTGAGCCGAAGGCAGACGCTCAACCTGCTGAGCCACCCAGGCACCCCTGTACCCACAATTCTTAAATTTTAGAGAAGAATGAGAACTATAGACTTAAGTTAAATGGACCTTGATAGAAAGTAATGTGTTGCTGAGACTGAGGCAGGGGCTTTGAAGTCAGGCTATTTGTAAGATCCCTCCCCTCATCTACCAACTGTGAAGAATAGACCTAGTTAGCCCTATAACAAGCTGTTGAGAGATGGGAAACTGTGTTGAAGTCAGCTTTCCAGTGGCTGAACAGAATCCACAAACTGCCAAAAACAAAAGAGGGGCCTATAAATCATAGGCTTTATGGTGATAGGATTAGTTGCCTTTCCTAGTGGGCGAAAGGTCAAAATCGAACACACCCACACATACTCAAACAAAAGACAAGATGTGTCTCTGAGATTTTTTTTTTTTTGGTAACAGGTCAATTGAGATATAATTCACATATCAAATAATTCATCCATTTAAGGTATATATTCAGTAAATTAAGTATATTCAGAATTGTACAACCATCAACACATCAATTTTAGAACATTTTTATCACCACCAAAGGAAGCCCCTTTTTTGAAGATATTATTTGAGAGAGAGAGCGCGTGTGCATGCACACATGAGCCGGGGGGAGGGGCAGAGGGAGAGGGAGAAGCAGACTCCCCACTGAGCAGGGACCTGACACATGTTTTCATTTTTCTTGAGTGTATATCTAAGAATAGAATTACTGGGTCAAATGGAATGCAGATGTCACCTGCAAGAGCAAGTGAAAAGAATAATCTAGAAGACCATGAAGAGTCAATATATGATTTCTGCAAAAACAAGAACAGAAACAAGTGAAAAAGAAATGATAGGCAGCTATAGAATAGAGGAAAATTTACTAGACTAAAGGGGAATACCTGAAGGCTCCATTCCAGGACCCTAAGATCATGACCTGAGCCGAAGGCAGATGCTTAACAGACTGAGCCACCCAGGTGCCCGGGAAACCCTTTACTTTCTATTACCCCTCAGTCCCTCTCCTTCTGCCCATACCTATGCAACAGCTAATCTATTTTTTTTCTCTATGGGTTTGTGTATTTTGGACAGTTTGTTTAAATGGAATCTTCTAATATGTGATCTTTTTGACTGGCTTCTTTCACTTAAGGTCATGTTTTCAGGTTCGTTCGTGTAGTAGGTATCATTACTTCATTCTTTTCCTTTTTTGATTAACATTTCATTGTGTAGATATATCACATTTTGTTATTCATTTATTAGTTGATGGGCATTTGGGCTGTTTTCACCTTTTGGCTATTATTAGTGTTGATATAAACATTCATGTGTAAGTTTATAAGTAGGCATATGTTTTCATTTTTCTTGAGTGTATATCTAAGAATAGAATTACTGGGTCAAATGGAATGACCAGCTGATGACTAATGATCTTCGGCATTATTTCAGATGCTTTCTGCCCATTTGTACATCTTTGAAGAGATGTCTATTGAGATCTTTTGCCCAGTTTTTAAGTGCCTTTGGAATTTATATTTTTTTATTAGATATGGTGGTAGATGCCCACAAACAGCCAGCCTACTTAAACTGTAGCTGCTCCTAACAATTCCCACTGTATCATCAGGCAGCTGAAAAGTAAACAAAGATTATAAACCCTCAATATCCATTTCTCTAGCCGCTCAAAATACAGAGACAAGTCAGATAGTGCCCAGACAAATGAGAAATGTCAGGAAGTATCCACTCACTTTGTTCTTAGGAAATCTTGAAAATTGCTAGATCTACTCCTGTGAACATATAGTAGCTCCAGACGAGAGCACAAATGTGGTCCCAGTTGTTTTCATCTTCAGTTAGGATTTATGCAAACATACTGTCATGAAACGAATTAATAAGAAAGTGGAGATAAGTTCACTTTGAAAGAATTAATCTGGGAAATACAGGAGCACACTCTATAAAACCTGCTCTGGCTATCAGATGAAAACTTTTAAAGAAAACTGAGTGGGAGGAAAGAGAGCTGAGAGAAAGAAACTGATTATTGTGCTGATAATACTTTGGAAGTAACCAGGAGGTGAATATGGAGGACAGTCTTGAGAAAAATCACCTGCAAGAGCAAGTGAAAAGAATAATCTAGAAGACCATGAAGAGTCAATATATGATTTCTGCAAAAACAAGAACAGAAACAAGTGAAAAAGAAATGATAGGCAGCTATAGAATAGAGGAAAATTTACTAGACTAAAGGGGAATACCTGAATTTACAGATCAAAATATTTAAGTTTATTTCACAATCCCCATTATTGAATATGGAGTTGTTTCTGGGTTTTGTAATAGGCAGCCAGTCTTTGTCCTCATATTTTGCTATTTTAGGATCAACTCTTGAAGTTAAGCTGCTGGTACAGGGAATATGCATATTTTAAAGTATGCATTGTCAAAGTGATTTTATAGGTAAAAATGTTATCTCATTGGTTTAATTTATATTTGTCTTTTTCCTAGTGAGATTGAGTATTTTTTTCCATGTAAATTTTTACACTTGAGTTTTTAATTCATGTCTTTTACTTTTTTCTTTTCAGTTTTCATTTCCCCTTGTCATGTTCATGGTACAAAATCTTTGTCAGTTTATTTTTTCTCTTTTAGCTAAAAAGTCATTTTTTTTATATAAATGAGTTTTTATGTGATTATATTTGCTTATTTTTTTCTATTGTTTGCTTAGAAAGTTCTTTACTCAGTAATCAGTTAAATTTATTTCCTGCTAATATTTTATGATCTTAGTGTTTACATTTAAGTAAGTAATTCATTTGGAGTTCATTTTGGTTTTTGGTATGGAGTAAAGATCTGATTTTATTCTTTTAACAAATAACCAATATTTTCAGTGCCTTTTCTAGATTACCTTTTCCTGTTGCTTGGTGGTATTTCATCTTGCATATTTTAATACAATTTTGTCTTTATATTTTATTTAAATGTTTACTGTGATCTGATAAATGAACTTTTTTTTATTTTAGAATAAGGAGAGTTTATCTTCTGTTATTACTGACCTCAACATAATAATGGAGCCCACTGAATATTCAGAATTAAGTGAATTTGTGTCTAGGTAAGATTTTGTAAATTTTTATTTTGTTAGGGATTGTTTTCACTCTGCATTTTTAAGTTTACCCCTTTTTTGGTAAGTAAATATCAAAATATCTCTGAAAGTGTAGCATTATTGTTTATGTTCATATTCATATATATGTGGCTTATATATTAAGTCCATATTTTCTATATCATTTTTTCATCCAATGAAAATGTATTACACATTAACTATGTGCTAGACATTAAAATGTGACAAAGAACAGATATAATCTTTGATACTCAAGGAGTTTCTAGCCTATTGGTGAAGTCGTAAGTTAAATAATGGTAGAAATAAATCTAAAATTGTGGCTGTGCTCAGTGCTGCAGAGAAGAGTTACATAATGCTATTAAAGCATACATCAAGAACCTGACTTTCATGGCGAACATGGAATCATTTCCTGAAAATTGAGCCAACATCTGAAAAATGTGTAGGTGTGAACAACAAAGAGGTCCTTGACAGAGTAGTTGTGCGTAGGCACTCTGCAAGGAGGGAACGTGCTGTCTGTGAGCAACTGACAGGAGGAGAGAGTGACTGGAGCAGGGCACAAGCTGGGGTGTGTGCTCTGACATGAGGCCTGCCAAGTACGTTGAGGTCCACACTGTGTGGAGATCAGTCATAGTCCTGAGACCAATGTAAAGCTATTGAAGCAGAGCCTAAGGAAGGCAGAAGTGTGAGATCCTGGATGCTTCAGGGAGAAGAGACTAAAGTGGGACAATAGTAGATACAGCAAGGTCCGTGATTAGCCTGTGAAAATAGTTCACGCAACAGAAATTTGTAGTTTGAACTATAATAATTAGCCGAGGTAGAGAGCTGGTTGGATTTGGATTTGGGGGATATTTAGGAAGCACAGTTGTTGGCTGAATGGGAGGTCAGGAGCCATTGACAGGGGATCACTCCTTGAGGATGTGATTGCATTTGTTGAGATAGGGAAAGTTGAAAGATAATCATGGCAAGTGAGCTTGTGACTTCAGGTTGGACATGGTGAGTGCCTGTGAAACCCTGAAGTAAAAATATGAAGTAGGCAGCTCAGAAGAGGTGTAGGTAGGAGGGGGAGCCCCCGATGTTTCTGCCAGTAGGTAAAAGTTAAGGCCTTGAGCTTGGGGAATGAAATTCCCTATGGAGAGAATAGAGAGAAATAGGGGACTAACAGTGGACCCTGTGGAATTATAACTGTGCTGCGGGGTGGAGATAGGGTGTTACAGAGGAACGGGATGGGGGACAACTGTGTGAGAGGTGGCAGGAAAACCAGGGATGTGGTGTTGACCACTGACAGCTGGAGTGACAGCTTTTCTTCCACATCCGATCTCTTCTGGATTGCATAGGTCATGACAAGAAGTCTGCTGTAATTGTTAATTTTGTTTTTGGGCTGTCTTCAAACCTTTCTCTTAATGTTGTTTTTCCACAGTTTGTGTTATTTCTAGGGTGTGTTAGTGTGAAAATTCCCAAACACATCTTTTCAATTTTCTGCCCTGTTTTCTATTCTTCTGCAGTGCTAATTGCACATATATTAGGGTGTTTGGTATATTGTCTCAGGGTTTGGATGCTTTGTTCTCTTTCTTTTAACACCCCCCCCTTTTTTTTTTTGCATTTCAGTTTGGATAATTTCTATTACCCTATCTTTGAGTTCATAGATGGTTTCCTTAGCTGAAGTCCAGCCTGACAGTGAGCCCTTTGAAGGAATTCTTCACCTCTAATGTCATGTTTTTTATTTCTAGCATTTTCATTTGATTCTTAATCTCTCTCTCTACTGAAATTCCCCGTTTGTTTAAGCATTTGTACAACTTTTCCACGAGATCTTTTAACATATTAATCACAGCTACTTTTTTCTTTAGTGTTTCATTTTGGAGGTTTTCATATAAATGTGAAAATAATAGTATAATTAACCTGCAGCTGTACACCTGCAGCAATGATCAATATCTTGCCAATCTTATTTCATCTCTTGTTACACATATTTTTAAAGTTTTAATTTTGAAATAATTATAGATTCTCAGGGAGTTGTAAAAAAAAAATATACAAGGAGATTCTACATACCCTTCATCTAGCCTCTGACAATTGTAACATCTTGCATCAGTAAAATATACTTTTTTTTTTTTTAAACGTTGTATTGACTTACTTATTTGAGAGAGAGAGAGAGCACATGTGAACACAGAGGGAGAGGCAGATGCCCCGCTGAGCAGAAAGCAGGACGTGGGACTCAATCCCAGGACCCTGAGATCATGACCTGAGCCAAAGGCAGATGCTTAACCATCTGAGCCACCCAGGCGCCCCAGTAAAACTGACATTAGTAGAACCCACAGAACTTTTTCAGATTTTACCAGTTTTACAAGCACTTGTATGTGTGTGTGTTGTATGCAATTTTATTACCTCTGTAGCTTCGTGAAAACACCACTACATTCAAGATATAAGACTGTCATATATCTTTTTTTTTTTTTTAAAGATTTTATTTATTCATTCAAGACACACAGAGAGAGAGAGAGCACGAGCAAGGGGAGAGGCAGAGGGAGAAGCAGACTCCCCGCCGAGCCAGGAGCTGGACATGGGGCTCGATCCCAGGACCCTGGGATCACGACCTGAGCCGAAGGCAGATGCTTAACCATCTGAGCCACCCAGGCGCCCCCTGTCATATATCTTTGTACTAGCTCCTTTTTCCCCTCATTTTTAAAATTGTGGTAAAATATATATAACGTAAAACTCACCTTAACCATTTTTAAGCATACAGTTCAGTACTATTAAATACATTCAGAATGTATTTAACTGTGTACACCAAGATCTATCTTCATAACCCTTTCATCTTGTAAAACTGAAACTCTATATGCATCAGTCACTTCCCATCTTCCCCTCCACTCAGCCCCTGGCACCCTCCATTCTTATTTCTGTCTCTGTGACTTTTATTTTTATTTATTTTTTTAAAAGGTTTTATTTATTTATTAAAGAGAGAACATGAGCAAGAGAGAGCACGAGCAGGGCAGAGGGAGAGGGAGAAGCAGACTCCCCGCTGAGCAGGGAGACCAACGTGGGGCTTGATCCCAGGACCCTGAGATCATGACCTGAGCCGAAGGCAGATGCTTAACCAACTGAGCCACCCAGGCGCCCCTCTCTCTGACTTTTAATCATGGTTATTTTAATGTTCCTGTCTGATAGTGCCAACATCTGAGTCATCTTTGAACCCAATTCTGCTGATTCTGGGGTCTTTTTTCCTGAATTTTTGTGTGTCATCTTTTTTTTTTTTTTTTTAAACAAATGATGGATATTATCTGTGGAAAATCGGTAGAGACTCAAGCAAATAGTGTTTATGCTGAGAAGTGCGCGCATTTCTTTTAGCATGCTATTAGGGTGGGGTTGATTCAAGGTCGTCAGCAGTTGAGCTGTGTTTCAGATTTTTATTGTTTTCCTCATCTTCAGACTTCACATCACCACAGGTTTCAAATTCTTCCAGCTGTGGATTCAAATTCAAGTTTAGCTCTTCCTTATGCTTAGAATGGGGTTTTGGGACCTGGAGGGTTCTCCTCAGTGTCCCCAATCCACCCAGCTTTCTGCCTTTCTGAGGGGACCCTTTCTCCATGTGCTTGACACTCCCCAGTAGCAGTTGCGCATGTTTGTTACTTGGTGCCCTGCTTGTGGTGGGAATCACGGAAGGTCTGTATTTTCATGGTCCATCCTCAGTATTGGGCAGCCCTATGTACCTGCACTTCAGGGCTTGGGCTCCCCAGTGCTCCTGCTCCCCAGTACAGCCAAAGCCAGCTTGGATCTGGGGTTGGTCTTGGGCCGGAGAGCATTCGTTGTTCTTCCCTTCAGGGGTAGCAGGTGAATGCTTGGTAGTAGAGTAGGATCCTGGGCCCGCTGGGTTTCCTGCCTCTCCCCTGGAACAGGCGGTTTTTGCCACTGCCCCTCTTCCTGAAGCAGTGGATCTCTGTCTTGGTAACAGGAGTGTTTCTGTCCCTCCACCAAAGTCAACTTCTGCTCTTCCCGTAGAAGCAAGGGATTTTTTTTCTTCCATTGCTTTGTTCCCTCTTTTTTCAGTGGCTCGGGGGTTTTGGTTCCCATCAGAGACGAGTTCTGGCTTCATTCTGTCCCCCAGCAGTGGCTGATCACCTCCTCATGCCTGTGCCACTGAAGGACCCTGGTTTTTCTGGTGGTGTCCCTTTGTGTCTGGGGTTCCTATCTGTTCCAAAAGCACACTCTATCCACATTTGTCCCTAACAATTTGTTGAAATTTTAGCTGGTTTCTTGTTACCTACTTATATGGGGGCTGCTTTCCTCCCCTAAGTTTACCCAAGAGTGAACAGTTTGTGTTACGCCTTTCCTTTGAGGGAGAAAAATCTTATTTACTTGGTTGCCTTGTGACTTTGGGTCTCTAATGGACTCAAGAAAGGTTATGATTTTATAGATTATTCAAATTTGCTTGATGTTAGGTGCAGATGGTCTTCTCTGCGGCTTTTTACATCCTAAGAAGAAGCAGAGCTCTTTCCTGACTTTTTTTTCCCCCCTAATTCTCATTCCAGAATTTGGGACACACTGTCTATTCATCTTCTGCATCTGTTTTACCCTTTTTCTCTTCTTTTAAAGATTTTTTTTCATTCATTTATTTGAGAGAGGGAGGGAGAGAGAGAGAGAGAGAACTAGCAGGGGGGAGGAGCAGAGGCAGAGGGAGAAGCAGACTCCCTGCTGAGCAGGGAGCCTGACATGGGGCTCCATCCCAGGACGCTGGGATCACGACCTGAGTTGAAGGCAGATGCTTAACCAACTGAGCCACCCAGGCACCCCTGTTTTACCGTTTCTTTATACTTTCTGTTTCTTTGTATCTTTGTGCTTATTCATGATTATTCTTCAGATCTGTATTTTAGTTCAGTAATTATTTCTTTATGTTCTGACTAATCTGCTTATAAACCCCCATCCATTGAATTTTCAATTTCCTTGACAGTACTTGTCATTTGTAAAAGTTTTTTTTTGTTTTTAATATTTTATTTATTTGACAGAGAGAGATACAGCGAGAGAGGGAACACAAGCAGGGGCAGAGGGTGAGGGAGGAGCAAGCCTCCTGCTGAGCAGGGAGCCCAACGTGGGGCTCAATCCCAGGGCCCTGGGATCATGACCTGAGCCGAAGGCAGACGCTTAACGACTGAGCCACCCAGGCGCCCCCATTTGTAAAAGTTTTATGTGTCTTTTAAAATTTTCCTGTCTTTAAAAAAATTTTTTTTCCTGTCTTTTTAAAAATTAAGACTCTTATTTTTTTAACAGTTGGGTTTTCATGTAATTATTCTAGATTATCTCCTAAGAAATATATTCCAGTAAAGGACAATTATTTATTCAAATTGTGTCTCCTCTGCTATTCAGCCATCTGTTGATGGGTTTCATGGGATTTCATTTCACTGTCAGGACTGGTCATTTCTCAGAGTTCTGTAAGTTCTGTAGTTGTTTTCATGGTCAGTGGCAGAGTGAGGTAATTGTGACAGAGACCATGTCGCCTGCAAGCCTGAGATTGTCTACTGTGTCACCTGCTAGGGAATGTTTATGGACTTCTGTTGGATGAATACCTGGGAGTTGGATTGTTGGGTTATATGTATGTTTTAGTTTATAAGAAGTGGCCGGGATGTTTTTCCAAAGGGTTGTGCCACTTTGCCTTCTCGCCAGCAGTATAGGAGAGTTCTGGCTGCGCTGCATGCCTGAGTTAAGCATTCAGGGAGTGCAGTATATCTCATTCTCCTGATGGTGGGTCACGTGATCATCTTTACATGTGCTTGGTTGCCGTCTGTTTATCCTCCTCAGTGAAGTACATATTCAAGTCTTCACTCAGGGCTTCATTGGGTCGTTTGTTTTCTTACTGTTGTTCTGAGAGTTCTTTATATATTCTCCATACAAGCCCTTTGTCATATATGCGATTTTCAAATATTTTCTCCCATTTTGTAGCTTGTCTTTTCATTTTTTTTTTTTTTTAAGATTTATTTACTTATTTTAGAGAGAGTGTGAGCAGGGGGAGGGGTAGAGGAAGAGAGAGAATCCTGAAGCAGACTCCCCACTGAGTGGGGAGCCCGACATGGGGCTCAATCCCAGGACCCTGAGATCACGACCTGAGCTGAAATCCAGAGTTGGATACTTAACCCACTGAGCCACACAGGGGCCCCTGTCTTTTCATTTTTTTTCTTTTTTTTTTTTTTTTGAAAGATTTTATTTTTTGACAGAGAGAGAGACAGTGAGAAAGGGAACACAAGCAGGGGGAGTGGGAGAGGGAGAAGCAGGCCTCCTGCCGAACAGGGAGCCCGATGCGGGACTCGATCCCAGGACCCTGGGATCATGACCTGAGCCGAAGGCAGACACCTAATGACTGAGCCACCCAGGCGCCCCTGTCTTTTCATTTTCTTAACAGTATCTTTCAAAGAGCTAATTTTTCTGATTTTAAGAAGACAGTTAATCTTTATTTCTTCTTTGATATGTTTTTGGTATGATGTCTGTCACTTTTGCCTAACCTCAGGTCATAAAAATTCTTACATTTAAAAAAAAATTTATACTTTTCCCTTTTACGTTTAGATCTGTGATTCATTTACATTTAATGGAATCATTGATATATTTTTGATGTCTACCCAGTTAGTAGTTAATTCTGTTGTGTTGTTTTGTTCTTCTCTTTTCCTTTCATGCATTTTCTGGATAATTTGAGTATTTAAAAATTTTTTTTATTAAGTAAACTCTACCCCCAGCATGGGACTCGAACTCATGACCCCGACATCAAGAGCTGCATACTCTATTGAATGAACCAGCAAGGCATCCTTATTTGAAATTTTTTTTTAAGATTTTATTTTTATTTTTTTTGAGGGAGAGAGAGAGCACACACATGAGCAGGGGTGGTGGGGGAGGGCAGAGAGAGAAAAGCAGGCTCCCTGCTGAGCAAGGAGCCCGACACAAGGCTTAGTCCCAGGACCCTGGGATCATGACCTGAGCTGAAGGCAGACACTTAATCCACTGAGCCACCCAGGGGCCCCTGATATTTTTTAATACTTTATTGTAATTGGAATTTTTTACATATTACATAAATATATATATTTCTTCTTTGCTCCTGGATCTCTGATTACATGAATATAAAACTTTTTGACATTGTCTCACGTGTCTCTGGGGCTCTGTTCCTTTTTTTTTTTCCCCCCAAGCTTTTCCTTCTGTGTTATTCAGATTGGATGGTTTCTGTGTGCTTACCACCACAGTGAGGATATTGAACAGCTCCATCAGCACAGAAATCCTGCATATTCTCCCTTTATAGTCACAACCCACTCCCCACCCCCTGCAAAACCTGCTGTGATCATCATTAGGGTTTTGCCTCTTACAAAATGTCAAATAAATGAAATTACATAGAGACTGGCTTCCTTACTTAGCATAAAGTAAATGAATTGAGATTCATCCATCTTTTCATTTCTGAGTAGTATTTCATATACTAGCATGTTTATCCATTCACACATTGGAGGATATTTGGGTTATTTCCAGTTTTCGATGAATAGAACTGCAGTGGACCTTCAGTAGAGGTTTTTGTGTGATGTAAGTTTTTTCTTTAGGGTAAATAACCAGAAGTGGGATAGCTGGGTCATATGATTACAGTATGTTTAAATTTGTAATAAACTAGCACAATGTTACCAAAGTGATCATACCAAGTTGCATTCCCACCAACAATATATGAGAGTGACTGATAATATTTTAGTGAATAATTAACTTCTGATATTCATCTGATTTTAGACCTAATAAAACTTAAGAATTTTTATTCTGCATTTCTCTTTATGTTTTGCTTTATCCTTAAGAAAAAGACATTTGGAATTATTTTACTTCTCTGACTGTTCTAGTTCAAACTGAAATGTGTCACTGCCAACATTCTGTGAAAGAAATCCGTAACATCTGTTTAACATTTAGTGAAGTTTGGACTATGCTTGGGAAAAAAAGATAAATTACAGTCCCTCTTAGGACTGTAAGAGCCAACACATGCACAGTGTCTTTCTATAATGGAAAACTGTGTGTGCTGTAATAGGGTGTCCTCTGTGGGGATGCAAGTGGGGGTGAAGGGATTGTGACTCACTGCACTTTTTAAATAAAGTCCTGTGTTTAATTAATGGAACAGGTCAGACTCTCTTCTGCCCCCCTCTCTGAGTGTCTAGTGTCTGTAGTGTGTGTGTGTGTTTAAACTTGGGTTGTTGCGTTTTTAAGATTTTTTTCTTGGCTCCCTTCCTCATCACATGATTAAGAGCTTATTTTTGCTCCCTTATTTGATGGAGATTAAAATATGTCACTTTGGCCTGTGCGCTGTAATGAAGCAACTGCTGCTTTTTATAGGCCTATATTCTTTGGAAAGTAGTTTCTTCTCTCAGATAAAAAGTATTAGTAATAGATACCAGAGTAAGTTGAACATTTAATCTCCAGTGTTCCCTGTCAAGTAGATGCTTATGTAGCTGTGTGTTAATGCACCTGTTCTTTTATTTTCTTCATTTTCTGTGTCTATGGTTTTTTTGTTTGTTTGCTTGCTTGCTTGCTTGTTCCTCAGTTCCCATTTCCTGATTTCTTTTGGATTATTTAAATATTTTTTACTATTCCATTTTAATTTTATCTTCTGACTTTTTGGCCATATCTGGGTTTTTGCCTGTTTTATTGGCTGCCGTGGGATTGTAGCATATGTAACCTAACTTTCAACAGTCTAGTTAGATTTAGTATAATCTGGAAGTCTTGTAGCCATATACATCCCTTTCCCTGTGCGCTACATGTTGTGGTTTTCATAGGAATTATGTTCATGTGTATGCGTTGAAAACCCCATCACTAGTGTTAAGTTTTTTTACTTTTGATCATCATACATAATTTAAAGAACTTAAGACTACTAGTTTTGTCATATTTATCCAGATTTTTACCATTTCTGTTGCTACTCCTGATGGAACCTTTTTAGAACACATTGCATGTATCATGGCTCTGTTCTCCTAAATACTTGGTGTGCATTTCTGAGAATAGTGGTATTCCCTTATACATTCATATAGCAGTAATTGACTCCATAAATTGACATTGATATGATACTTTTATCTGATTTGCCATCTGTATTCCTACTTGTTAGTTGATCTAATGATGTCCTTTTTGCATTTTCTTTTCCCCTGTGTTACATGATCCAGTCTGGTGTCAAGTATTGCATTTGATTGTCATGACTTTATAGATTCCTTTAATTTGGAACAACTCCAGAGCCTTTCTTTGCCTTTTATTACTTTGCCATCTTTACAAAATACAGTCTTTCTATCTTTTCTACCCCGCAATAGAATGTTGCTTATTTTGTCTTTGACTTTTTGTCATGATCAGTTGCTGTTATGTATTCTCAAGCAAAATACTATACTGGTGATATTTTGTGCTTCTCAGTTCTCTGCCCTTGTAGGTGGCAGTAATTTTGATTCAGTCATGCTTGTTGCCTGACTTTCCACTGTATCGCCAGTGGTTTTGTTTTTTGGTTTTTGCCCTCTCTTGCGATAATAGGCAGTCTGTGGGGAAATATTTTATGACCATGCAGATACTGTTCCTCATTAAAATTTCTGCCTAGATTTAGCATCATCCCCTGGTGATTCTTGTGTGATCACTGTTTGTTGTGATGGTTGCAAAATGATATTTCAAGTCTAGCTCTTCCTGCACTTACCTCAGTAGATACTAGGCTTGTGCTTAAGAAACAGATCTCCTTTCTCCCCTGTATATGTGTGTTTATGTGTGCATATCTATTTATTATGGTATGGTTTCATTCATTCTTACTTTTTTAATATTTATAATTCCTTACTCTTTATTTATTTTGGTGCTTAAATTATTTTGACAAGTGGGAACTTCTTCAAGCTGGCTCCTGAATCCATATGATATTCCCTCATCATAATGTTTTTTAAAGATCTTATTTATTTGACAGAGAGAGACAGAGCATGTGAGTGCACACACAAGCAGAGGGAGAGGGAGAAGCAGGTTCCCCGCTGAGCAGGGAGCCCGATGACGCGGGGCTCAATCCCAGACCCTGGGATCATGACCTGAGCTGAAGGCAGACGCTTAACCCACTGAGCCACCCAGGTGCCCTCTCTCATCGTATTTTTGGCTTCCTTCTATTCTAGCAGAAAAAGATTTTCCAGGCTCAAAATATACCTCTCCTGCTCCAGTGTGTAAATTTAAACATAAATAAATACATGTGTATCAAATACATATTATATACGTTGTAACATATTAGTCTCTAAGGATATAATACTGAATAAGATACATAGTTTCTGGCTTCTTGAAGCTGACAATCTAGTGAAGGAGCAGAATTAATACAGGGTGGTAAATGCTGGCATAAGGGCCCTGAGAATGGAAGGGCATATCTGCCAAGTAGCACAATTGCTGAATTGCTTGATATGTAGCAGTGAACAGAACACAACATCTCTGCCCACATGAACTTACTTTCTACGAGCGAAACAGACGATAAACAAAACTGCTATGCAAAGTAGGTAATCCTTTAGAGACGGAAGTCGTATAGGAAACATAAAGTAGGATGGGAGATAGGGGGTGTGCAAGGTGAGGGGAAGGGATCTAATTTAGATAGCATGGGCAGGGAAGGCCTCATGGAGAGGGTGACACATGAGTAGGTCAGGGAGCTGGCCTCACTTAACTGCATCCTAGACACAGTCGTTATCAACCCTTGGTATTCTAAAAATGTACCACATTTTGTCTTGTATTATAATCACTCAGATGTATATCTAATCTCTAGGGTAAATTATAAATATAATAAGGACAGTATATAGTCATATAACATATTTCATTGGGTCTTTCCTTAAACTAATGATTAATGCCACCGAATTAGGAAAGATATTTAATCTCTGTGGAGCTCTTCTTTTATCTGCAAAATGAACTGGAAGAAATTATTTACAAGGTTTTGCCCCATTCCCAAAGTTAAGAATAAAAATATTTCTGAGAAATAGTGGAATTTACTGGAATTGGAACGATAGAGCTATTAGAAGAACATTCGTGATTTAGGTTTCCTTTACAACACGGAGTGATTGCCAGTATTTGGGGAAATGCCTCTCAGCAAAACTGGATCTACAAAACACTGTCCCCCCGGCCACCCACTCTACATGGAATTACTTCATCTGACAGGTCGCTTATTGTCTGGTATTACTTGTAGCACAGATTCCTAACTCCTTCGCTAAGTATACATGCCCACCACTATTTACAATATACTCAACTGATCTAGTTAAAAAAATTCCTCAAGAATGAATTCTGTGTGTCAGATGCTGGGTTTTTTGTTTTGTTTTTTGGAAAAGCACTCCCTTTGGGGAAAAAAAGAAAAACACAGAAAACCATAAAAAGCCATAACTGGAAAGGATTTGAGAAGAAACTGCTCAGATTAATCATTGTACAGGTACCCTGAGTGAACAGTACACACACGCACATTTCTCAGGAATCACAGTTGTTACTCCCAGGGCTGACTTACACAGGAGCCCTCATGGAGTTGTCATTCTAAGTTCTAATAAGCTCACTAAGACGAGCTTCAGAGTGGCTTCAGAGCGCCTTTTGTTCATTGATCATGAGCTGCCCCACGTTGGTCACCGTCATAGAAAAAGCACTATAGGGGCGCCTGGGTGGCTCAGTCAGTTAAGCATCTGCCTTCAGCTCAGGTCATGATCCCAGGACCCTGGGATCGAGCCCCGCATCGGGCTCCCTGCTCAGCGGAGAGCCTGCTTCTCCCTCTGCCTGCCACTCTGACTATCTGTGCTCTCTATCTCCCTGTCAAATAAATAAATAAAATCTTTAAAAAAAAAAAAAGAAAAGAAAAAGCACTATAGTATAACTCTAGCTGCCATGAAGACCAGTTGGGTGAGGTCTCTCTAAGAAGCAGTCCCAGTGAGTTCATCACTTGCTATGGGACCAAGAATGGAGAAAATAGACCTCATCACTGCTGTTAATATATTCTGAGGTAGTCCTTTTGCTGTGTACAGGAACCAACAGCTTACATTTGATACATACATCTATTCTCCTATGTCCTGCATGGCTAATACAGAAAAGTTAAGAATAAGTGCATGAAGCCTATTTTAATAGGTTTTATTATTATTTGAGTATGGTAAGGCCGGCTGATCAGGAGATAGTTGCCATTGAAAAGATCGTTTGTGGGACGCCTGGATGGCTCAGTTGGTGAAGCTTTTGCCTTCGGCTCAGGTCATGACCCGGGGTCCTGGGATCGAGCCCCGTGTCGGGCTCCCTGCTCAGCGGAGAGTCTGCTTCTCCTCCTCCCACTCCCCCTGCTTGTGCGCGTTCTCTCTCTCTCTCTCTGTCAAATAAATAAATAAAATCTTTAAAAAAAAAAAAAAAAAAAAAGATAGTTTGTTCCAGATCCCAACAGGAGAAGCATGCCATGTCACTGGGGGCCACAGGGAGAAGCACTGACTGGCATGGGTCTGGAGGCAGAGGGAGAAGGAGATTATTATAGTGGTTTTTGAGGGAAGGAACAGGTGAGGCAAGGCAAGGGGAGTAGGCTTAGGCTTGACTAGTTTGAATAATTTCAGGGTGCTCTGGGGCACAGGGGTTGTCCCTGGTTGGTACCTGATCCTGGGGTAATGAGGGCAGGTGGATGGCAGCCAGAATTTTGGGAGCTTAATAAAAGAGGTGTTGGGGTATGGGCTCTGGACTGGTTGGATCGTGTTTGAAAGCATGCTCAAGGCACCGGAGTGGCTCATTTGGTTGAGCAGCTGACTTTTGGTTTTGTCTCAGGTCTTGATCTCACGGTAGTGAGTTCAAGCCTCGCGTTGGGCTCCATGCCTGACAATGGGCGTGGAGCCTACTTGAAAAAGAGAAGAAAAGTATGCTCACAAGCAGACTTGTAACCTTGAATGGGATGGTTCCTCCAGGGTCAATAAGGCCCCAGATGTTTATTAAAGCATCAGAATACAGAAACCACATGGTCAATACAGAGCCTTCTTTGAGTCCTTTTTAAAATCCAAGGCATAGATGTCAGTGAAACTAGCAGAGTAAGTACATTTGAAGATTCTGTCTTCCATAAAAGCAACAAGAAAACTGGCCAAAGGTGTCAGAATCAGATTTTTCAGAACTTTAGAAATAAACTGAAGTCTTGCAACAATCTAGGGAGCATTTATTTAGGAAAAACAGCAGAACAGTGGTAAGTAGTTTCTTCAATGCCTGTTTCCAATTCTCCCTCACCAGCTCTGTGGTAGCCTGCCGTCAGAGGGCAGCCAGCAAGCCTGGCAGCCACCAGAGGGAGCAGCGTAGTTCAGATTTCTTTGGAGACTCCGTCCCAGTCTCAGTTCCCTGAAGGAGCTCACTTGCGAGGCGGCATTTACCAGACCCGACCTGACGTGGAGCTCATCCAGTGTGAAAGCCTTTTCTCTGGGAGCATTTGTTGAAGATACTTTGATGCAGTTTCTAAACTTGATGGCTTCCTGAGGTGGTGCATAACAAGTTGGGGGAATTAATAGGTTAAATAAAAACCTTAAAAGGAAAAGCTGGAGAATGGGATCACACTAAGGACTTCAAAAGCTCTGATATATTCCTGAGAATCTACAAGGTCCATGTTTTGGGTCATCTTCATGCTCAGGAGAGATCTGAGATGCCTCTGACAGCTGTTCTCACTCCTGGCTGATTGTGAGGTTCTGCCGAAGTGGCCCATGAGGGCCAAGGGAGTATTGTCATTCTCCTCGCTGAGCGCCAAAGGTGTGCCCCAGCACACACAGAGCCCAGGACACGCAGGTTCTAGGTGTTTAAGTAAATCTTTGTCACACGTTAGCTAACTGAGCAGAGATTTGAGTAGCCACACAGCAGAGTATACACTGTACAGATTCGTTCAGGAAAGTCACTGAACAGACAAAGAACAAAAAGAACAACAAGTCTTGGAGAGAGGGGGAATCTGATTTCAAGAATTATCACACTATATTGTTTAAAATGTTCAGTTTTCAACAAAAATTACAAGACCCATACACAGAGGTAAAAAATAACTAATGAATAGAAACTGTCCCCGAGGAAGTTCAGATGTTGGATTTGCCAAAGATTTTATTATTTATTTTTTGTTTATTTTTTTTTTTTAAAGAGAGAGGGAGCATGAGTGGGAGTTGGGGGGTGGAAGGGGCAGAGGGAGAAAGAGAATTTTTTTAAGATTTATTTGAGAGAGAAAGTTGGGGAGGTAGAGGGAGAGAAAGAGAATTCCAAGCAGACTCCCCACCGAGCGCAGAGCCCAACACGCACAGAGCTGGACACCGGGCTCATTCTCACGACCCTGAGATCATGACCTAAGTCGAAATCAAAGAGTCAGATGCTCAACCCGCTGAGCTACCCAGATACCCTTGGACTTGCCAAAGACTTTAAATCAGCAATTTTAAATATGTTCGAGGAGCTAAAGGAAATTATGCGAATGAGGCCTCTGGTAGCAAACTATCTTAATTTTCTTTATGTGAGAATCCTTATTTTACTTTCACTCTGGAAGAAGATTTTCTCTGGATATAGAATTTTAGTTGGGCAGTCCTTTCCTTTCAGCATGTGAAAAATGTAGTGCCACTTGCTACTGGCATCTGTGGTTTTTGGTGAGAAATATAATCTTTATTTTTTCTTCTTTGCTTTGCTTTATTTTTAATTTTCAGAAATTTGATTGTCATTTGTCTGGCTTTAGACATCTGTATGAATCTGTAGGCATAGTGGTTTGTTGTTTTTTTTTTTTGGTCACATTCAGGAATTATTCATTCATTTCTTTCAATATTTTCTTAAGCCCTAGACCCTTTTCCCTGCTCCTTCTGAGACCGGTGACATGAAGGTTAAACCTTTTATTATTTCACAACTTCCTGAAGAACTCTTCCTTTTCCCCCCAAATCTGTATTCTCTCTTGATATTGGATTTCTGTTGATTTATCTTTCAGTTCACAGATTCTTTCCCCTGCTACCTCCATTCTGCTATGGAAATCGTTTGGTGAGATTTGTATTTAAATCATTGTATTTTTGGGGCACCTGGGTGGCTCAGTCGGTTAAGCGTCTGCCTTCAGCTCAGGTTATGATCTCAGGGTCCTGGGATGGAGCCCCGCGTCAGGCTCCTTGCTCATTGGGGAGTCTGCTTCTCTCTCACCCTTTACCCCTCCCACCCCCCCTTGTGTTCTCTCTCTCAAATAAATAAAATCTTTAAAAAAGAATTAAAATACAAAGTAAATTACTGTATTTTCAGTTCTAAATTATCCCTTTTTTTAGTCTGTTATTTCTTTTTTGATACTTTCTATTTTTACATTTCCTTCAGCAATGTTCATGATAGCTTGTTGTAGCATTTTTATGATTTTTACGTTGGATTTTAACAGTTGTTTACATAGGGTGCCTGGGTGTCACAGTTGGTTAAGTGTCTGCCTTCAGCTCAGGTCATGATCCTAGGGTCCTGGGATCAAGTCCCACATCGGGCTCCCTGCTCAGCAGGGAGTCTGCATCTCCCTCTGCCCCTCCCATTGCTCGTGCTCTCTCTCTCTCACTCTCTCATAAAAATAAATAAATAAAAAATCTTAAAAAAAGAGTTGTTTATATATTCTGGGAACCAGACACTTAGCAGATATATGTTTTCTGAATGCTGTGTAGTTTCTTTTTACTACGTTGGTAAATATCTTTTGATGCACAAAAGGTTTACGTTTTATAAAGTTTACAATATTTTTTATTTTGATATTCATCATTTTATTGTCATGTTTAAGAAACCATAGCTAAATTCAAGGTCCGATATTTCCTTCTATGCATTCTTTTGAGAGTTTTATAGTTTAGTTCAGTATTTAGTCCTTTGATCCATTTTGAGTTAATTTTTGCATATGGTGTAAAAGTAAGGGTGCCGCTTCATTCTTTTGCAGTTGGGTATCCACTTGTCACTGCATGTTGTTGAAGGGACTGTTCTTACCCCATCGAATGGTCTTGGCACCCTTGTCAAACAAACTGAACATAGATCTATGATTTTATTTCTGGACTTAATTTTATTCCAGTTATCCACATATTTATGCTTTTACTCGTTCCATACTGTCTTGATTACTGTTGATTTGTAGTATATTTTGAAATAGTGAAGTATGAGTCCTCCAGTTGTTTTTTTTTTTCCTTTTTCGAGATTGTTTTGAGTATTTAGTGTCTCTTTCAATTCCATATGAATTTTAAGCTTGGCTTTTCTATTTGTACAAAAAAAGGCCTTTGGGATTTTGATAGGGATTGCATTGAATCTAGACAACTTTGAAGTCTATTTCCATCTAACAGTGTTAAGTGTCGTGACCATGAACATAGATGTTTTCTCATGAATTTAGACTTACTTTATTTTTTAAAAAGATTTATTTATTTATTTACTGAGCGCGCGTGCGTATGCACAAGCGGGGGGAGAGGCACAGGGAGAGGGACAATTTCAAGCAGACTCTAGGCTTACTTTAATATCTTTCAGTAATGTTTTGTAGTTTTCAGTGTACAAGTTTGGACTTCTTTGGGTAGATTTATTCCTATGTGTTTTATTCTTTTCGTTGGTATTATAAATTGAGTTGTTTTATTTTTACATCGTTCATCACTTGTATAGATATGTAAGTGATTACATTTGTCTGTATTCTTAAGGGTGTCAGTTCATAATTTTCTTCCCTTGTGATGTCTTTGTCTGGCTTTTGTATCAGGATAGTGCTGGCCTCGTTTTGTTGTTGTTGTTGTTGTTGTTGTTTTCTTTCTTTACTTTTCTTTCGGAGCCTGAAAATGATTGATGTTACTTCTTCCATAAGTGTTTGATAGAGTTCACCAGTGAAACCATCCTGGACATTTCTTTGCTGGGAAACTTCAGTTATTGATTCAGTCTCTTTACTTGTTACAAGTATATTCAGATTTTCTATTTCTTCTTGAGTCAGTTTTGGTAGTTTGTGTACTGTTAAGAATTTGCACATTTCGGGCGCCTGGGTGGCTCAGTTGGTTAAGCGACTGCCTTCAGCTCAGGTCATGATCCTGGAGTCCCAGGATCGAGTCCCGCATCGGGCTACCTGCTCAGCAGGGAGTCTGCTTCTCCCTCTCCCGCTCCCCCCCTCTTGTGCTCTTTCTCTCTCTCACTCTCTCTCTCAAATAAATAAATAAAATCTTAAAAAAAAAAAAAAAAAAAAAGAATTTGCACATTTCATCCAGATTATCGAATTTGTTGCCATACATTGTTTATAGCATTCTCCTATAATCCTTTTTATTTCTGGAAGGTCATTAATACTATCCCCCACATTCATTTCTGATTTTGGTAATTTGAATTGTCTTTTTTCTTAGTCCACTTAGCTAAAAAGGTTGCCAGTTTTGTTAATTTTTCCAAAAAACCAAAGTTTGATTTTGTTTTTCTGTTCTCTATTGCATTATATCTATTTTAATCTTTATTATTTCTTTCCTTCTGCCAGCTTTGTGTTCAGTTTGTTCTTTTTTTCTAGTTCCCTAAAGTGTAAAGTAAGGTTATTGATGAGATTTTTCTTCCTTTTTTAATGTTGGTGCTCACAATTATATATTTTTCTCTTTGCACTGCTTTTGCTCAATATGAGTTTTGCTAATGAGATTGTGTTTTCATTTCATTTGTGTCAAATTATTTTCTAATTTCCTTTGTTATTCTTTGACCTATTGATTGTTTAAGAGTATATCTAATTTCCACATATTGGTGAATTTTTCATTTTTTCTTATCGACTCCTAATTTTATGCCATTGTGGTTGGAAAAGATATTTTATATAATTTTGTCTTCTAAAAATATATCTAGAATTGTTTTGTGACCAAACATACGGTCTGTCCTGGAGAATGTTTCATGTTCTCACACTTGAGAACAACAATATGTATTACGCTGTTGTTGGGTGGCATGTTTTTTTATGTCTGTTGAGTCTAATGGTTTATACTATTGTTCAGATCCTCTATTTTCTTATTGATCTTCTGTCTAGTTGTATCTGTTATTATAAGTGGGGCATTGAAATGTCCAGATGTTATTGAACTGTTTATTTCTCCCTTTAATTCTGTTAAATGATGCTTCATATATTTTGGGATCCTTGTTAGGTACATATATGTTTATGAGCTATGTTGTATCTTCTTGGTGTGTTGACCCCTGTATCAGTATATAATGTAATCCTTTGTCTCTTGTAACAATTTTTGATTTAAATTCTGTTTCATCTGATGATGATATAGCCACCCCAGCTCTCTTTTGGTTATTATTTGCATGGAGTATTTTTCAAGCCTTTTATTTGTTAACCTCTTTGTGTATGTATATGTCTCTAAAGAAAGTTTTTTATGGACAGCATGCAAATGGATCAAATTTTTTTAAATTCATTCTGCCAATTGGACTTTTAGTTGGAGAGTTTAATTCATTTACATTTAAAAGTAATTACTGATGAGGAGGTATGTGCTTCTGCCGTTTTGCTGTTTGTTGTCTGTTTACCATGTCATTTTTATTCCTTCATTACTAACTTCTTTTATGTTGAATTGATTTTCATAGTGCCCCATTTTGATTCCCTTTTCCTTTCTTATCTGTGTAGTTTTTAGTTATTGTCTTCATGGCTCCCTTGAGGATTACAATTAACATCTCAAACTTATAACAACCTAGTGTGAAATAATATCAACATATTTTCAAAGGTATGCAAAAACTCTGTTCCCTTATATCTCTTTCCCTCCTCTTTTATATTGTTATTATCATAGGTTACATTTTTACACATAGCATACTCATTAACAAAGATTTCACATTATTGCTCTATGCATTTGTTTTTAAATCATATGGGAAAAAAAGGGGTTGTAAATCAAAAGTAAAATAATATTGTCTTTGTTATTTGCCTGTGTAACCAGTGCTCTTTATTTCTCTGTAAGACTTTGAGTTACTGTACAGTATTCTCTCAATGTAGCCTGAAGGATTCCCTTAGCATTTCTTGTAGGTCAGGTACATTAATCACGAACTCACTCAGCTTTTTAATATCAGAATGTCTTGATTTATCCCTCATTCTTAAAGGATAGTTTTGCCAGACATAGAATTTTTGGTTAACTCTTTTTCTTTAAGCACTTTAAATGTCATCCCAGTGCCTTCTGGCCTCCATGGTTATTGATGATAAATCAGTGATTAATTTAAGTCGTGATCCCTTATCTGATGAGTTGCTTCTTTCTTGTCATTCTGTGGATTCTCTTTGGTGTTTGACAGTTTGAGTATAATGTGCCTCTGTGTGGATCTCTTTGAGTTTATCCTTCTTATAGTTTGTGAGCTTCTCAGATGTCTCTAAAGTTTTCATCCAATTTGTAGAGGATTGGACCGTTCTTTCTTTCTTTCTTTCTTTTTTTTTTTTTTAAAGATTTTATTTATTTATTTGACAGAGAGAGAGAGACAGCGAGAGAGGGAACACAAGCAGGAGCCAAGTGGGAGAGGGAGAAACAGGACTCCTGCTGAGCAGGGAGCCCAATGTGGGCCTCGATCCCAGGACCCTGGGATCATGACCCGAGCCAAAAGCAGGCACTTAACGACTGAGCCACCCCGGCGCCCCTGGACCGTTATTTCTTGAGATACACTTTCAGCTTCTTTCTCCTGCAGCTCTCCTGTGACTCCAGCTATGTGGATGTTGATACACTTGATGATATCCTACCGTTTAGGCTCCATGTATTTTTCTTCATTCTTTTTCTTCCTGTTTTTTAGAGCGGATAATTTCACTCAGCCTATATGTTCATTTTTGCTGATTATTCTGCCTGCTCAAATCTGTTGAACACTTTAGTGAATTTTTCATTTCACTAAATTTTTGTAATTTTTGGTTCTAAGATTTCTGTTTCCTTTTTCTAATGTGTCTTTATTAATATTCCTTGTCATACATATTATTCTCTTGGTTTCCTTGAGTTCTTTGAACATAATTAAGACATATTGATTTTAAGTCTCTGTAGTAGTTCCATTGTCTGTGTTTCCTTGAGGAGTTTCTGTTAACTTTTTTCCTTCTTGTAACTGGGTCATTTTATATTTTTTCTTTGTATGCTTAATTTTTTGTGGTTGTTACTGAATATGGACATTTTGAATATTATGCACAAAAGGAAAAATCAAAAGCAAAAATATTTTATCTCTCATCTCTGCATTTTGGCTGTGTACTGGGACATTCCTTTTACACTTAGCAAGGCCTTTCCACATTGCCTTTGCCTCCATGCCCTGCTTGCCTTTAGCCTAAAGATCAGCCAGAGGTGAAAGTGTGTGGGCTTCTCAGTCTTCTCTGAGCATACTTACTGCCCTGTACATTCACCTGGTTTTCCCCTTTCTTCTTATGTGGACTCTTTTCAAACTCCTTATTTTCTAAAGATTCTCACTCTGCACCTTTTCTTCCCTTGGCTTTAAGCATGTCTGTTGTTTCTCTTAATTGTTATTTTGTGCCAGTTGGCACTGGCTCATTCATTTGACTCTCAGTATCTTTGAGAAATGGCCTCTGCATGGTCATGTGTTCAGGAAAGTTATGAGTTATGTGGAAAATAGGCCCCTTCCATTAGTCCTCAGGGACCCTATGGACAGATCAAAACAAACGGAACCCAATTGGGAACACAAAAGAAACACAGTTCTTTGGGAACAAGACCCAGTCTGCTGTGGTCAGGATGACGTTCCACTGAGAAACAGGATGTGATCGTAAAGACCCACCATGCTCAGGTGGTGGACATGGTAGCAAAGCTGAAACACTACCGTAGGTCCCTTCTCTGCTCAGTGGCCCTTCTCCTGCTTATGTGTTTGCTGGGTTGCTGTAAACATTTTACTGTCTTCCCAATTTCCTATAAGTGTGATTCTGACAGGCATGTGGTGGTTTTTGGTGTTTCTGAGGAAGGACTGTCCCCATAGTCCCTACTTGGCCATTTTTGCATTGTCCTTGTCAACATGCTTTTATTCAAAAGCACATCCTGGCCCACTTTTATGGGCTATAGTTTAAGGGCTATTAGAGTTTATGGACTATATTTTGGTTTGCCCCTCTCTTACACTGCCCTGAGGCCACTCTGAATTCTGAGCAGTATTCTACACCATAATTCAGGTCTTGATACTTTTGCTTTATTGTTTCTGGTCAGTTTTGTGTGAGGGCCACTAGGTAGTGATCTCAGGACTTCATACATAAATGTAAAGAATCCCTTTCTCTAGGTTCCTTCTCCCTGATTCTCCCGACTCTGTGCTTGGGATCACATGGTGTAGGGTGGAGAAAGTTGACAAAGCATCTTCCTGTGTTTGCAGGAGCCATTCTGGTGGAGAGTGGGAATGGCGCCTCCTCTTGTTTCTCGGTTTTGCTCGGTGTCGGTGGGGCTAGCTGACAAAGCTCCTCCCATAGTCTCCCAGCAGCAGCATTCCCTCAGGAGCTGAGGGTCCTGCTTCTGTGCTGGCTTTGCCTACTATCAGCAATGCCAGTTGCCTGGTTGGGAGGAAGAGGGCACAGTTCCTCTCGGGTTAGGGTTCTGTTCTGCATGCCTCCATCTTCAACCACTTCAAAAGTTTTATTCCCTAATGTTTGAAAACTTTTGCCATTAAGTAATAAATCACAGAGGAAACCTACAAACATTATGTTCAGTGGATTAAATTGCATGATTTTGAACCTTGAATTTTTTAAAACTGAGATTTAGTTGACATGAAACACTATCTTCATTTTAGGTGTACAGCGTAATGATTCAATATATGTATATATTGTGAAATGATCATTACAAGAAGTCTGATTAACATCTATCACCACGTGTATTTACAATATTTTTTTTCTGAAGAGAACTTTTAACGTTTATACTCTTAGCAACTTCCAAATATATAATATGGTAATATTAACTGTAGTCACCGTGCTGTATATTACATCCCCAATACTCATTTATTTTATAACTGGAAGTTTGTACCTTTTGACCACCTTCACTCATTTTGTCACTCCCCACCCCTCCCTCTGACAACCACCAATCTATTCTCTGAATCTGTGAGTTTGTTTCTTTCAGATCTCACATATAAGTGAAGTCATATGATATTTGTCTTTTTCTGTGTGATTTATTTCACTTAGCAGAATGTCCTTAAGGTCCCATCATGCTGTTGCAAAAGACAGGATTGCCTTCTTATTTATGGCTGAATAATATTCCATTGTGTTTATACACCCGAATTTCTTTTTTTTTTTAAGATTTTATTTATTTATTCATGAGAGACAGGGAGAGAGAGAGAGGCAGAGGCAGAGGGAGAAGCAGGCTCCCCGCCGAGCAGGGAACTCGATGCGGCACTCGATCCCAGGACTTCGGGATCTTGACCTGAGCCGAAGGCAGATGCTTAACCATCTGAGCCACCCAGGCGCCCTATACACCAGAATTTCTTTATCCATTCATTGATGGGCAGTTATGTTGTTTCCATATCTTGGCTATTGTAAATAATGCTGCAGTGAACATGGAGGTGCAGATATCTTTTTGAGTTAGGGTTTTCATTTCTTTTGGATAGATACCCAGAAGTAGAATTGCTGGGTCACGTGGTAGTTCTAGTTTTAATTTTTTGAGGAACCTCCATACTCTTCCACAGTACACCAATTTGTATTCCTATAAATTGCACCAGTTTGAATTCCCACCAACAGTGCATTTGGGTTTCTTTTTCTCCACATCCTCGCCAACACGTGTTGTTTCTTGTCTTTCTGATACTAGCCATTCTGACGGGTGCAAGGTGATCTCGTGGTTTTGATTTCCATTTCTCCAAATGTCCCTTTCCATGTGTCTGCTGGCCATTCGTGTGTTTTCTCTGGAAAAATGTCTGTTCAGGTCCTCTGCCCATTTTTTAATCTGATCATAGTTTTTTGCTATTGAGTTTTATGAGTTCTTTTTTTTTTTAAGATTTTATTTTTTTGACAGAGACACAGCAAGAGAGGGAACACAAGCAGGGGGAGCAGGAGCGGGAGAGGGAGAAGCAGGCTTCCCGCCGAGCAGGGAGCCAGACACGGGGCTCCATCCCAGGACCCTGGGATCATGACCTGAGCTGAAGGCAGACACATAACGGCTGAGCCACCCAGGCGCCCCGAGTTTTATGAGTTCTTTTTTTTTTTTTTTTGTGCAAAAAGGTGATTTAAAGCACGGGGACAGGACCCACGGGCAGAAAAGAGCTGCACTGGGATTGTGAGGAGCACTTTGAGTTTTATGAGTTCTTTATATATTTTTGTTATCTATGCCTTACCAGATAAATGATTTGCAAATATTTTTTCCCATTCAGTAGGCTGCCTTTTCATTTTGTGGATGGTTTCCTTTGTTGTGCAGAAGCTTTTTAGTTTGATGTGATCCCTTATTTTTGGTTTTGTTGTCTTAGCTTTTGGTGTTAAGTCGAAAAATTCATCACTGAGAGCCGTTTACTTCCTCTTTCTTTTTATACAGCCCCTGCTGGTTAGAAGGAATAATCTTTCCTTGGGACCTTTTTTTCTGTTTTCTTTTTTTACTCCAACCTTTGGCAGTTCTGAGTCGCAGTCTGCTGTAGCATTCAGATTGGGGTATACAGGAGACAAAAATAAACCCCGAGGAACTCATCACCCAATCCTCCCTTAATTCCTGAAGTTTCTTTTCTTTTCTTTTCTTTTTTTTTTTTTAGATTTTATTTATTTATTTGACACAGAGAGACACAGCGAGAGAGGGAACACAAGCAGAGGGAGTGGGAGAGGGAGAAGCAGGCCTTCCGCTGAGCAGGGAGCCCGACGCAGGGCTCGATCCCAGGACCCTGGGATCATGACCTGAGCCGAAGGTAGACACTTAACAACTGAGCCACCCAGGCGCCCCAATTCCTGAAGTTTCTTACCCATTCCTGCCTTCTTTTGTCCACATTTCAGAGTCTTCCAATATTTGCTTTGTGTGTTATGTCCGTGGTTCTAACTTGTAATTGGAATGTTCGGGTGGAATGTGCTTACTCTATCTTGAGTAGTATGGGAACTCGACTCCCACAATCATTTACTGAAAGCACGGTTAAATGAATACACTCATCTTGCCTACAAGTTGCTTATTTTATGGGTGTCAGTATAACAATAGGTATAGTATTAAGAGCATTAAGATAAATTCCATGGGAGCTCATAGGCAATAGGAATGAAATTATTTCTAGCCATTTTGGAATAGGTCGTGTGGTGTGGTGGTGAGGTCATTGTTCAGAGAATAATCTCTGACACCAACTGGAATGTCCTGTAATTCAATTCACTCCTGACACTACTCAGATTTAGTGCAGACCTACAGGTTAAGGGGGCAAAGTCCTGAACAAGACTGCCCACTTCAGATGCCATCCACAAGTATCAGGGGCCATCTGCATTCCCCACAACCCACTCAGATTTGATAATTTGTTAGAAGGACTGAGAAAACTCACTGAGAGTGTTATAGTAAAGATTATTGTTTTATTATAAAAGCTGTACCCAGGAACAGGCAGATGGAAGCAATGCATAAGTCAAGATCTGAGGCAGGGTGAGTGGCTTTGAGGAGGAAAAACCTAGAGGTTCTGTGCCCTCTCCCTGTGGGATCTGAGCATATCCGCCTCCTGGCACATCAGCATGTTCACCATCCAGGAAGCTCCACTGAGCTTTATTGTCCAGAGCTTTTACTGGGGTTTCATTACCACGGTGTAGTTGATGGGTTGAATGGCCATATGATGAAATTCCTCCAGCTCCCCTGTCCTCCCTGGAGGTCTGGTTGGCCCAAAGATCCAACCCGTTAAGCATGTGGTTAGTCTGTGGTGACCAGGCTCCATCCTGAGGCTATCTAGTGGCTGGCCACCGTGTGTCACCTCATTAGCATTAGAGATGCACACTGGTCACTCAGGAATTCCAGGGGTTTTTGAAGCTCTGTGCCAGAAACTGGGGATAAAGACCAGAAATAGTCTTTATTACATACCATGGTCATCAAATACAAATGCAAGGACAGTTTGGTATTTGAGTGATATCTTGAAAGGTGAATAGTATTTAAACATTTTAATATGGGGCAAAGGGCATTTCAGGCTGAGAAACTAGCATTAGTAATCACACAGGGGCACATACTCAGAGTTCAAGATATAGAAATATATCAAGTACTTTTTTTTTTAGCTTTAAGGTATATAAAAAATAATAAGATTAAAAATGCCAGGTTGGGGCTCTTATTTATGACATTAATGAATCATAGAATATTCTATTCATACAGAGCAGAAGAAAGAAGAGATCTGTTGATGTTTTTCCGAAGCCTACACTTTTTTGTGGAGTGGTGTGAATATCGAAAGCGCACATTTGAACACTTCAAGGTAGGGTCTAAAGTTTTTAAATTTAAACGTATTCAAAAAGTTAAGCTGGTTTAAATTTAAACATATCCGACAAGTGAAGCTGGTATTAATTTGGGGATTTAACATAACATTCTTCCCTTAAAGTTTTCAAACAATAGAAAATATTTTTATTGGCTTCTGGAATTTGCAGTTATTTGGAATAAATGAGGAGGAATGCTTTTGTACGAACCAGTGAGTCATTTGTATTATGGGATATCTTGAAAGAGGTATAGTTAAATTCTTAACTTAGTTTATACACATTTGGAAAATTAATCTGTCCGGGGTACTTGAAGTAAAATACAAATGCTAAAATGAGTGTAATCATAGTGGGCTTATCACCTAGCACTGTAATTTTTACTTCGTAGTCATACTCTGTATTTTGAGCTTCTTAATTATCATATATTTCAGGTTTAAGTATTGAAGCCTGATTCTGGTATAGTAATGCCTCTTAAGTCTGATACGGGTACATTCAAGGACTTCTTTTTATTCTGTTTTCTGGCATAACTAGAATTACGTTGGGCTGCATTACAATCCCCCACGTTCTTCTTAGTTGGATGGCAGCAATATTGACAGTAGTGGTCCACACAAAATCCAGTTCTCAGTCAATATAATATCTCAAAAGGCTAACCGCAGGTCATGACTGTTGTTTTTATGACTCTTGTTTATTTGGATTTTTTGTTATTATTACTGTTATCGCTACTACTGTTATTATTTATCTTCTGTTTGGTTGAATTATTAAATCTGTCAGACAAAGAATTTTCCTTAGGATGAAACATGCCTGTACCTGTACTGTGGTCCCTGGAGGAGTTCTCTTACTGTTGTTTATTTACATGTGCTCTTGCGCCAGAACAGTGAGAAGCTTTGCTTCACAAGTGGTGAAACACATTCGTGATTGGGAGTATTGCTGACTGTTGTGGCAAGGACCACCTAACGTGACGGTTTACTGATACATTTGAGTAGTCCCGTTTCCAAAGTTCATTGGCCTCTCGGTGCCTTCAAGGCGGCGTAGAAGTGTAACTGGTGTGTTTATCCTGTAGAGGATCGAGTACTTCCGTGAGCTGATCTTTGTTGGTGATCAGGTCACTAGAATGAAAAGACAAAGTCATGCTATTATGCAGCCATCACCGATATTTATCTCAAGAAATTTTTTACATCTCAGACTGCAACTGTTCCCGTTAAATACTAACTTGTCATTCCCTCCTCCCCCAGCTCTTGGGAATCACCATTTTATTTCCTGTTTCTATGAATTTCTAGGTATCTCATTAAAGCAGATTCATAAAATCTAATACTTTTTTGTTTGGTTTATTTCACTTAGCATAATATTCTCAAGGTGTAGCACAGTGAAGAATTTCCTTCCTTTTTAAGGCTGCATAATATTTCGTTGAATAGATACCCCTCATTTTGTTTATCCATTCATCTGTTGATGGAGACTTGCTTTGTTTCTATCTTTTGACTGTTGTGAACAATGCTTCTATGATCATTGGTGTACAAATACCTGTTCAAGTTCCTGCTTTCAGTTCCAGTACATATATACCTGTAAATGGAATCATTGGATCATATGGTAATTCTGTCCAATTTTGTGAAGCACCCCATATTCTCTTCCACAGTGGCTACACCATTTTACATTCGCAACAGCAATGCACAAAGCTCCCAGTTTCTCCACATACTTGCCAATGTTTGGGATCTTTTCTTTGTTTTGTTTTTTTGGATCATAGCCAACCTAATGGGTGTGAAGTAGTATTTTCATTGTGGTTTTGATTTGCATTACCGAATGATTAGTGATGTTGAGCAACTTTTCTTTTGGCCATTCATATTATCTTCTTTGCAGAGATGTCTATTTAAATCCTTTGCCCATTTTTGAATTGGGTTTTTCTTGTTGTTGAGTTATAGGAGTTTTTAAAAATATATTCTAGGGCGCGTGGGTGGCTCAGTTGGTTAAGCAACTGCCTTCGGCTCAGGTCATGATCCTGGAGTCCCGGGATCGAGTCCCGCATCGGGCTCCCTGCTCGGCAGGGAGTCTGCTTCTCCCTGTGACCCTCCTCCCTCTCATGCTCTCTGTCTCTCATTCTCTATCAAATAAATAAATAAAATCTTTAAAAAAATAAAAAAATATATATTCTAGATATTAATCTTTTATCAAATATATAATTGGCAAATATTTTCCCCCATTCTTTGGCTTGTCTTTTCATTTGTTTGATAGTGTCCTTTGATGCCCAAAGTTTTTAACTTTGACAACATCCAGTTTATCTGTTTTTTTTGTTGTTGTCTGTGCTTTTTGATGTCATATCCAAGAAATCATTGTCAAATTCAGTGTCATAAAGATTTTCCTCTTTTTTTCCACTAAGAGTTTTATAGTTAAGTTTAGGTGTCTGATCCACCTTAACTTTTGTATACATTGTAAACAAAGGGTCCATCTGCATTCTTTTGCACGTGGGTATCGATTGTCCTGGGTCTTGGCACCTTTGTTGAAAATCATTTGACCATCTATGCAAAGGTTTGTTTCTAGGTTCCCTCTTCTCTTCCATTGTTATGTATGTTCCTATCCATGCCAGTACCACACTTTTGATTACTGTAGCTTTGTAATTCACTTTTGAAATGAGAAGTGTGAGTTCTCCAATTTTAGTCTTCTTTTCTAATTTATTTTGCCTATTTGAAGTCCCTTGAGATTCCATATGAATTTTAGAATGGCTTTTTCTATTTCTTCAAAAAGTGTAATTGGGACTTGGATAGGGATTCTGTTGAGTCTGTGTATTGCTTTGGGTGGAGCTGACCTAGTAACTGTTAAGTCTTCCAGCCCACAGACATAGGGCGTCTCTCTACTGGCGCATGGCTTCGTTATTTTCAGGAATGTTTGTAAGGGTAAAACAGTTTTAATTTTAAACCTTAATTTCTTTAATTATCAGTGTCAATAATGAATACTATTTCTTTAAGATAATGGGATCAGCAACATTTTACTTTCTCTCATTCTTTTATTTATGATTTAAGGGTATATATAAGGTTGTCAGTTACCCCTGTTCATATCTTCTTATCTGGAAGTCTGAAATTGTCTTTGAAAGATAATTTTGTAATACAGACCTTTTATGAGTGCTTTTTCCTAATTATTATTTTATGTAAACCACAGGCTTTTGAATTCTCTAAAATTTGAGTTATTTTATGGGTTTTTTTTTTTTTCCCTCTTTAAGTTCAGTTAGATAAAGAATATAGGGATGCATCTGGAAATGTGAGAGACGTCTTCTCTGACCGCTTTTCCTGGTGTCAGTCCCACCACTTATCTCTCCTTTTTATCAAGTTTATTTTTCCAGATAAAGTTATAATTTATTTCCATTGTTTTTTTCAAGATTGTGATAAAGATTCTATTTTTCCAAATAAAACAGAGCCCTCAGTTTAAATGAATTTTATTTTGTACTTTTCATTGCATATTCAATTCAGATGTGCTCACTACTATTATGCTAGGCACACTGAAAGTATACAGGGAATATCGGATGTGTTCAGGGAGCTTTCAGTCACAGAGAAATGAGGCATGCACACAGAATAATGAGAAAGCAGTATATAGTTAATGATGACCAATTACCAAAATAAAATAAGTGAGTTAATAAAGACATCACAGATGTTTTAATGAAAAAGTCTCATCTTCAGGTCAACCTTGACAAATGGAGGAAAAATTGAAAAACAGGAGTTCATTCTACTTAGGGAAAAACAGAAGCAAATGCTTAAAAATATGAATAACTATTTGTTCTGGGAATGGTATATGGAGACCAACTTGATTCTAATGTATGATTTATGTTGGAAACAATATTGGAAATTTTTATATACACAGTTCAGACGCATGTGTCTAAAGCACTGATAATTTTGGATGTAATCCTGATGCAGTGTGGGGACTAAGACTTTTGAGTGGGTTTTGGGCAAGAGGAAGGTTATTTTAGGAACTTTAATCTGGCAGCGTTGTTCCATCATGAGTCATCACTGTTAGTGTGTAGGTGAATTCACATTGCGAAATGATCAGTTAATCCCGGGTCTTTAGAAAATGTTGCTCCGAAGCCTTCTTGTGGAGGTATAGTCAGTTTGCATGACTGTGATGTATATAGGTTGGGGGGCAGGGGGGAAGGTGGTGTTCAGTAACACCACAAAATTCACTGTTTTCATGTCTTACATTTGAACAGATTTATAAATGAGATTCTCACTGCTGTGGTGGTAAAAAGAAAATATTTTGCAGTATCTGTCATATTTGAAAGCCTTTACAATGGGGAACTTTATAGTTATTTTTTGAGAGATGGGATGGACATTCAAGTTTTTTTTTGTTTTTTTGTTTTTTATGAGCATTCTGATTTTGGTCTGCTTGGCTCCTTAAAATGTTTTATGGTAGACTTGGAATGTCAGTATTTAGAAAAAGGAAGATTTTGTACTATTTTGCTGAAACCTTTAACTGTGTGACTACAAAGCAAACTTTGAATATTACTCTATTAGGTCTTTATCAGAGAGTAAAATTATGCTTTCTTTGGAAAGTTTTGCCTAGATATGAGACGATACCCTATTTCTCAGGCTAGGTAAAAATATAATAGCTGCCTTAATAGAGGGAAAACAGTTCCTATTTCATAATGAATAATGTATGAATCATAAAAGAAAAATGGGAGATCACTGGAAATACTTAGCTTTTTTCAAAGTTTTTGGAACATCTTCCTTAAATGCTTTAGGGATCCAGTAAAGGCCAAGAAAGACCAGCAGTTGAACGTTTCTTGGACTTACCCTTCCACTTCATTAGTAATGGAAATAATGCTTCTTAAATTTGGGTATTTATATAAAAACATACCTTTTAAAATGGCACTATGGTATAAACTACAAGGATTTTGTAATGCTATTTAAGTATTTTCACATTGCTTTGTTTTGAACTTTAGATTCAGTTTCACTTTTTACTTGTTATGTGTAAGATTTTTGTTTAAAACATAAAATTACTTCATAGTGGGACACAAAGTTAATATTAAATATTTATGCTCCTGTAGACATTGTTGAGACAGATTGTATGCATGAGTATACTTTAGTTTATATGCTGCATTGGTAGTGGTTAAAAGTATGACCCTACAGGCAATCTTTTCAAGCAGATAAAACTGTTGGGATGCTTTCCCAGGACGATGGGGTTGCCCTCCAAGCGTATCTCTTCAATGCGGTCCCGAATATAACGGGTGTCATTAGCCTTGCAGAATGTATCATCTGTGATTGAAGTTATGTTGTTAAACTGGAAAATAGAAGGGAAAAATTGTTCAGAAGTTTGAAATTAACCTTCTGTATGCTATGTAATGGGATTTCACAGAATATTTATCTAAAAAGTGATTTTGAAAATATTGTATATCCTGTGTATCCTCATAGTAATAAAACCCTCTCAGTGCGACCTCAGTTTCCCCCCAGCCCCTACCTTTTTACGTATACAGTATTACTTTGGAAGAACACATTGCTTATTATTCAGAGTGATATCCATGTGGCAGAAAGTTCTAAGCATGAATAAGATTATCCTAGCTGGAGAAACTGTCCTGTTCTAGAGTGTCAACTCAAAATGGGTACTGTGTCCTTAGATATTCCTTTAAAGAAGTAAAAAGGACAAATGGGAATTCTTGTGATGCTGAGAGACCAATTTTAGTTTATTTTAATTCCTCTTCTCTCTTCTATTACCTCAAGATGATATTGGACAATAAAGTCAGCTGGAAAGTCACCAAAAGCCAATGTTTACTGCTGTTGGAGAAAGAAGCACAAAGCAGAGGTCTTAGTGTGCCCTACCTTCAAATCCATGTGTCAGATTAATTAGGAGATGATAAGTTCACACCTGATGACAAACCCCACTCTAAGAGCAGACCTCACACCTAGGTCGCTGATCCTTTCATGGTTCTCTGGACAGGTGGGGCTTTCAGGTGGGTGAGCGCCTTGGACTAGTTATACTTTTGATAGGCAAAATTTACATGTGAATAAATGAGTTTCCTAATGAGTCATAAGACTGACCAATTGTAACTTAAAGCCAGATATTGTGAAAGGAGCAATCCTACCTGAAGATGAATTACACGTAGACTTTCTGGTAAATTAAGAGGCACAGATTCCAGGGCATTGTGGTCCAAGTAGAGGAAGGAGAGGTGGTTCAATTTCTGTAAGGAAAAGGTACTTGGCTTGAGTGTTATTGAGGTCAGTACATTTCTTACACAGGATTCCAGCTGTGTACACACGTGCATATGCATGCATATATGTGCATATACATGTGCGTGCATGTGTACGTGAATACATGTGCACATAAGTATTGTTATAGACACCTCTCAGTACTATTAATTGCTGGTTTGGTAGTTATTTGGTTTTGAGGTTTTTTTTCGTTTCACAAGTAGTATATTTTGGTCCTTTATGAAGGGTAGTAGTTCCCTCTTGCCTCCCCACATTTTTCTCCACTTATCTGACCACTGAATATCCAGCCATGCCTGGCCTCAGTCCTCATGTCAGCTTCTGGGCCCCTTTGATTTGTCTTGTGAACAGCTAATAAGGTCAGTCCCTACGCAGGATTGAATTTGGATCCTGGTGCTGCCATAACCTCTCTTGAACCTTCAGAACTTCTCATTTCAGTTCCACCAATTTCTAGCAAAATGAATGCAGGCACATCTTGGAGATAATGTGGGTTCAGTCCCAGACCACCACAATAAAACAAATATTGCAATAAAGTGAATCCAGTGAATTTCTTGGTTTCCCAGAGCCTATAAAAGTTACGTTTACACTATACTGCGGTCTATGAAGTGTGCGGTAGCGCATGTCCAACAAACAGTGTACGTACCCTAATTAAAAATACTTCATTGCTAAAAGCTAACCATCATCTGAGCTTTCAGTGAGTTATAATCCCTAATGACAGATCACCATGACAAATGTAATAATAATGAAAAAGTTTCAATTATTGCAGGAATTAGCAAAACATGGCAGAGACGCAGTGAGCAAACGCTGTTGGAAAAGTGGCACCAACAGACTCGCTCCACACAGGGTTGGCGCAGACCTTCAGTTTGCAGAAACACGGTCTCTGCAAAGCACAGTGACATGCGACTTGCCTGTGCTCCTGAGCGATGTGCTTGTTAGTAAGATATTTCCTAGAGCAATTTATTAACTACTTAGTGAGGTACAACTTTTACCCATAAGGGTCTGTGTTGAATTACTCTTCATTCAGCAGCCCATTGCTGTGTATCATTTTATAACGTGACTTCAAGATGTAATGCAAGTGTAAAATTCAGAATATTCAAACACTCCTTTTGTGAAGTGTTGATCGGCTCTTGCAGATCTTTACTATGCCAGTTGGTCAACAGCTTATCAGCTGGAATTACATAGCTTCAAATTATAAGGGTTTTTTGTTGTTTTTAAAGTGAGTCCTGTTTTGGGCGCCTGGGTGGCTCAGTCGTTAGGCGTCTGCCTTCAGCTCAGGTCATGGTCCCAGGGTCCTGGGATCGAGCCCCGCATTGGGCTCCCTGCTCCGCGGGAAGCCTGCTTCTCCCTCTCCCACTCCCCCTGCTTGTGTTCCCTCTCTTGCTGTGTCTCTCTCTGTCAAATAAAAAAATAAAATCTTGAAAAAATAAAAAAATGAAGTGAGTCCTGTTTTGAAAAGTCCCCTAATAATCCCTTAACTTCCGAGGAACTCTGATGTGCCTTTAGAATAATTTCTCTTAACAGTTTAAAAAGAACTGCTTGAGTGTAAACAAAAAGAAAAGAAAAATGGAATATTTTTACATTTTCTGACAGGTTGTTCATTTGTGGATAAATTGTACCTTTTTGTGATTATCATAAACTTTATGATACTATTTGATAGTGTTTCTATTAGATGTTATCATAAGAAGTCACAAACTTCCCTTTTGAATGAGTTTTGCTGCCAATAGTAACACAGTCGTCTTTTTATCTGGGGCTCCTTCCAGGACTGGGAACGACTTACCACCTGGTAACCAGGACTGGACTGAGGCAGTAATTTCTCCTTAGGCTGTGCATTTGGACACAACCTGGCTACCTAAGTCAGAGTAGATCACCTTCCCTTTTTCCTGTACCTATATCTTGAGTTATTAAATAAGAAATGTATTTAATGTTTAGTACATATAGGATTTTGTACTAGCTGAAATTCAAAAGAAAGTCTACCTACAGAATTTCATGGGCTAATACTTTTAAGTAGTAAAAGTAAAATTAAACTTTTACTGAATTTTACTTTAGGAACGATAATTTTCTGGCATGTGTAAATTACTAATATTGTAAGGAAAAGAAACACAGGAAAACTCGCATTTTGAGGTTTTATAGTATCCTGGTGCCATGAGGGTACGAACCACGTCTATATAAATAAATATTTACTGTGTGAACAAGTGAAAAAGCTGGGACACAACGTAATCCCATGAAACAAGGTCAAGTTACATAAAGGGAGGTGCAGGTAAGCTAGACTGAATGAGCCCAATACCAGGACTACTTATTATGGAAATAATGTCTTCATTTATAAAGTTAAAATCATTTTAAAATATAAAACAAAATTTTAGAACAGAGTTTCTCTTTTCTCATATTATCATTGGTTGTATAAAACTGATACTGTGTTTGGTCATAGTATAAAATACTTACTTTGAATGTATTTGCTTTGATTCCTCTACTCTTGATTTTGTTGTATTTTGCATTAAATAAAGTGAGCTTGGGAGGAAGAACTGGAAGTTTCAATAGTTGATTTTCAGCTAGTGTAAGTTCTTCTAAGAGAGAAAGTTTTGAAAAAGTACCATCTTCTATATCTTCAATCAGATTTCCCGTAAAATCAAGTCTTCTTAAGTTAGCTTGAAGGAAAAATATACAGAAAATATACAAAAAATATAAAGTCTCATTTGTGTGGACTGAAGAAAAGCATTGGTTTAACGGGTCATTCAAACACCTTTTATTTTTAGTATCTAATAGAGTGTCTGTAATGAGTAGATCAGTAAATTTTGTTGAATGCATGGTGAGCATCTGCCCTGCACCTCACACTGATGGCTTTCCTCACTTGAGTCCTGGAATCTCAGGGTTGGAAGGGAACTTAAAGTTCATAGAGTCCTTCTATCCTTCTGTGTTTGAATTCTCAGGATGCTGAGGCAGTTTGAAACAAATTCTGGTTGCAGATCATGGGAAGTAAGCACCACATTTGGTTGAAAAGAATCATGTAGGTATGTTTTGGACTTTTTCCCAGCCTGTTGCATTGTGATCGTAGGTATGTTATCTTTATCTGTCTATGCCTTATCGCTTAACAACAACAAACAGGAATGTTCCCTAATTGGTTAAGGTGATGCAGACGGAGAGAGACATTCAGTTCGTTTGTTTCACTTTTATATGTCTGGGATGATGAGGAAACGGAGTCACTTCTCATTCATTATTTGAGTTAATCCCTGCAAACACTGAGTTAGTGAATATGGATCATTGCTTCCAGGGAATATACACGGTTAGGCTCCTGTGAGCCTGTGGTCACACATTTACATTTACATCAACCAATTAGTACGGAATTCTATCAGTGTTTCTGTTTCAAAGCATTGTAGTTAGTTTATATGTTGTGGGTACCTTAACATCGAACTCACGGCCATGAGCACTGCAGCTCACACTGGAATGAAGATTCCCTCACACAGTGTCTTTCCCGTGAGGCACTTGAGCACTGCGCTTGGGGAGCACAGGACTGGGGAAGGCGTGGCACTAAGACGGAGCAGGACCCTTAGGATGTGAGAGCTGACACAGAATGGCAGGGGTCACCTTGCTCGACCTTGGCTAGGTAACCCCAATGTGTTCCCACTGTGCACTTGTCTGCAGATGACTGTGAAGGGCAACATGTAGTGACTTTGGGTCACAAATAAACTCCACCGGGTAGGTGAGTTTGAAGGTGTGGACCCACAACCGGGAGGCACAGCTGTACCCCGACCAGCGCAGCGCGAGTGCTCTTATGGCGAATCTCATAAATGTGTAACGGGCCAGTGTGCGCTTCTGGGTGTGAAGCACTCAGCAACATAGCAGGCTGAAGAACTCGCGAGGGCTTGTGATGCAGGAGTTGGGGAGTGTGGTGTGCGCCCTGGTGGCCCGCATCCCAGAAAGCAGTGAAACCCGCTGGTTCCACGTGATAATCGTATGAGAAGTTTGGTGGTGTGTCATGACGACACGTGGGCCTCTCCCAAGACCTAAATTGAAAGCTCTGGAGAGTAGGGCCTGGTATCGGTATTTTTGTGTTTGGTACATAGCCAGGTTTAAGAACCTTGAGTTAAAGTAAGGAAAAGAGTCTATGCTTCTAAAGTGAAGGGAGCATTGTGAAGAAAGCACTGAGGTTAGAGAAGCACTTCGATTATACTGGCACTCCTGACTGGCTGAGGCAGACAGGTCTCAAAGTCCTGAAGTTGAGAAGGCGTAGGTGCCCATATGTTGGATGGGCCGTCAACATAGACACTGACGTCACCAGTAAAGAAAGATGACATGCGGCATTTGAATGGAAAGGAGATTCACCAGCAAACCAGCGGATTTTGGTGAGGTATGTGGATACTTAAATACTCCAGCAGTGACTACCCTAGATGTGAGAGGCCACAAGTGCATAGAAACTTGTGTTTATAATGGGGTTAATACTAACATGAGTTAATATGAATTATTTTATTTAAAATTAACTTACGTATATCTGCAAAATCTTTCGCAGTCAGCTTTTTAATTTTGTTGAATCGTGCATAAAGATAGGCTGATTCCTTTGGCAAGGGTGGTACAGCATCGATGTCAACTTCTTCACAGTATACGGAACCACTTAAGCAAACACACAGTAGGCAGGTGGGCATTTCTAAGTTGGGAAACAAAATCATAAAAATATAAACAGTACTTTAAAAATATCTGGCCTCAGGGCACCTGGGTGGCTCAGTCATTTGAGTGTCTGACTCTCAGTGTCAGCTCAGGTCTTGATTTCAGGGATGTGAGTTTGAGCCCCGTGTTGGGCTCCATGCTGGGTGTGGAACCTACTTAAAAAAAAATTAAAATATTTAGCCTCTAATGGTAAAACTGTTGCTATCATGAATGTTATCACTAATTTGAAAAGATATTTTGCAGAATTATAGGTGATAGTGGGAAAGATACCATGGTCATGTTAGTTAGTGACCTGTATTGTACCTAATAACTCACCAGAATCTTATCTTCAGTTCTGTAATCCAAAATCTCCTTTATTCTCTATCCTAGCAGTGATCATTTAATTGCTGGACTGATTTACATTTCCTGGTTTGAATATCAAAAAGGATGTATGAAGCAGACCATAAGGTAAACGCAAGCTTCCTGTATCACTTGGTTTGGCACAGACACATTTCAGATTGGTGACCCTAGCCACGGAGCTTAGAGACCAGCAGTTAAGTAAGCACAGACTGTTAACCTGAATGTTAGAGCCGTCCCAGAAACGGCACAGACCCCATGACGTGCTACATCATGTACTGCATACTTGTCATGCCTTTTTCTTCTCCTTCAACCTGGAATATGCCCTAGTCTTTTACATTTTTGAAAACTTCTGAATTTTAAAAACGTTTTATTTTTCAGGGCATTTATTTTCAGAATGTCTTTCAATTAGGGTTTGTCTGAGGTTTCTCATTTTTGACAGGAATACCACGGAAATGATGTTGGGTCCTCAGGGCCGTGTATCAGGAAGCACATGGTATCTATTTGTCCCATTCCTGATGATGCTTTCTTTGGTCACTTGACTCACTTGGTGTTTGCCATTAATAAGTATCTTCTGAGGAAGTACTATGAGATTCTTTTTTTTTTTTTTTTTTAAAGATTTTATTTATTTTTATTTGAGAGAGAGAGAATGAGAGAGAGCGAGTACATGAGAGGGGGGAGGGTCAGAGGGAGAAGCAGACTCCCTGCCGAGCAGGGAGCCCGATGCGGGACTCGATCCAGGGACTCCAGGATCATGACCTGAGCCGAAGGCAGTCGCATAACCAACTGAGCCACCCAGGTGCCCCAGTACTATGAGATTCTAAACATCTGGTTTGTCATTAACCTGTCACTCACTAGTTTCATCACCTATTGATAGTTCTTACCTGAATCATTTGTTACTAGGATACTTGCAAATTATGATTTTCTATTCCATCATTTCTTCTACATTTGTTAGTTGATATCTGGTATAAGGTAGAACATTCCCTTCTTATTTATTTAGTTATATCAGCTCAGTATGAGCTTATGAATTCCTTATCCCATGGGTCAGAAGTTACCGTCATATTTATTTTGATAATTAGTCACAGATTAGCCAGTGTGAACTCTTTTTTTTAATATTTTATTTATTTGAGAGAGAGAGGGAGCACAAGCAGGGGGAGCTGCAGGCAGAGGGAGAAAAGCAGGCTTCCCACCGAGCAAGGAGCCCAACATGGGCCTCGATCCCAGGACCTGGGATCATGACCTGAGCTGAAGGCGGACGCTTAACCTTCTGAGCCACCCAGGCACCCTGAATGTGAACTCTTTTATGCTCTTTTTTATTCTCTCACAGCTTTTTTTGTGCTTAAATGATACTTAATAAATTACACATATTTAACTTGTATAATTTATAAGTTTTTGACATATGTATATACCCATGAAACCATTGCTGCAATTGAAATACTTGACATAATCATCACCCAGAGTGTTCTTACGCTCTTTGTAGTCCCTCCCTCGCAGCAACCACTGACCTGCTTTCTGTCAGTTTACAACAGCTTGCATTTCCGAGAATTTTATATCAAAAGAACCATGAAGTATATACGCTTTGATCCAACTTCTTCCACTGTGCACAATTATTTTGAGATTCATCTCTTATCACATGTATCAGCAGTGCATTCCTTTTTATTACTGAGTCCTATTTCATTGTATTAATATACACAGTTTATATAGTCCTTCCTTATCGGCATTTGGGTTTTTAGTTTTTGGCTATTTCACAGAAAGCTACTGTGAACCTTTATGTAAAAGTTTGTGTGGACGTAATGCTTTCATTTCTCTAGTGTAACTACCTAAGAGCAGAATGGCTGGGCCACCTGATAGGTGTATACCTTTTGAGGAAAGCCCCAAACTGTGTTCCGTAGAGGTTGTGCCATTTTATAGTCCCTTCAGCAGTGAACGAGAGTTCCAGTTACTCCACATCCTGTCAGCATTTGGTTTGATCAGACTTTTTAATTTTAGCCATTCCAGGAAGGCACGTTGTGGTATCTCCTGTTCTAATTTATATTTTCCTAATGACTAATGTGCTGAGCAATTTTTTAATAAATTTATTTGCCATCCACATATTGTAGTGGTAAAGTGTTCATATCTTTAGCCTATTTTTAAAATTTTTCTTTGTATTTTTGTTACTGAAATAGAAGACTGTATATTGTAGGTATAAGTTGTTTGTCAGATTTACATTTTGCAAATCTTTTCCTCTATGTGGCTCGTCTTCTTATTATCGATGTCTTCTGAACAGGAAACATTTTTTTCTTCTAAATTGTTATTTAAATTCTAGTTAGTTAATATATAGTGTAATATTGGTTTCAGGAGTAGAATTTAGTGATTCATCACTTACATACAATACCCAGCACTCATCACAACGCGTGCCCTCCTTAATGCCCATCACCCATCTAGCCCCTCCCCTACCCACCTCCCTCCCTCAACCCTCAGTTTGTTCTCTGTAGTTAAGAGTCTCTTATGGTTTGCTTCCATTCCTCTCCTTTTTTTTTTTTTTTTCCTTCCCATATGTTCATCTTTTTTGTTTCCTAAATTCCACGTATGAGTGAAATCATGGTATTTGTCTTTCTCTGACTTATTTCACTTAGCATAATACTCTCTAGCTCAATTCAGGTCATTGCAAATGGCAAGATTTCATTCTTTTTGATGTCTGAGTAATATTCCATTGTATATATACACCACAACTTCTTTATCCATTCATCAGTCAATGGACATCTGGGCTCTTTCCATAGTTTGGCTTTTGTTGGTAATGCTGCTATAAACATTGGGGTGCATGAGCCCCTTCAAATCTGTATTTTTTTTATCTTTCGGGTAAACACCCAATGGTGCAATTGCTTGGTCAGAGGGTAGTTCTATTTTTAACTTTTTGAGGAACCTCCATACTATTTTCCACAGTGGCTATACCAGTTTGCATTCCCACCAACGGTGCAAGAGGGTTTCCCTTTCTCCACATCCTTGCCAACACCTATTTTTTCCTGTGTTGTTAATTTTAGCTATTTTGCCAGGTGTGAGGTGATTTCTCATTGTGGTTTTGTGTTTTTTTGTTATTTTTTTTAAAGATTTTATTTATTTGAAAGAGAGAGAGGGGGTGGGGGAGAAGCAGGCTCCCCCCTGAGCAGGGACCCAGATGCGGGACTCAACCCCAGGACCCTGGGATCATGACCTGAGCTGAAGGCAGACGCTCAACTGACTAAGCCACCCAGATGCCCCCTCATCATTGTTTTGATTTGTATTTCCCTGATGATGAGTGATGATGAGCGTCGTTTCATGTGTTTGTTGGCCATCTGGATTTCTTCTTTGGAAAAGTGTCTATTCGTGTGTTCTCATTTCTTAACTGGATTATTTGTTTTTTGGGTGTTGAGTTGGTAAGTTCCTTATAGATTTTGGATCTGTCATTTGCAAATATCTTCTCCTGTTCCCTAGGTTGCCTTTTAGTTTTGTTGATTGTTTTCTTCCCTGTGTAGAAGCTTTTTATCTTGATGAAGTCCCATTGGTTCATTTTTGCTTTTGTTTCCTTTGCTTCTGGCAACATGTCTAAGAAGAAGTTGCTGAGGCCAAGGTTGAAGAGGTTGCTGCCTGTGTTCTCTACGATTTTGATGGTTTCCTTTCTCACATTTAGGTCTTTCATCCTTTTTTTTTTTAAGATTTTATTTATTTATTTATTTTGAGAGAGAGAGAGAGCATGTGTGTGAGTGGGGGAAGAGGCAGAAGAAGGAGAGAGAGAATCCCAAGCAGAGTCCACACCAAGCCAGAGCCTGATACGGGGCTCGATCCCACAACCCCAGGATCACCACCTGAGCAGAAACCAAGAGTCGGATGCTCAACCAACTAAGCCACCCAGGCCCAGGTCTTTCATCCATTTTATATTTATTTTTGTGTATGGTGTAAGAAAGTGGTCCAGTTTCATTCTTCTGCATGTTGCTGTCCAGTTTTCCCAGTACTATTTGTTGAAGAGCCTGTCTTTTTTCAATTGGATATTCTTTCCTGCTTTGTCAAAGATTAGTTGACCATATAGTTGAGGGTCCATTTCTGGGGTCTCTATTCTGTTCCATTGATCTGTGTGTCTGTTTTTGTGCCAGTACCATACTGTCTTGGTGATCACAGCTTTGTAATAGAGCTTGAAGTCAGGCATTGTGATGCCCCCAGGTTTGGTTTTCTTTCTCAGGATTGTATTGGGTCTTTTCTGGTTCCATACAAATTTTAGGATTTTTTGTTCTAGCTCTGTGAAAAATGCTGTTGTTACTTTTATAGGGATTGCATTAAGTGTGCAGATTGCTTTGGGTAATATAGACACTTTAACAACATCTTCCAATCCATGAGCATGGGATGTCTTTCCATCTCTTTGTGTCTTCCTCAATTTCATTCATGAGTGTTCTGTAGTTTTCAGAGTACAGATCTTTTACCTCTTAGGTTATGTTTATTCCTAGGTATCTTACTGTTTTTGGTGTAGATGTAAATGGGATTGATTCCTTGATTTCTTTTACTGCTGCTTCATTATGGGTGTATAGAAATGCGACAGATTTCTGTACATTGATATTCTATCCTGTGACTTTGCTGAATTCGTGTATCAGTTTTAGCAATTTTTTGGTGGGGTCTTTCATGTTTTCTATATAGAGTATCATGTCATCTGCAAATAATGAAAGTTTGACTTCTTCCTTGCTGATTTGGATGCCTTTTATTTCTTTTTGTTGTCTGATTGCTGTGGCTAGGACTTCCAGTGCTGTGATGAACAGTAATGGTGAGAGTGGACATCTCTGTCGTCTTCCTGACTATAGGGGTAGGGCTCTCAGTTTTTCCCCATTGAGGATGATACTAGCCCTGGGTCTTTTGTATGTGGCTTTTATGATGTTGAGGCGTGTTCCTTCTATATATTTTTATTTTAATGAAGAACAGTTGATTCCTTTATAGTTGTGCTTTTTCTGTTGTATTTAAGAAATCTTTGCCAACCTACGTTATTATCCTGTTTTCTTCTAAAGGTTGTATAGTGTAAGCTCTTGATATTTAGCTTTGGGGTCCATTTTGAGTTAATTTTTATATATGGTCTCAGGAAGAGTCAAAGCTCATTTTTTTAACTTAGAGCTATCCAGTTTTTTCACCATTTTTTGAAAAAATTGTCCTTTCCTCATTATGTTGCATTGGGACCACTGTGAAAAACCAGTTGACCCTATTGTGTAAGTGTATTCCTGGACTCTTCTGTTTTGTTGATCTACTTGTTATTTTTATGCTAATACCACAATGTCTTACTTCCTGTACGGTTTTAGGAAGTGTAAATCCTCTACCTGTATTCTTCAACATTGTTACGACTATTCTAATCTCTTTGCATTTCCACATAAATTTCAGTCAGCTTCTTAATTTCAAAAAGCCTGCTAAAAATTTAACTGGTATTGAGTTAAATCTACAAATAAATTTGTGAAAAATTGATATCTTAATGATACTGAGTTTTCTGGTTCTTGAACATAGTATATCCATATATTTAGGTCTTTAATTTCTCACAGTATAGTTGTCTAGATTTCAGTGTGCAGGTCTTAATATGTCTTTTACAAATTTATACCTACATATTTTTTTATATTTTGATTAATTAAAATGTTAAATGTCTCCATTACTCTGTGAGAACTTTTTTATTTTCTGGCTTAAGATGTCCTAGACCACTCTTGCCTTTTCTCTGCCCTAAGCCTGAAATCAGTTATTCCTTTAAGGAGTATTGGTTCCTTTTAGTGGAGAGTAGTATTTAGAAACCAAGATTTGAATGTGGATATGCTTATTGCTACCAGCATCTCATTGTTTCTACACTCTTTCTGCAGAGAGAGCTGGGAAATATATATATGTCTATTTGTCTCTCCATATTTAATACACATATATGCACACATATATGTATTATAGACATATACATGCATTCTTACACACATATAGACATAGATATATGTATACACCGTCTACATGTGTGTATGTACACATAAACACACCGTATGCATGTGTGTGTGTACACAAACGCGCCACATGCATATGTGTGTGTGCACATAAACACGCTGTATGCATATGTGTGTGTGTACACATAAACACGCCGTATGCATATGTGTGTGTACACATAAACACACCGTATGCATATGTGTGTGTACACATAAACACGCCGTATGCATGTGTGTGTGTACACATAAACACGCCACATGCATGTGTGTGTGTGTGTGCACATAAACACACCGTATGCATGTGTGTACACATAAACACACCGTATACGTGTGTGTGTACACATAAACACACCGTATGCATATATACACATATACACTCACAGAGCCAAATATGTCTATACAGGCAAACATCAGAGAAAGTGCACATTTGGTTCCAGTGCGATAAAGCACGTTAAATGAGCTTTTTGGTTTCCTGGTGCACATAAAAGTTACGTTTACAGTGCATGTGGCCTTTGAAGTGTGCAGTAGCTGTGTCTAAAGAAACATTGTTCAGGGCTCCTGGGTGGCTCAGTGTCTGCCTTCGGCTCAGGTCATGACCCTCAGGGTCCTGGGATGGAGCCCTGCATCGGGCTCCCTGCTCGGCGGGAAGCCTGGTTCTCCCTCTCCCAATCCCCCTGCTTGTGTTCCCTCTCTCGCTGTCTCTCAAATAAATAAAATCTTAAAAAACAAATAAGAAAACATTGTTCAAAAAAGAAAAGAATGTTCATATCTTATTTAAAAATACTCTGTTGTTGAAAAGTGCTAACCACCATCTGAGCTCTCAGGGAGCCATGATCTTTTTGCTGGTGGACTGTCTTGCCTGATGTTGATCTGCTGACCCATCAGGGTGCTGGCGGCTGAAGGCTGGGTGACTGGCCATTTCTGAAAATAAGACAACCCTGAAGTTTGCCTCATGGATTGACTCTTCCTTTCGTGAATGATTTCTCTGTAGCTTGTGATGCTTGTTTGGTAGCATTTTACCCACAGAAGAACTTCTTTCAAAACTGGAGTCCATCCTCCAACTCTGCCTCTGCTTTACAACTGGGTTCACGTGATATTCTAAATCCTTTGTTGTCATTTCAGCAGTCTTCACAGCATCTTTACCAGGTGTAGATTCCATCTCAAGAATCCCCTTTTTTGCTCACCCATAAGAAGCAACTCCTCATCTGTTCAAGTTTTATCATGAGATTGTGGCAGTTCAGTCCCATCTTCAGGCCACACTTCTGATCCTGGTTGTCTTGCCGTTTCTCCCACATCCGCAGTGACTTCCTCCACTGAAGTCTTGAACCCCTCAAAGCCACCCATGAGCGCTGGAATCAACTTCTTCCAAACTCCTGTTCATTCACTTCCCGTGAATCATGCATGTTAATGGCATCTAGGATGGTGAATCCTTTCCAGGATGTTTTCGATGGACTCTGCCCAGATCCATCAGAGGAATCACTATCTGTGGCAGCTATAGTCTTACTAAAGGTATTTCCTAAAGAACGAGAGTTGAAAGTCAGAATTACCCCTGGATCCATGGGCTGCAGGATGGATGTTGTGGTAGCAGGCATGAAAGCAACATTAATCTTGTCCATCTCCATCAGAACTCTTGGCTGACGAGGTGCAATGCCATGTCACAGTAATATTTTGCAAGGAATCTTTTTTCCTGAGCAGCAAGTCTCAAGAGTGGGCTTAAAATATTCCATCAACCATGTTGTAAATAGATGTGCTGTCCGCCAGGCTGTGTTGTTTAGAGAGCATAGGCGGAGGAGATTTAGCATGGTTGCTAAGGGCTTATTTTCAGAATGGGCAATGAGCATTGGCTTCCACTTCAACTCACCAGCTGCATTAGCCTCACTTGAGAAGTCAGCCTGTCCTTGGAACCTTTTTTTTTTTTTAAGGTTTTATTTATTTATGTATTTGACAGAGAGACAGTGAGAGAGGGACACAAGCAGGGGGAGTGGGAGAGGGAGAAGCAGGCTTCCCGCAGAGCAGAGAGCCCGATGCGGGGCTCGATCCCAGGACCCTGGGACCATGACCTGAGCCGAAGGCAGACGCTTAACGACTGAGCCACCCGGGCGCCCCTGTCCTTTGAACCTTTGAAGCCAGGCATTGACTTCTTTCTAGCTATGAAAGTCCTAGATGGCATCTTCCAATAGAAGACTGTTTCATCTGTATTGACAATCTGTTTAGTGTGAGCACCTTCATGAATTCTCTTAGCTAGATCTTTGGGATCACTTGCTATAGCTTCCCCGTCGGCACTCGCTGCTTCATCTTGCACTTGTACGCTTTGGAGACAGCCTCTTTCCTTAGCCTTGCCAACTTCTGCCAGCTCCCGACTTTTCTTCTGCAGCTTCCTCACCTCCTCAGCCTGCACAGAACTGAAGAGTCAGGGCCTTGCTCTGGGTGAGGCTCTGGCCGAAGGGAATGTTGTGGCTGGTCTGAGCTTCCATCCACACCAGTCAGACTCTCCATGTCAGCAGGGAGGCTGTTTCATTTCCTTCTCATTCGAGTGTTCACTGGGGAAGCACCTGTGATGTCCTTCAAGAACGTTTCCTTTGCATTCATAACTGGGCTAATTGTTTGGCACAAGAGGCCTAGCTTTCGGCCTGTCTTGGGTTTCGACAGGCGTTCCTCACGAAGCTTAATCATCTCTAGTTGCGATGGAAAGTGAGAGATGTGTGACTCTTCCTTTCACTTGAACACTTAGAGGCCATGGTAGGGTTATCAGTTGTGCTAATGTCAATACGGTTGTGTCTCAGGGAATTGGGAGGCCCGAGGAGGAGGGGAGAGAGATGGGGGAAGGGCCCATCTGTGGAGCAGCCAGAACACACACAGCATTGATCGGTCACGTTCACCGTCTTATGTGGGCACGGCTCATGGTGCCCCCAAATTACAGTGGTGACATCGAAGATCACCGATCACAGATCACCGTAACAAATGTAGTAATAACGAGCTTGAAATATTGTGAGAGTTCCCAAAATGTGACACAGGACATGATGTGAGCAACTGCTGTTGGGAAGAGGGTGCCAGTGGACTTGTTCCAGGCGGGTTTGCCGTCACCCTTCAGTCCGTAAGCAGTGCAGCGTCTGCGGGGTCAGTAAAACAAGGCGGGCCTGTACCCATGTCTGTACCTCTGCGTACAAACCGTGAGCTGGCGCCAGGATCTTCCCTTCCGGTCCAGCTCCCCAGTGTCACTCTGGCCTTCCCCCCACCACATTTGTAGCACCAGGCTCTGAGAAATCTGGCTCTCTTGATCCAGTGCAGTATTTTACTCAGTGCTAGGCCACACAGTAAGTAGTTTGATCATTACTGACGTGTAACACAGTGGAAAACAAACCTACTCACTGGAATTTCAGTATTTGTCCCTTCTATTTTGTCTTTAGCCTGAAGGTGTGTAGTCAAAATACTGTGTTTAAGGGTTACTTGGATTAAATTTGTTTCCCTTTAATGTGTTATGTTATTCATTTGAAATGAAATTAAGTTTCTAATTGTAGGCCAATTTTGTTTTATCTTATCCTTGCTGATTCTATTTATAAATGTTTGTTTACCTGTGTGAAATATAACCTTGTTCTAAAATCAAATCTCCACAGAAAGTGTATACTCAGAGAAGTCCCACGCCCTCTTGTCCCCCGCCTCCCAGTGTCCATCTCTCCCTCCTTCCCACCCCCGGTTCCTTCTGTGATTGGTGGGTAACTAGTCTCCATTTTTAAATTACCTTTCCTTGAGTTTCTTTTCCAGAAACACAAGTAAGCTGATGCAGGTATGTTTTCCTTCTCTCTCTTTCTTGGATGAAAGGCAGTACACTATAGATACTCTTGCACTTTTTTTTCATATATTCTGGAAATCACTTCTAACAGTCCATAACAATCTTCTTCATTCACTTTCACAACTGTGTAGTATTCCCTTCTGTGGATTTACCATACTTCACTTAACCTCTCTTCAGCGTATGGGCAGTTAGATTGTTTCCAGAATTTTGCATTTGCAAGCAGTGCTTCAATGATGCTGCATATGTATTTTCTTCCTTTTGGAGGTATATCTTTAGGGTAAAAACCTAGAAGTTGATTGCTATGTCACAAAGTAAATGCATGTTTGGTTTTGTTAGACGTTGCATAACTCCTATCCAAAAACATTATACTAATTTGTATTCCTCCCAGCAGTATATGAAGATCTCTGATACCCCATGGCCTTGTCAGTGGTATATTTTGGTGTAACAGTTTTAATTTTTGTCCATCAGGTAGGTTAAAAATTTGTATCTCAGTGTAATTTAAATTTACATTTCTGTATGTGTGAGATTGAATATCTTTCCATATGTTTAAGGGTCATTTTTATATCACTTTTTGAATTGTACGTTCATATCTTTTGCTGGTTTTTCCAGTGGATTTTTATTCAGTTTCTTTTTCCTGGGTTTTTATGTGTTATAAATTAGAGATATTAACTTTATTTCTCTCAGCTTTCAGTTTTGTTTGCCTTCGTTTGTGATGCTTTTTCCCATGAAAAAGTTTGATTTCATCAAGTCAAATTGATTGATCTTTTCTATTATTTTCTCTGGATTTTGAGGCATCCCACTCCCAGATTATCATTCCGTATTTGCATGGTTTCACTTTTTACTTTTAGACCCTAATTTATACAATGAGGGATTTGTTTTTCTGTGTAAAGTATGGATCAAATTTTATCCCTTTTCAGTTGACTACTCAGTTGTTCAATACCATTTAAAAATTTTTTTTAGGGGCGCCTGGGTGGCTCAGTCGTTAAGTGTCCGCCTTTGGCTCAGGTCATGATCCCAGGGTCCTGGGATCGAGCCCCGCATCGGGCTCCCTGCTCCGCGGGAAGCCTGCTTCTCCCTCTCCCACTCCCCCTGCTTGTGTTCCCTCTCTCACTGTGTCTCTCTGTGTCAAATAAATAAATAAAGTCTTTAAAAAAAAATTTTTTTTTTAAGTTTTTATTTATTTAAGATTTTATTTTATTTGACAGAGAGAGAGTACAAGCAGGGTGAGTGGCAGAGGGAGAGGGAGAAGCAGATACCCTGCTGAGCAGGGAGCCCCATGAGGGGCTCGATTTTAGGACTCTGGTAATATGAACTGATCCAAAGGCAGACGCTTAACCGACTGAGCCACCCAGGCGCCCCTAAATTTTTTATTTAAATTTCAGTTTGTTAACATATGGTGTAATATTAGTTTCAGGGTCCAACAGTCTTTTTCAAAAATACCATCGTTAAGGTGCCTGGCGGGCTCAGTTGGTAGAGCATTGGACTCTTGATCCCGGGGTTGTGAGTTGGAGTCCCACGCTGGGTGTAGAGTTTTCTTAAAACCTTTAAATATACCATCTTTGCTTCAGTGATTTACAATGCCTTCTTTATTATATACTGAGTTTCTACAGGTATTTCTGTTTCTGAACTTCCTATTCTGTTTGTGCACCAGTATCACACGTATTTTAGCATAGAGACTTTAAAGTATGTTCTCATGTGTGGTATGTCTTGTTTCTGCGGATACCTGTCAGTTCTCAGTGACTTCCTGGGTATTAGTGGAGGTTTGATTTTTCTACATGAACTTGAGAATCAACCTTACCAGCTTTGTAAAGAAGTTTATTGTTATCAATTTAGGCAGAACTGACATCTTTATGATACCGAGTCATCCTATCCAAGAGCAAGGGATGTCTTTCCAATTAGTGTGCGATTTTTTTTCATGTTGTCGTGTGAAACACTATTCTTTGACAGAGCAAAAATAAACCAAGTAGACAGGAACTGTTAAGGAGGACTTTGTTATTTGTTATTTATACATTTTCTATTGTTTTCATAGAAATGTCTATTATAAATATTTATGTATTTAGCCATCTCTGTGTCTTCTGTAAGTTTCTCGAAGTTAAGAATTCATTTTATTTCCCTTATCCTCAGGCTGTACATAGTATTTGCAGATCATTGATGTTAAATCACTGTTTCTGGAATTCACTTTATATAGACAAAAGCACACACTTTGTACTTGGTTGTTCTTGAATGTTTCTGTCTACGTTTCTCACCTGTAATGTGGGGTGGCAATGGATGTGCACCCCCAGTGTACCAGCTATCTTTCTCAGGGGAGATAAAAGTCTACTGTTTGAATTTAATGTATTCCGAGGTCATTTTTAATACCATAAGGAATAAAGTTCCATAATAAGCTATTTATTAAAGCTCCTAATGAGATAATTAGATGAGAGGGTATGCACACTTACCATCATTTTCCTTCTTGAGGGGTGGTGGTGTTACACGTTCATCTTTCTGTAATTGAAGACTTTTCTCTTCGGGTATTATCATAGTTTCTTTTTCCTATTGGAAAAATAAAAATTTGTTATCAGGTCTGAAAACGTCTAATTTTGACCATAAAACTTAAGGTCATGGGGCGCCTGGGTCCCTCAGTGGGTTGAGCCTCAACTCTTGGCGCAGGTCGTGATCTCAGGGTCCTGGGATCGAGCTCCTCGCTGGGCTCCACGCTCAGCAGGGAGTCTGCTTGGGATTCTCTCTTCCTCTCCCTCTGCCCCACCCTGCCTCTGCCAAATAAATAAATAAATCTTAGCAAGAAACCCAAAACACCGTAGGGTCACAGATAGCACTTGTGTTCTCATGGTCACAGTTAGTGTCATTTCCTTTGCACTGCAATAGGGTCTGATACATAATTCCATTTCATCATTCATTAGCTTGTAAGGTAAATATTTGTGTAGCTTGTTTTCACTCCAGACTGTCAACTCCTTGAGTAAAAGAACCAGGTCTGTTTTATTTTTTTATCTCCAAAAGCCGAACTCCGTGCCTCCTAAATGTTGACTATATTGAAATTCCAAATGGAAGCTGGAGGGAACTCTGACTCAGAATGAAAGTTTTTCTGAAGTGGAACCTGAAATGAGATCATATTTATCAAGGGAAGTTCTTTAATTATTCTTTATGGTTTTGTCTTAATTGAGTTCAGTTCCTGATGCCAGATTCTACCATGTTCAGCAGGATTGCAGCACTAGTCACGCCGCATGTGCGGGGCACTGAGCAAGCTTTTGGTCTCTTCTGCAAGTGACCCATCATTACCTACATGCCTGCCCTGCACCGGGTCCTTCCCTACCCACCCCACGGGGACCCCCAGTCCAGACCGTTAGCCCTGGGGTCTGTATCACTCTTTCCTGTCCTGGGAGGGAACGTTTTCTGCCATTAGATTTGATGTAGATCGCGTGGGGCCCCAGTCTCTACCCTCTGAAAACATGTTCCCCTTTCATCTCCGTCTTGACTCCTTTATCCTCCCATGTGGGTTCTGCTTGAGCAGCCCCTCCACTCTGAGTTTGTGTATTAAGTGCTGTTGAATTCTTCTCCACTTCACAAATATCTTGGTCCCTACATTTATATGAAGAGCAGAGACGTCTAAAGCAATGTGAAGAGAAAAAGCAAGAACTTACTACTTTTTAGGGAGCACGGAAGTTTGAAATTATTTTTTTAACTGAGAGATTCCAATCATCGATGTAAGCCAATAGCTTATTGTTATGATAGGCCTTTTTTAAAAATTCTGAAGCTGTGACTAGTGATACCTATCATTTTTGTCTTAATGTTGGGCAAAAATAATGCTAGCATATTAACCAACTCCATTGAAAGAAATTATAGTGTTAACATTTGGTCCTGTGTACTAAAAAAAGAAAAAAGAAAAAAAAGACAATCAACATTGTTATATATTTGGCTGCGTTTCTCATTTTCCATTCTGTGTGTGCGCACACACGACACGCGCTCGTGCGCGCACACACACAGAGTAGGCAGGAGCAGATACTTATGTGCTGCGTTAACTTTTTCCTTACCCAGCATTCATTTCTTTGTGCCAAGAAAACCACAAGTAATTACTCAGCCCATGCAAGTGGAGTGTGAAAGATGTGATATGAAGTCATCCCTGCAGAGAGTATTAGCTAAAGGACAATTACAGTCACTTGGTAAAAATTGATAGAGTCTAAATTGTTGAAACTCATTAAAAATTAAGCCCCACATTGAGGAGTTTTTCATTTTTCGGTACCATGCATAGTTGGCATGTGTAAGTTATTGTGAAATGCTATGGACACCAAAATAAGCAGTATTTATTTCCATGAACCACTTCTTTCTAAAATAATAAACCTTAGGCTGGTAATCCAAGATTATTTCTCCTAATACACGTTTCTCCTATTTTATTTTGAGACAATATAATACACAAATACAGGGCGTTGTATAACATTGCTTATAAATCTTCAACCAGTAAGATATCATCTTAAAGTTTAGTTTTTTTAAATTTTGTGTTGGTTGCTATAGATACTGTTTGGTTACCACAGGTAACCATGGGAGGCATGCATACTTTAAAAATATAATCTTGGGGACAGTTATTTTGAATTACTTCCAGTCATTTAAAGTGCTGTTTCTTTCCCCTTACCTTATCAGACACATTAAAAAAACAAAAACATGCATTTAAATGGGTGACTGTTTTAGAAGTTAAATTTAGAGTAGAAATAAAATACCTTAATATTTTTTCCATCCAGATATTTATCCTCCAAGTCTTGACTAAACAAGGCTTCTTCAAAATTATCTGTTCCATAATCATAGGGCATGCGTGAGTGCTGCTGAGTCGGTGGTGCTGGCGTTATCAGAGGCACAAACAGGAGCAGGAGAAGTATAGATGGCAGAGTCTTCATTTCAGCAAAAATCAAGGTGACTGGAAGTTAATAAGCTAGTGGCCTGCTAACTGGGACAATGCTCTCTTTTTCCCTGGAAGTAAAAACGCAGACCATCGAAGCAATATTTAAAAGCTTAGAGGACTTTTGGCAGGGTGTACTCAGTAGGGGCCAGAGAACAAGTATTTAACCCTTAGTGATCTTTAATTAGATGCTAAAAGTTTTCAAGTATCAGTGACATTCTTAAAAATAGTTTCAGAAAGTGGTTTTATTTATTTTTCTGTCAAAACCCAAGCAATGTTGATAATTTCAGTTTGTTAATAATTAGGTGCCTTAAACAAAGGTATTTGTGTGCAATTGAAATCTTAGGATACCTGTAGTATAAATAGTTAAAATGAAGACTCATGATCCTGTCTCATGTGAGTTAAAAATATCGTATTTCAACTTTGCTATTTTATAAGAACTCTTGATTTGTAATGGTATGAATAGAAATAACTTCTAGGAGTTTTAAAACTTAAACTTCAAATTGAAAATGAAGAGTAGTCATTTACACTTATTTTTAGGTGATAAAGCATATAGGAAAACCCATAATATTAATTTTCTTAGTTTTGTAATTTTCATTGATATCATTATTTTTAGTTAACAGCATTGCTTTTTAAATTTAAACTATGAACAACACAGATAGTATTGCAGACTAGAAAAAATACAGAATTTAATCAAGGATTTGGGGGAAGGAGAGGGGGAAGATTCTCTTAGGGTTATCAGTGATGCACATTTCAGACTTCTTCTTAAGTAACCTCAGACAGGATCACTCAGTTGCTGGTGCTGCGTCGTACATGCCGGCTTGTCAAAAATCAGTGGCTAAAACGCCTGGCTTTTGACTTATGCAGCAAGGCTCTTGCCTGTAGGGATGTTAAAGTTATGCAGTGACATATTTAAGTGCTTGTTACAATTGTTCAAGGTAACTGAAACTTAAAAAATTAGAGGTGGCCTTTGCATTTATCAAGACCGTTCGATGAATCACATCTTAACAAGCGATATTTAAAATAATATGTGAAAGAAGAGCCTACCGTTGTAGCTTTTTTGAAGCTTTTTGTGGTTTTCCTCAATAGAAGTTCATGGCTGTGTATTAGCCCCAAGTGGTAGGTGAAGGAGGAAGGCTGTGGATCAGTTTCAAACTGCTGCATGGAGTTTCAGGGCCCAGCAGCTTTAAATGCAGTTTGCATGTGGTGGAGATCCTTGCCAACATTCTTTCTCTGGGGTGAATTGTAGTGTGCTGTACTGCAGAGCCGTGCTTAAAACATTTGCATCTGCCGTGCTTGGTCTGCTTCTACTAAGGACTGTAAGCTCGTGTTATTTTTATCTTGTGTAATGAGCACTAAGGTTTCATGAATATTATTTGTGAAGATGACATAGCTTTAAAGTCATGCTTTTTATTTTAATGCTTTCCCAGGAGATAAAACGTATGCTTTTTCAACAAAAGACCAAACCAAAGTCTAGTCTGTGCTCTTAATTTTACGAGGGGTAAAAATATTGCTCCAGTACCATAATTAGCATATAGCCAAGAAATTTCCAATGTAAAAATTAGTTTTAGCATAAATTATCTTGCAGTTAAATCAGTTGGCCCCCCCTGTATTTTAGTTACATATCATAAATATCCAAGTCTGATAAATCAGCTTTTAAAAAACACGTTTGATTTGTAATTCGGAGTTTGATGGTAAAAGATACATTTGCTAAATTAAGGAAACTATAAAATTTTTTTTTTGTAAGTGATTTTTAAAAGTTTAAATGGTATTTTATTTTTTTATTTTTTTTTATTTTTTAAAATTTTTATTTAACAGAGAGAGAGACAGCGAGAGAGGGAACACAAGCAGGGGGAGTGGGAGAGGGAGAGGGAGAAGCAGACTTCCCGCGGAGCAGGGAGCCCGATGCGGGGCTCGATCCCAGGACCCTGGGATCATGACATGAGCCGAAGGCAGACGCTTAACAACTGAGCCACCCAGGCGCCCCTAAATGGTATTTTAGATAACTATATGACCATCGTAAAGATTCACTTTCATTTTATCACTCTTTGGTGCACTCAGCACTCAAGGTAACATTTCTTTCTCCTCTAAACTAAAAATCCCATAAATATGGGTATGGATAAATATTTTATTACAAAACAGAAAAGAATACCAATTTGTTCTCTTTTCTATTCAAAATTGTCTGTAGGGTCTTTCAAATTAAAGCTTGGAAAAACTAAGACGTGAATGCTCATGATTTTATTTGAATGTGAATTATTTTACATTTACTTGTGATATTCTCTGGTTTGGGCTGATATAAATTGTCAGTTTTATGGCTTTAAGGATACAATAAAAACTTTAGAGTCTTTGCACATATCTAATAATGAAACAGCAAATACTGATTTGTTTTGCACAGTGTGGCAGGTTTGTTGAGAAGTGAACAGGATAGATGTTACATGTCAGATTTAAAGAGTCCTAAAGATTGGGTGTTTTACTAATGACACACACAGTGTGATCCTTTGTAACTTTCATAGAAAATTATACTGTGAAGTATAATGTCTTTCCTTGGGAAGTCATGACCAGTGAATACAGTTTTATTGGCGTTCATCCATGGAGTAAGTTTTCTGGACACCAGTTTTCTGCCAGAAGTGCAGACAAATGCACTCAGACTCCTAAACTCCATTTTTCCCCTGGAGTACTTCCCTGGTTGGCAGTGATCTTGAACAAGCTAACTTCTGGGGACCTCAGTGTCTTTATCTGCTGGGCTAGAATCTAGTCACTACAGAGCTTTTCAGCCTCAGCACTATTGAAATCTTGGAGTAGATAATTCTTTGTGGTGGGGGCTGTCCTGTGCATCGTAGGACATTTTGCAGCATCCCTGCTCTCTGCCCATTAGACGCCAGTAGCATTCCTCCACCCCTCACCCCCATCAGCCATGACAACCAGTATTTTCTCAAGACATTGTCCCTTTGAATGACCAAACACATACTTCTTACAAATCACAGTACGGCGTCCATCCCTTGGTCCTTGAACGGGGATCCCTCACAGCCAAACAATGATAAAAGTCGAGAGATGCTGGTGCACGACAGAATCCCATTCAGTTATTAATAACTGTTCAGCCCATCATCAGATCTTATGAAAATGTCTCCCAGGGCGAGGCCACTCAGGTTTGCAGGCTTCTGTGCATTCTTGTCGGGTTCTAAAAGCGGGGTGGTTTCCGTAACGTCAGGCTTCACCCTTTCAGGTGTCTGGTGTAATTGAGCTGCTCTGAGCCTCTCTTGAGATGTCAGTGTAATACTGGATTTCCCTCATTACATCATCTACTACGTTTTGTTCTCTGCATTTGTACCCAAACTTCCCCATCTCAGGAAGGGGTGTTAGGTCCGGCCACGGTGCTGGTCTGGGTGCAGGCAGCACTGCTAGTGTGGCGAGTCTGACCCCCTCAGTCCACGTCTGTTCAGCCGAGTTACACAGATGCAGAACTGGAGGTGCATCCTTGCCACCAGGCAGGGTGGCTGCCCTCCCTGTTAGCCCCACTGTTAGCCCCACTTTTGCCAGGCGACCCCTGGAAGTTCTGACAGAAAGGCTGGAAACATGGAATTGTCCCTGCTCCCAGCCCTTGTAGTTGCAGCCCTGGTCCCCTGACCGCTGCATCCATTGGTGATGTGGGGAAGGAAGACCACTGTCCCTTTCTCCCCCGCTTTCCCAGACCCGCGAGAAACGCAGGACTGTATCCAGTGGGGACGCTCCTCCAGCCCCACTCATGTTCACGTGGAGTGTGAGCCCACTTGTGAAGGCTTGTAAGCCAGCCCTTCATATTTTTATCTCCCCCTGTTTTAGACAACCAGTGTTTTAATTACTCATTCCAGTTCTCTATAAAACTCTTTCTCTAAGCTATTTCTCTCTGCTGGTTGTTGGACATTATGTGAGTTCCTTGGTCTGAGGAGATGACAGTTGGCTGTGGAATATCTTCTTTTCCGGTTTTCTGTATCTGAGCATTTGCATCTATCACCAGGTCAGCAAAGCCCAGGCCAGAGTCAGTAGCTCTTCCTGTCAGGACCCCTTTGTAGCCCCCAGGGCTACCACATGAGTCTGCGTTGCCAGCCATGCTCAAGACCACGGTCTCTGCCACACGGCCACCTATAGTCTCTGTCTCTCTTGTTGCCAGAACAGATCATATTGGCATTTTGTACCTCAGAGGGTGCAAGAGATTCTAGCTTCAGCCCATCTCCACACTGCTGCAGTCCCCCCACACGCACTCATTTCGTGGGCCCAGGCAGCCATCTCTAGGGAGCGCATGGGGATAGATGCATGTCAGATCCACTCATCTTCCAAAACTGGAAGGCAGGTTTTCTGGTGGGTGATTGACATGTCCAACATTAATACCCACAATTATTTCCATAAGACTGTGCCCCATATGGACATTCCTTTAATAGGCCAAGATCCCATTACTGTCCTGCTGATCATATGGCTGGGCCATTGGCCACTGCCCGTGAGTCAGTAAACACCCACACAGAGGGGCTCTTAACATTGTTCTGTTCGTCCATTGCTGCTAGGAAAACAGCATGCAGTTCAGCGCACCGTGCTGACGTGTTTGTATATTCTTCAGTCAGAGTGGTGGCCTTCCAGACAGGATGTTGTTCATTCACCTTGGAACTGCTCTCCATAAACCAGGCAACTCTTCGTTCTTGGTAGAGAGCTGTCCTACGGACAGTATGGACAGTAGAGTCCAGCAGCCCCTTGCGCAGCTCCAGAATCACTCCCCGGGGGGCGGGGGGGGTCCCTGCTCATAGAAATCTCCTCCTCACGTTCCCCCGGCACTGCCATCCTCATTAGGGAGTTCCTCAAGCATCATCCTGGACATGGTGTTTCAGGTTTCAAGACCCTTTTATGTCCTTCAGTCCTAGGGGCGGCTTCAATTAATAATGTCCAATAGCAAGGTAGTAAAGCCCCTCGAATATTAATTCTCTTGTCCAGAGTTCCTGCAGTCAGCACTGGGAGGCGCTCACAGGCTCTTGCCAGAGGCCCCATTCTAGGCTCCACAAAGGGCCATTGCGCAGAGAATTGTCCCTACCAGCACTCCAGCTTTGGAAGTTCCAAACACTTAGGTTTACCAGTTTATTAAAGATTGTGACAAAGGGTCTGAATCCACAGTGAGTTGAAGAGATGTATAGTGCAGTGTCTAGGGAAGGCACAAAGCTTCAGGTGCACCCCAATTCTGGCATCTCCTGTTCAACTGGAAGCCCCCCTTTTATGGAGGCTTCTTTATGTAGTCCTAATTGACTAAGTCACTGGCCATTGGCCAATTCAACCTCTAGCCCCTCCCCCTCCCCCAAGATTGCAGGTGGCCTTGGGACTGAAAACTTGATCTTCCTGGCAGCCAGTGCACCCCCCTCTTGAGGGGGTCCCCTAAGGTCATCTGCATTAACATAACAAAAGACACCTTAATCACTCTCTAAGCTTAGGAAATTCCAGGGGTTTTGGGAATTGTGAGCCTGGAACCATGAATGTGAAGACCCAATATATCTTTCTTATAAATCACAGTATCGCACCCTGGAGGGCAAAATTACCACCACTGAGAATCATTGAGTTACTAGATATTTATAGTCCCTTTTAGGCAACATTCTAGGATTTTATGGAAAGTCTATGATTTGATCTCCATCTCAAATCTTCTTACACCTGAAGCCTAGTCATGTGGTCAGGTGAGATAAAGTGAGAACCCAAGTATTTACCAGACCAAAGGGTGAACTTTAATGGGGGAGGAGTTATGACCTCATGTGAGGAAGGATTCATGTTAAAAACTTACTGTACTTGTGAGTTTTTCCAAGTAGTACATAAATCCCCATATAGTAAATTCGCAGCCTAACTAAGCCTGTAAAGTAATATAAGTTCCATGTAATTTCCATGAGACTGTGATATTTACTTGCTAGGCATAGTTATATTTATTTAGGAATTTGGAACATATAGAAACTTTAGGGTTTTTTTTAGCTGTTATGGTTTAATTTTGTTTCCAGCTGCTGTTTTTCTTTATTTCCAAGAATTAGGGGAAAAAAATGGATTTGGAATCAGGAAACCAGGGCTTTAGTTCTAGCCGTCCTTTGGGTCCTATGAATTCTTTGCAACAGTAACAAGTATACAGGAGAGACTAGGTTTATTTCTTCTGTTTTTCCCCCTTGGAGTTGGTTAAGTGTGTTACATGATACGAACACATCTGCACTTTATTTAGTGGTCCCAACCAGAGGAATAAAGGGAAAATGTAGAGTGTTTCAGGTAATATGTAAGTACAAGGTAAACATTCTCAACCAGTTTTATTGTGAGCAAATTTATGAAATAGACTTTATTTATATCCTTTCTAAAAGCTAATCATATATTATGCTTTTGTTAACTAAACCTGATGGGCTTTTGGAATATAGGTGAGGTTCAGTGGGGTGGAGTCTGGAACCCACAACTAAGAATTCTTGAGATATCTTTCTGCAAAATGGTGGTTTTTTAAAGCACAGGGACAGGGGCGCCTGGGTGGCTCAGTCGTTAAGCGTCTGCCTTCGGCTCAGGTCATGATTCCAGGTCCTGGGATCGAGCCCCGCATTGGGCTCCCTGCTCTGCGGGAAGCCTGCTTCTCCCTCTCCCACTCCCCCTGCTTGTGTTCCCTCTCTCGCTGTGTCTCTCTCTCTGTCAAATAAATAAATAAAATCTTTAAAAAAAAATAAATAAATAAATAAAAATAAAGCACAGGGACAGGACCCGTGGGCAGAAAGAGCTGCTGCTGCCGGGTTGTGAGGAGTGGCTGATTATATACTATGGGGTTGGGTGTAGTTAGCAAAAAGGGAGGTTTCCAAAGAACTTTCCTATGCTAAAGAGGAGCTATGAGATACCAGAGACCTTGCCATTGTCAAGTTAAGGTTGTTTACCCCTCTAGTAAGGCGTTGACATTAAGATAGTTTGGAACTTCCTGGAGGAACATTAAACTCTGCCCACTTCAGTTATCTCTCAATGGGCTGCAGGGTATAAGGGCATTTAATTGTATCTACATTTCCTTCTGGAAGCTAGGTTATTGATGATAGGAATGCTTTGTTCTTGTAGATTGCTAAGACATTTGTAAACTGAGGGAGACTCCTGTCTTGTAGGATTGTGATCTCTGTAATTTAACTATTTTTCCTATAGGGCAGCCAGGAGTGCCAGAGGAATGTCACATATATCCCATGGTAGGCGGGGTTGTGGGGTGTCAGCTTCTGCTTTGTCCTCAGCTTGCCTTCTGTTGCCTCATCAAACCTGGTTCTGGAGTGATTTGGATTCGTCAGTGGTCACAAATACAGTTCAGCCTAGTAGCTAACTAATAACTTTTAAGCGTAATGAGAAAATAGATGAATTTTCATTTTTTCCCCTGCTGTAAATATCAGATGAACTGGTTTTGTCTGTAGTTGTGGTAGATAATTGTGCAATCTTGACGTGCTTCTTATGAAGTACTTACTTTATTCTTCAGTTTCTCTTACGGAAAGCATTGGGTTTCATTTTGTTTTTTAATGAGAAATACTTGGGGTGGGTATGAGTTCCTCAGGGCCATTTTCAAGTAGCAAAAGATGGTTGTTAACCTGCCTCCTCATTGGGCCCTGCAGCTGGGTGACCCATTTACATACACACCCCTTTGGAGGGAGGAGCCAGAGCAGAGTTGAACCCTTCCAATTAGGCTGGAGGAGCTACTCTAGCCAGAGGAACCAGGGCACAGTGCCCAGGGAGGGGGTGGAGGGAACTGTGTTCCCCGCCCTGGCAGGCTGTCTAAGGGTGCTCTGGAAAGCTGAACTAGCAAATAGTGACCTGGAGTATGTTTGTTTGGGGTGTAGGATGTAAGTACCCTCTACTCTCTCCCTAAGAAAACCTTTAGTAAAATCTCTCTTGTTCACTCATCTTTTGTACGAATAGAATCTTGGAAGGAACCACGAAGATGCTGGTTCCTTGCTAGGGTCCCTGAGAACACACCTAGGTCTGACATCTGGGGGCACTCAGATCTAGCAGGCTGCTAGGCTGGCCGTGCTGAAGTACTAGGTACTGCTTGTTGGGTACCTGGAACTGGCATGCGCTTTGTTCATTGCTCTGTTACATAGATGAATTCTCTTTATTCTTTTAGTAGCCCTAGGAGAACCAGCTTCCTTGTAGGAATGCGGGAAGGGGAGCTTCAGAGTTCCAGATCTTACTCTGGCATCTGGCTTAGGAGTCTCAAGTCTGGCTTCTACCAGGGCTTATCAGATTTCACGTTCCTTGTTTCCAATTGCTAAATTGTGCATTTTTATTCTTAACAAAGCCTGTTCTCTGGGGATTTTAAAATATCAATATAGGAGGATAAAAAGATAGAAGCTCCAGAATTCTGAAAATTGGAGGGTTTTTTGTTTTTTAAACTGTGCAAGAGGTGAAAGAAGTAATGACCATGTCTTTATATTCATCTCACCTCAGGAGCTTGTTTCTCCACTCCTGCCAGTCAGTTCCTGCTCACACATCAAGGTACCACCTCTTCTGGAAACCTTGAGCTACTTCACTGCGTCCTGACCAGAAATAAAGTTCGGATATCTATCTGTGCTCCCATAGTCTTTTCATAGTTACTGCCATGTTAGCATTGTATTTCTTTCTTCCTTGTGTTAGAATGAGTTGATCTTATTTTCATCATTAAGTTTTTTATTAACAGCTTTATTGAGACAATTCACACCTCATACACTTCACCATTTTAAAAATCTACGATTCAGTAATTTTTAGTATTTTTAGATTTGTACAGCCGTCACCACAGTCACTTTTAGAACATTTTTATTCTCTCAAAAACAGACCCTCTGCTCATTAACAGTCACTCCCCACTTTCCCTCTCTTCCCCTCCCGCAGCCCCAGGCAACCGGGAATCTTTCTGTCTTTATAGATTTGCGTGTTCTGAGCATTTCATTTAAATGGAGTCATACTATGCGCAGTCTTCTGTGACTGAGTATTCACCTCGTGAGATGTTTTCCTGGTTCATCTATTTGGTAGCATGACATATCAGTACTTCATTTCTTTTCTTAGCTGAATAATATTCCGTTGTGTATGTATACCACATTTTAATTATCCATTCATCAGCTGATGGACATTTGGGTGCTTTCCACTTTTTGGCTCCTAATGGATAGTGCTGCTCTGAACATTTGTTTACATGTTTCTGTGTGAACATACGTGTTTAGTTCTCTTGAGTATGTATCTAGGAGTGGAATTGCTGCATCATAAGTGACTCTAAATTTTGAAGTACCAGACTGCTTTCCAAAACGGCTTCACCATTGGACATCCCACCAGCAGCATATGAGAGCCCTACTTTCTCTGCCTCCTTGCTAATAACATCTGTTCTGTGTCTTTTTGGTTCTAGCCATCCCAGTGAGTGTGGAAGGGTCTCTCATTAGGGTTTTCATTGGCATTTCCCTGATGGCTTCTCATTAGATTTTAAATTGTTTTAGGTTAGAAATAGTTGTATCTTTTTCTGAAATACCCATAGGGGTATTTTCCAATATTAGCTCGTAGTATTTAAATTTATAAGCCTATTTTTAAGAATTTCAATAAAGGGGGAGGTGGTCCTTAAATTTTCTCCCTCCCTCCCTTCCTTCCTTTTTTTTTAACCTCTGTTGAAAGTGTGCTTTGTCCACATTACTAGCGTTTTGCTCTGCTACCCTCACCCTTGTATCTTGAGATGCCAAGGGTGCACGTACATTCTGTTTCTTGCCCTTATTGCTAAGCCCTACACACCAAATGCCTTGATGAATGTTAATTAAATGAATGAATGGAGTGTTGTTTGTGTTCATTCTGAATGGCTGAGCTTGTCCTTGGGGACAGGTGGGTGTTTTGTTTCTGCTAATGCTAATAACTTACTCAAAGAAATAAAGAGCATTAGGGGCTTCATTTTACACTTTATCTCCAGCAAAATAAAGACTCGCCAGTTGAAAACTCCTACAATAAAGTTTTACTTGTCTGGTCCTGGCCTGTTGTCCACATTGTTAATGTTTATTGTTTGGGTTCCCTGTGTAGGTCGCCCCATCTCTCTTCCTCATCTGAGGAACTCTGTGAAATGTCAGCTGATAAGTCAGGAGAGCTCATCACAGCACTTCCATCACCTTCATTACAAGGCGTACTTAAAATACTTCGAAATGATAGATTAAATAATAGGTGCGTCTAAGGTTTTAAAGAAGATATCAAAGCTTGTCCAAATTGTAAAGGAACTCTATTCAACTTTAGCACTAATTAAATAAATACTGGCTGGTGCACATATATGTTTCTACTGTATCGTGCTAGGAAAATGGAAGTGTTTTAATAAAGCTGGTATATTGTGTGCTAAATTAACCTTGTGAGCAAAGCAGTTATTAGCAAATCTCTATGTAAACTACAACAACAACAAAAAACTTTCCCTAGTGAGTTTACTATAAAAACATTTATCTCAGTTAAAATGGAAGACAGATTGTTTTGGACAATTGCTGAAATCTGCTAAAATATGGATTGTGATGAGACAATTTGGTGTTTTTTAGTTACCCAAATACAGGTTTTAGAATTTTGTTGTTTTGGTGCTCTGAGAGAAATACAAAGACCTATTGATTTCATGAAACTACAAGTCTTGGATCCTTAGTAGAATGACCTCTTTTGAAAATCGGAAGCATCCTCTGTTGCTCTCAGTGGTAGGTGGGGATGGTGGATGGGAGGTGGATGTCATGGTGATAAGATTTCACATACAAGTGTGAAAGCTTTTCTGGAGATCAGGTCAAAGAAAATAATTGACTCCTAAGTGAATGGCTGTACGTTACAGGAACATAAGCCTGGGCATCTCAGCCCTGACCTCCTCTAGTTCTTGGCTTCTAGTGCTGCTGCTTTCATCACTCTTAGAACAGTTAATATCACTAGCGATGGCATACTTGCTTTTTTCCTCAGCTTGATAATACTTTATGTTTAAAGTTTAGTTTTTTATTCCCACTTACGATTCTAATTTGTATTTCTAAAGACTTACGTCATTTTAAGTAAGTTTGAATCCTATGTAATGATGCAAATGTTAACAACTTAAATTCAGGCTGATCTTATACATGATTCCAGATACATTACTGTGAGCCTTCCATGTTTAATTAAATTAATATTGAGTAATAATATTGTATAAAATCGTAAACGTATACCTATATTGTTTCTTGCCATTCTCGACTTCCATAATAGTGAGGATCAGTGTTTTCTTCTGTTGCTTCTTGTTCTGGACCTTCTTGGTGATCATCATGTTCTTCACTATCAGCATCATCCTGAAATCTCCTGAAAACTTGGGTCTTCAGTTGTATTGTTTGACCATTAGTGCTTCTTTGCTCACCATAATAAATAGTGTGTATATGAGGGAAGCAGAGGGAAACGTATGAGCTTATTGGCTCTTTTAGCTTATTTTGGTCCATACGAATGTACGTTAAGTGGTGGTAATGCAGTGGGTCAACAGATGGACATATCACTGTAACATTGATATCTGAAAAATACAAATTAAAGATTAATCCTGCTGCATTACATCTAGAATCCTACATTGGATTTTATTAAAATATGAGATACAGTCTTATTAAAATACTTATAGGTAGAATTAGGTTTAATTGGTTTTTACAGTAATCAAATAATAAAATGAAGAAAATGAAACTACAGATGAGTTATATGTTCAAAGTAAATGATGGCTTTCAGAGCGCATCTGTCCTGATGAGCACTGGGTGATGTGTGGAAGTGCTGAGTCACTGTATTGTCCACCTGGGACTCACACAGCACTGTGTGCTAACTATACTGGAATTAAAATTTTAAAAAACGGTGGCTTTGTTGGCTATTTATTTGTTACATAATAAATTCTTAGTAGAAATCTCAAAAAGAAAAAAGTAAAAATCACCTATAGTCCCAACTACTCAGGATACTCCTATTTTTTCATATACTCTGCAGTACTACTTGTCAATGTTCAAGGTGATAACATTTATTAGAAAAGACTATAAAACTTTAAAAAAAAAAAAAGACAAGACTATAAACTTGGACGCCTAGGTGGCTCAGTCAGTTAAGCTCTCCTCCCCCTGCTTGTGCTCACTCTCTCTGTGTCAAATAAATAAATAAAATCTAAAAACAAAAAAAGAAAGAAAGAAAATAAAACTTTATAGCACACCTTCCTGAGGCCAGCTTTGGCCATTTCCCTAGCTACTTCAAATCAACTATCTTTATGTAAAGCATAGATTTTTTTTTAAAGATTGATTCTTTAAAAGGTCAGCATAGGGCGCCTGGGGGGCTCAGTCGTTGAGCGTCTGCCTTCGGCTCAGGTCATGATCCCAGGGTCCTCGGATTGAGTCCTGCATTGGGCTCCCTGCTCAGCGGGGAGTCTGCTTCTCTCTCTCTTCCCCACTCATGCTCGCTCTCACTCTCTCTCTCTCTCAAATAAATAAAAATCTTCAAAAACATTTTAAAAGGTCAACATACTATTCTTTTTGTCTTTAAAAAAGATAATGAAATTTTACATACTTTCAATTTCATTATTTTCTAAGTATAGGTGTTGTAAATTTCTTGGAATATAGAATGCTTGCTTCAGTTTGTTGTGTCCAACATTGAGCTCTATAAGGTTGGAAAGATTAAAAATATTATATGGGATGTCTTGTAGTTTGTTGTGTGACATTCGTAGAGCCTGAAGTTTGGGAAGTTCATTGAAGTAATTTTCTGGTATAGAAGAAATTGAATTATTTTCTAAAGACAGGTACATAAGCGAAGAAGGCAGACCAGGAGGCATTGATTCTAATCTGTTATTACATAGGTTGAGCTGCATTAATTTTTCCATTTTGGCAAGTATTTTTTCTTGTAACATGGAATCCTCAAGATGATTATAACAGAGATCAAGCATTGTCAAGTTTACTAGCCCATCCATGGCATTTGTCTGCAACCTGGAGATCTCATTGTAGCCAAGAAGAAGTCTTTCCAAAGACTTAGGGAGAGGAAATGGAAATTCTTCTAGATTGTTATGTTGTAGGTGAAGTTGTAGTAGATTTGACAACTTAGCAAACACACCGTGATCAATCTTTTGAGATGTAATTTTGTTGTGGCTGAGGTTGATTTCTTTAAGATGAGTTGCATTGATGAATGAATCTGCAGTCACAGCCTCAATTTCATTGAATTGAAGGTAGACCTGCTGTATGTGTGCTGGGACACGCGGGATAGTCTTGAGTTTGCGATTTTCACAGTACATTGATGATGGAAAATTGGGTGGACAGAAGCATTCAGTGGCACAGCCTAACACATGCTGATGAAAAGGAATTTGAAAGTCCTCATTTGGATGAAATTGGAATTCTGGTTGGTAGACATCATCTGGGTCTTGATCATAATCTTCATCCCATTGATAATTTCCATATTGGCAATATACTTTGACTCCAAAAAAGAGGAAGAGGACACATGCTGGACTTAAAAAGCCCATGTTCTTTTTTTGTCCTATTACAAGGAGGAAGCAAATATATTGTGGGAGAAGTGAGTAAATCCTAGAATAATTTTTGTGTAATTAACAGTTACTTAAAATGCATAATATATGTATTTGTATTGAAATATATAAAAGAATGTCCAGAATAAATGGGCAATGCTCAAACCAAAATTAATGTTTAAGTACCAATAAGGTGGTATTAAAAAAAAAAGTCACGTTTTGCATTGAACCAGACTATATACCCATCTCTGAAGAGAATCCTAGTTTGTCTTGCTTACTATAGATTTACAATGATAACTTGACCTCTCTCAACCCCAAAGCTCGGTACTCCCTCCACTAAAAATGCTGAGTGTTCCACTAACTATTTGGTCCCTTCAGTGATGGTCACTACCTATGAGAGGAGACATTCTTGGTCCTAGTTAATATTAACCAACATTTTCCCACTGCAGCTTCTGTTTGTGGATGCTCTTTTCTGCCCTTGGAAAAGCATGAAACATTCCCTTTTATGTAAGAGCTTGAGATATTAAAAATAGCTATCATCTTTCCTCTTAGTGTTTCTGTCCAAGCCTAACCATGACTTCAGATTTTCCCCCAATGAAACCATTTCCAGAATCCAATTATTTTGTCTCTGACTCCACTTGAATAACTGCCTCAAATCCCAAATACACACAATATTTACAGTCTATAAACTTTTAGCTTCTAATAGGTTATTCTATACATTTTTCTTTCTTTCCACTAATATTTTTGAGTTAAGTCCTAGAAAAACAGATACTGAAAACGCACTGTCTTGTCTCCCAGGAGTTGAGGTCTGGTGGAGACTCAGAAAGACAGGCACAGTACAGGGAGTAGTAGGAGGGTGTGTAAGGGGTACGATTTAAAGAGGGGAGCACTCAGCTTGAGAAAGACCGTTAACTTGAAGTTGTGAGTGGTGGATGGTGTACTGGATGAGGAGCCTGAAGACCTTTATTTCCCACCCGTCACTTAGGATGGTCAAGCCACTTAACATGTCTGCCTCTTGCCTCATCAAGAAAATGAGAAATGTAATTGCTTGCCTGCTTATCTCAACTGGTGGTTGTGACAGTCACGTGAGATATGCATGTAAAAGTTCTTTGCAGATGAGAAAGTGATCCAGATGGAATAAGTTTGTTATTTAGGTAAAGGTTAAAAGGGGAAAAAAAAAAGAATCATACCTCTATGATTCTGAGGTTATTTTTCTCTACCTCTCTCATTCAGGGTTTCATGAGAATTAATGTAACATGTCCTTGTGTGTCTTGAACTGACTGATTTCTATTCCATTAGCCATTAGAGTAGTACAAGCTATTTTTCATCATTGGGATAATTGAAAAAATATCTAAATCATTGTCTATGACAGACCCCATTTGAGAAAGTCTACCCTAGATCCTAACATCCTAGATTCTTGTTTATTTTCTTGTCAGAAACTAAAAAATGTGTAGAATGTAATTATGTGTTAATGTGGGATTTGGAATCGATATTTAAGTAGAGTCAGGGACCCTTGGATCTTTTCTTCCCTCCCGTGCGCCCAGAGCGTCGGCCTTGTCGTTACCAGCGTGCAGCTCCTTCACACCCTAACCTGTGTTTATAACTTAATCCACATAGTAGCTCCAACTGTAGTAATTCCTCAGTTTCAGTGGGACCTAAATATGTGGATCCCACTGTGTTTTCACTGCCCTTCGTTTGTACCTCCCAGTGCCCTCAGTTCCTCTCAGTGGCCTGGACCCCACAGCCCATCACTGTTGTCACTTATTTGCACAGGCCCCAGACCCTCTGCCCTTTTTATCCTTATACTCTATCAGTAAACTCCAACCCTGTTCCTTCAGTTGTCTGTAAGAGAAAACAGACCACGCTTGCTGGTCTCACTTTAAATTCATGACCACTCATTGCTGCTCAAGGACATGTCCTTACTGCATTCCTTTTCCCTTGCTCTTAGACAAGCCTCTGAAGCCTCATTCCCCACCAGTTGGGATGATGACCTTGCTGCTGCTGCTCTTTTTTTTGACCAAGAAGATAGGATCAAACAAAACGATCATTAACTCATATATATGTTTTGTTATATTTAATCTCATCCCTACCTACAGAATATATCAAAATAGCAGTGGTTTGATCTTTTAAAACAACCTGTGATTTTGAAACTCATAGTTTTCTTTTACAGATCTAAGTAGACTACATGCATTGTTCCTTTAGTATCCGTGAGATTCATGGAGGATGTGACATTTGAACTAGACTTTGAAGGAATATTAGGGTTCTCGTAGAGGAGGACCGGGAAGATTTCCAGGTAGAAGAGATGAGCAAAACATGTAAGCAACAAAGAGTAGGGTGTTTGGAAATTAGTGGTTAGCTATTGAAGGAGCAAAATAAGACTGTCACAGCTAATCTGGACCAGAATCTGGAGGGCCTGAATTCTGACCTGTGAGATCTGCACTCAGGGAACGAACACCTAACTTAATTCATTAAGGTAGTTGAGCCGTGATCTTCACACTGCGTTGTTCGTGGGTGAAGTAGGAGAAGGTCCTGGAGAGAGTGTGGTCTCCCCCCAGAGGATAGTGGTCAGTACTGGCTGACCCAGGTGCCGGGAAGCTCCCCCTGGGTCTGCTGCCTTAGTGACCGGTGCTAGACGTTGTGTGAACATGGCTAGTCAATCACCTTACAAGTAGTTACTTAGTTTGGTTGAGTTACTTCAGTTAATGGACTGCAGTTACTTCTGGGGGTGAGGCACTGTATTTGGTGGGGAACACAGAGGTGAAGGTGTGAGGATGTGGTCCCCTCTATAAAGAGCATACAGTTTATGGGAGAGACACAACATGGCAAACCATATTCTCAGACAAGGGGAAATAAGGTTTACCGCCTAGACCCCAGTGCCGTGGGTTCAGTGGCTTCACCCTGCTTGGGGCAGACAGGGAAGTCTTTGTAGTATCATTTGGTCCAGATCTTGGGAGATTAGCAGGAATGGGTATAGAACATCCTATACATTTTACTCACTAGTTGATAATATTTTATGTTAAACTTGTAGTATTTATGGTACTCATTATAGTGGAGCATATTAACTTTTCAAAGTACATGTCCTACTTCACTTCAGTCTCCCTGCACCACGGGGTTCTACTGTAAGGTTGCTATGTCTCACAAAGGTATGCGTAGAAGCAGGACAGAGACCTACAGCTGCAGGGGTGCGGGGTGGTTAGCCCCCGAGTCTCGGAAGCTGACTGTTACACAGATGAACTTTGAAATGAGCATTGCTTATCAGAGCTCTGAATTTCATCCTTGTATTAAGAACAGTAGCAATAATCAATTAGTAACCTTACATTTGAGAATGAAAGTCATGACTCTATTCAACGATTATGAGAAATTATTGGGGGAAAAGGAGACCTGGGTGATACTTTTGATCCTGCACTTAAATGCATCCTTTGACTTGGGATCAAGACCTCATTATGGGAGTCTCCCTGAAAATAAAGGGATTCTTTAGTGTTGGCCGCTTTTGGTCTTCCTGGCCACCTATGAAGACAGGCTTTCCCTAAGGACAATTTCTCTTCTGAATCATCCCCTGAGGACCTTGGCTCTGCAGCCCAGCCTGATCCCACTTCCTTTGACCAAGTCCAGTTTTCTGGTCTGAAATCAACCCTGTCTCCATCCACAGGCCCATTGTTTCCTATTCATCTTAGTCTTCAACTTCATCCCTGGTGAGTTTCCCTGTTATAATGACCTCTTACTACTTTTTATCCAAATTTTCCATTCAACTGATCTCTTCCCAGCCATTTGCAAAGCACATTTTTATTACTTCTGCCTTTCATGGTCTACAATTTATGCCTCATTCTCTATAGGATAGCTCATAGCAAAACAGTACACTCACTGTCAGTCCTCCCACTTCCTGACCTAATTTCTGGCAGAATCTAGAACAATGCACAGTGTGTAAGTGCTCAAACATTTGTTGAATGGGTGATTGGATTAATAAATTACAGATTACATCCTCTTATCGATGCTTGTCGCTACTAATGCTGATTATTTCTAGGTGTTATTTTGCCGCAGTGGTTTCTTTAAATGGACACAGTCACAGAGAACATGGCTGTTCTCTCCTAGTGGTGTCTCCCATCACAGCACACTATTACCATTACAGAGTAATAGAAAAATAACAGATGTGAACAGGAATCTTTAAAGCAAAGGAAAACATGTGTTACTGATTTTTAAAAGTATCCATTAATGTGAATTTTTCATCTTACAGCTATAAATGTTTCTGTTGTAACAATTCTTTTAGTTGCGAAAAAGCACTTGTGCCTTCATAAGGAAGTTCTAATTAAAATGAGAGCGAACTTTGTTCTGGAAAGTTTAAAGTAATTGGAAAGCCTCGTTGCATTTTATTAAAGACTCAATTATTTTATTGATATGCCATAGAAACTAAGAAATAAGAAACCAGAGTATTAGTATATGGACTCAGATTTCTTTCCGAAGCAGTTTTAAATTTAACTCTGTAAATAGAGTAAAGTAGTGTGCATCCCTATTTTACACCCAGGGCCTAAGGAAGTAAGACTCTTTTACTATTAAAAATATGAAAGTTTCAAAATTATTTTTAACCATAATACATTTAAATCTTAATTAACTGGAACCCAAGAAACTGTTTCCTTTAGTACCAGATAGAGCACTCACATCTTCCCTTTCAGAAAGAGGCAAATGAAAGCAAAAACATGTTACTATCAGGGATTTGGTCAACAGAGAAATTTTAAGAAAATTTCTAGTGAAATCGGTACAAATATCCTTCTTCCCTACAAGCAGAATCTGTCACCCTGCCCAGATGTATGGCTCACAGGCCTTTGCCAGTTTTTGTCATTTAAAGTTGAGAGTGACAGAGGAGACAAAGTGATGCCATTAACGTAAGAATCATTCATTCTGAATTGAAAAGAAATCTAAACAAAGATTATTTATTGGGTAAATCTTAAATTAGAAAATTAAAATCACTCTATTACTGCTTTCTCTGAATATTTTTACTAATCAAATTTTAATGTAGCTTTTAGCAGATATTGCCTCCAAATATTGTGCTTTTATGATCTATTTTAATGTTAAACAAATCAAATATACTTAAAAAGTTTTAACAGTAGGAACAGTTTCTTTAAAAAATTGAAAATTATTTTATCATCATACCTGTTGAGTTTGCTTTAGTTTTCAGGGGTTGATGAATTTGCAAATCCTGTAAATTGAATCAGATATTCCTAAATTCTTTAACTGAGTCTCTTAAAAATCCACAGTAACTGTGTGTCCAGACAAGGCTGTCCTTGAATTACTGTAGCAATTTAAGCAAATATAATCTGCTTGGAAAACACTTGGGTTGAATTAAAATTATGTATTCCTTTTCATTATCCAAAACTTTGTGGATTCAAATTGAGATGCTTGTGCTGTTGGTCAGATTTATGTGGCTTACTTCCCTTTCTTTTCCCCTTAATTTTGGTTTGAGGTGTGGCAAGAATTTCCTCTAATATGAAAGGCAAACAGAACTAAATGAAACAGCATGTACTGATTACTGTTTTTATTTTCATTTTCATGCCAAAGAATTCTCCAAATTAAGGTCGCCTGTAACTTGGAGCTCAGTGTCTCAGCATTTTAAGGTGGAATTCAAGAGTGGTCTTGAAATGTCCCTTGTCTGAAACCTCACATTCACACCAGGGCTTTCCTTTATCGAAGACAAGCAACCAAGATTAGAAATATAGCTTGCACATCTAGTTTACCTTTTTTTTCTTTTTTAAGATTTTATTTATTAGAGAGAGAGAGAGCACGAGCAGGGGGAGGGGCAGAGGGAGAGGGAGAAGTAGGCTCCCTTCTGAGCAAGGAAGCAAGGAGCCCTACTACACGGGGCTGGATCCCAGGACCCCGAGATCATGACCTGAGCCAAAGGTGGTTCCTTACCGACTGAGCCACCCAGGCGCCCCTCTAGTTTACTTTTTAAACGAAGGGACTTGTCATTAGTGACACAGATTAAATATATAACTTTTCCATTTAAGTTATATATATAAATATATAACTTATAATTATACCTTCTTTTCTGTTCGCTTTCACTGTTCTTCCCTTCCTCCCAAATATATGCACTAGAATGCCTGCTATAAACCTTTGAAACAAAAATTAATCTGGTGATAGAATTTAGTGTCTTGCACTCGGAAGGTAGATCTCTGATTTGCCTCTTTAGGTTAGTACAAAAAATAATTTTATAGTATTGACTAAAATGGCATTAGGAACTTCTGTTTCCTTTATTTTGTAGATGTAGAAAATCTCTTCACTGAGTTATTTCTCCTGAGGAATAGTGGTTAACTGCTTAAATGCTACATTTTTTTCCTAGCATGTTTTTTTATTTTAAACAGAGAGTTAACTTGTATTTCTTGGCGGTGAACTTTTAGTTCGTGCTTTGGAAGACTCTTTTAAAGTTTGTACAAACTAATAAGGTAAAGTGAATCCCAGAATTTGTTTTTGTGTCCTCAGATAGTGTTTACCATTAGATTTTTACAAGGAAATCACAGGGTTTATTTTGTTATACTTCAGGTTTTTTAAAAGCGTGCTGTGTTTCAAGTGATGGTTGGCAGTACTATAAAAATCTCGTCTATTATTTGAGACACTGGTATGTGAAACATGGCAGACTGTATTTGGGCCAAGATTTCATCTTGTTGCTGATCTTTTCCATATGTTTCCTATTAGTCTTTGTTCTTGAACCTCAGGCTTCCATACTAAAGAAGAGAGAGCAAATCTATGTAATTTTTCCAAGAATTTAGTTTTGTGTGCCCTCAGAGTTCTTACGGAAGATAAACTTGAAATCAAAAGCTTAATTTTCATATAATTCCTCATTTAACACTGTGATTTGAACTTGTGATCGTGATTATGTTGTTCATGTTCCTAACACATGTGGAAAGAATATTTATCAATAAGGCTAGAGCACCTAGAATCACTCGTGTCTAGGAAATTTGAAAGAGGTGGACTGTGTCCAGGAGGTTTAGGTTGGGAGGCGGGGTAGTAAGAGGAGTGTTGGTTCACGTCAGACCGTATAGGAAAAGTAGAAGCTGTAAGTGACTGTGATAGTTCAGTGTTTCAGTTTGGTGGGTATAATTGCAACAGTCGAAGAGAGAAGTCCATTGAATTGATGGAAAGTCTAAATTATATTCTATGGTGATAATTTGATTGAAGTAGATACGGTACCTTCATAGCTGAATAGTGCCGGTGGAGAAAGGCCAGACTGAGATCTGCCTAACTGTGGTAATCAGGGATTTTTTTCTTTATACTCATTCAGCTAATATTTTTTAGCACCTGATTTGTTCAAGGCAGTTTTAAGTGCTGGGGACTCAGCAACACAAGTTTCTATTGTCATGGAACAGGAAAACAGAAAATAAACATATGAAGTGGTTCAGAATGCAGTGGAGAAGAATGAAGCAAGGTAGGGGGGGTCAAAATGAGTGAGCACGGGCACAGGTCCGCACTTCTGACCCTCCCGCGTGCCTGCGCTCCCACAGAGCGGTCACACGGCTGGGTGGCGGGTGGCGGAGCCAGGTGTCTCGCTGCTGGAGGGAGGTTACAGATAAGCAAGGGGAGGCAGCCGGAAGGACGCCCGCGGCGACGGGCCAGAGCTGGAGACATCAGCGTGAACCCACGTTCAGCTTGACACACGCACAGGTGGCTCCGTCTAGAAATGTCTGTAGACGTGTGTGCGCACGGGCCGCCGTACCCACACCTGTCTCCTGGCCCAGTCGGCTGGGAGGGCGTCGAGGCCGTGACGCTCGGCAGCAGCAGGCACCCAGCACCCAGACCCTGGCTGCTGCTGCTGCTTTTTAAAGATCTTATGTATTTATTTGAGAGAGAGTGTGTGTGTGCGTGCAGGGGGCAGGGGCAGAGGGAGAGGGAAAGAGAATCTCAAGCAGACTCAGAGCTGAGCACAGGGCTCACTCAATCCCACGACCCCGAGATCATGACCTGAGCCGAAATTAAGAGTCGGACGCTTAACTGACTGAGCCACCCAGGCGCCCCCAGTTCTTGGCTTCTAACACCCTCTCCGATAAAAGAAGCCAGGCTCCTTGAAGAAGTGGCTGATTCCAGCATGGGGCACGGATGAGCCTGGAGTGCCTTGCAGCACCAGAGTTGCTAAGGAAGAAATGGGAAATCGATGTACCTTCTCAGTTTTACTGTGAACCTAAAAACTGCTCTAAAAGATTAAGTCTATTTAATAAATTTTTAAGAAAGGAAATTACTATTTTAGATAGTTTAGCAGAGACCTGAATATAGTGAGGGAGCGGAGCAAGCCACAATGGTATCAAAAGGAAAAAGACAGTATGGCTGGGGCTGAGTGATCTGGGCAGGGGGTGGGTACCCTCAGAGAGGCAGCCAGGGCCAGCGTCACCGTCAACATAGGCTTCTGACGTGCTTGGAAGCCTCAAAGCATTCTACATCAAATCACGTTTAGGAGGCACACTTGGCATTTAGCTGATGAACTGCTTCCATCAGAAAGACCATTCAGGCAGCCCTCCAGAAGTAGCCCAAACACTAGACATAGCATGTGCCCAGCAGAGTCCATCTTTGTTCCTGTGCCCCTCATGGCTTCCATTTCCCACATGGTTCTCTTTTCCCGTAAATGGTGTTCCCGTCCCAACTTCACCCACTGTCTGACGTAAGCCAAAAGGTTGGGAGTTGTTTAAATGAGTGCATCCCAAAATGTGGCAGGAGATCCATCAGTGTGTGAATTGCTAATTTAAAATTCAGGTGGCATCATCTCTATACCTTAGACCTTCAGAACCAGAAGCTCTGAGCGCAGGCCCAACAACTTAACATTTTTAACAGGTCTGCGAGGTGCCGTGAAAACTTGAGAACCACTGATCTAAATCACCTCCTGTCCGTTACTTTCAAATTGGATCTGTTCCTGAGTCCTTTGTGATCTAGCACAGGAGTGTCTTTTTGGTGTGTCTGTGTCTCTTGGTCGGTAACTGACATGTCTCCCTCAGATGTTGCAGTGGCGTCTTGACTCTTCTCCCTGTGTTCGCACATCTCCTTCTCCAGTCCAGTTTTCATCTTCTGTATTAAAATAAATCTAATTGTACCATGCCTCTGCTTAAAATCCTCTAGTGTTGCCTCATATTTTAAAATAAATTCCAAACAGGGGCACCTACATGGCTCAGTCGGTTAGGCATTCAACTCTTGGTTTCCAGATCATGATCAGGTCATGATCTCAGGTCCTGGGATTGAGCACTGCGTGGGGCTCTGCACTCAGTGGGGCGTTGGCCTGAGGATTCTCTCTCTCTCTCTCCTTCTCCCTCTGCCCCCTCCCGCCCACCCTCTCTCTCCCTAAAATAAATACATAAATCTTAAAAAATATAAATTCCAAACATAGGGGCACCTGCTTAGCAAAGTTGGTAAAGCATGTGACCTTGATCTCTGGATCGTGATTTCAAGCCCCATGTTGAGCATAGATCTTAATAAATAAATAAATGAATAAATGTAGCACTTACTTAATTAATTCAAAAAAATAAAAATAAATTCCAGACATGACCTTCTCCTTTGGGGAAACTCTGAAGGCCTACCTCTTGCCTGTTCCTGGACCAGCTGATTTGTGTTTCTGGGCTGCTTTCTGGCCTCAAGTTGCCCTGCTCCTTCCTGTTCCTTCATGAAGACACCAGCTGAATGTCCTACAGTTCAACTCAGTTCTGACACTGTCTACCCAGAGTTAACATCACATCTCACAGGTTAAGGGCTCAGTCCCACAATACTGCCCCCACTTTGGATGCCAGTCACAAGTAGTAGGTCTTCGGGTTAGATAATTTTCTGTAATGGCTAACAGAACTCAAACGCTTATGTTTATTGGTTTATTATTTAATAAAGCACATGGTAAAGGATATGGGTGTAAAGCCAGATGAGGGGATACATGCTATGAGGTCTGGAGGGGTCCTGAGCCCAGGAGCTTCTGTCCCCTTGGAATTACGGTACGCTCTGCTCCCAGCTCATGCATGTGCCTGCCAACCTGGAATCTCTCTGAACCCTGTACCTTAGGGATTTTTGTTTAGGCTTCCTCACGTAGGTGTGATGGATGATTAACCCAATTTCTAGCCCCTCTCCTTCCTCAGAGGATGGGGGGCGGGGCTGAAAGTTCAAAGCTTCTGATCATGGCAGGTCTTTCTCATGACCAGCCCTCATCCACAAACCGTCAGGGAGCCCACGCGGAGTCACCTCCTTAGAACAAAAGATATTCCTATCACCCAGGAAATTCCAAGTGATTTCGGAGCTCTCTGTCAGGAACTGGGGGCAGACATCAAATGTATATTTCTTATGTCACAGTGGTACACCACAAAAATTCTTCCTGCAGCTTCTGTCCCCAAACACCTGGTTCCCATCCCAGCGGCCACTGCTAAGGGCTGCCACATGGTCTGACTCCAGGGGACACATTCACTGCTGTTGAGACCTTTGGTAGAATACAGTGTTAGCATTTTCTTGTGAATCTTTCCAGAGATATTTTATGCACCTACGTGTATATTTAGCAAATATATATATTTAAAAATTATTTTTAAAAAGAATTCTTACATGAAATTTTCGTGTTTCTAATCTTTTCCTAATACAAACATTGATGCAGTTAATAACCTTTTATATTGTCATTGTACATGTGTGTAAATATATTTGAGTGATCTGCAGGCTGGGCATGCATGTGTGTAATTAATTGCTCTCCACAGAGCACCAGGGGCCTGTGTAAAATCCTCCTTGGTGTAGTGTATTAAGGTTTTATCTTTGTGATCGAGGAGGTTAAATGACTCTTACTGTGAGTCTGTTTGAATATCTGTTAGATTTCACAGCTATGTTTGCTTCTTTTTCTGGAGCTAGCTGTGTCTTTTACTTTTTTTTCTATTGTGTTGTAGGCTTCTCTGATTTTGAGTTTTAGGATTTCTTTATAAGTGAAATTAGGCCTCTGAGCTATGACTCAGAGCTGTTATTTTCCAATTTGTCATTTGTATTTGTCTTTGCTCATAAGTTTTGCCACAAGACTTTATGTGGTCGAGCTTATTGTATTTCTACTTAAGGCCCTCCGGCTTCTTATGTCAGAGTTAGAACCATCTTCCGCACTTCTGCATTGCCAGAAAATTCTCCCATTGGTTTCCACAGTTTCTTCTAGGACCACTATGGTTTCTTTGTTGTTTTTAGTATTTGCATTTAAATCTCTGATTTGTTAGAATTTATAGTTCTTGTACAGTGTTACCTCCTGTTTTGCAGGCAGCTCTGCCCATATCCCAGTGGCATTCATTGAACAGCCACCTTCCCCTGTCCAGTGTAAAAGGCCACCCACTGCTGACAGATCATTTCTGGACATTCCATTCTTTTTTTTTTTTTTAAGATTTTATTTATTTTTTTTGACAGGGAGAGACACAGCGAGAGAGGGAACACAAGCAGGGGGAGTGGGAGAGGGAGAAGCAGGCTTCCCGTGGAGCAGGGAGCCCGATGCGGGACTCGATCCCAGGATCCTGGGATCATGACCTGAGCCGAAGGCAGATGCTTAACGACTGAGCCACCCAGGCGCCCCTGGACATTCCATTCTTTCCCCTTAAGCTGTCTGTGAACTATCTGGTTATTTTATAAAACCATCCTTAACGTGGTCCCTGGTGTTGATTTATCCAATACCTTGCATTCTACTATAGTCAATACTTCTTGGTTGATTTTTTTTTCGTTAAAAATGTTACTTTGAGATAATTATAGACACATTTGTAAGAAATAGTACAAAGAGATCTCATGTATGCTATGTCCTGGTTTCCTCTAATGATAACATCTTGCAAAACCGTGGTACATTATCACACCCAGGATACTGAGGGTGATACAGGTGAAGAGAGAACATTTACATCCTTGCAGGGATTCTACATGTTATCCTTTTATAGCCACAGAATCTCTTTGTTTTTCTCCCTCCCATCCCTAGCTCCTGGCAACCGCTAATCTGTTTCTATAATTTTCTCATTTCAAGAATATTATATAACTGGAATAATAGAATATGTAACCTTTTGGAATTGGCTTTTTTTCACTCAGCATAACTCTCTGGAGATCCATCCAGGTTGTTGATCAGGTTGTATACCAATAGTTCATTCCTTTTTACTACTGAGTAAGAAGGCTGGTCCCAGCCTGTGTAACCACGCATCTGCTGAAGTCCATCGGGGTTGCTCCCAGTTGGGGCTATTCCTAATAAAGTTGCTATAAACAGTCACAGGTTTTTATGTGAACGTGTCTACATCTCTCTGGGGTAAATGCCTAGGAGTGTAATTGCTAGGTCTTCTGGTCAGCACATGTTTAGTTTGAAACAATCTGCTGAACTACTTTTCAAAGTGACTATACCATTTTAAATTCCCACTCATGAAGAATGAGAGACCCACTTTCTCTACACCCTCCTCAGCATTTGGTGCCGCCTTGAAATCAGCAAGAATGATTCCTCCCTTTGTTTCAGAATTGTTTGGGCTATTCTGGTGCCTCTGCCTTTCCACATAAGTTTTGCAATAATCTTGTCTATATCTACAAAAAGCCTTGCTGGAATTTTGATAACAATTAAATTAAACCTGTATATCAAATTTTGGCTGTTTTATTTTTTTTATGATTTTATTTTATTTTATTTTATTTATTTATTTATTTTATTTTTAAGTTATCTCTACATCGAATGTGGGGCTTACAACCCCGAGATCAAGGGTTACACGCTCCACCAACTGAGCCAGCCCGGCGCCCCTTTCCTGTTTTTAATTAGGTGGTTTGTCTTATTATGAGTGTAAGGGTTCTTTATACATTCTGAATACAAATCCTTTTATCAGATATATGGCTTACAATCTTTTTTCTTCCTGTCCATGACACAAGTTTTCATTTTTTTTTTTTTTAAACATTTTTTCAAAGATTTTATTTATTTATTTATTTATTTGAGAGAGAGAGAGAGATTGAGAACATGCGCACGAGTAGAAGGGGAAGCAGACTCCCTGCTGATCATGACCTGAGCCAAAGGCAGACGCTCAACCAATTGAGCCACCCAGGCGCCACACAAGTTTTCATTTTCTTTCTTTTTCTTTTTTTTTTTTTTTTTAAGATTTTATTTATTTATTTGACAGA
>NW_022589807.1:509757-512094 GCF_004348235.1 Phoca vitulina
TTTTTTTTTTTTTTTTTAAGATTTTATTTATTTATTTGACAGAGAGAGACACAGGGAGAGAGGGAACACAAGCAGGGGGAGTGGGAGAGGGAGAAGCAGGCTTCCAGCTGAGCAGGGAGCCCAATGCGGGGCTCCGTCCCAGGACCCTGGGATCATGACCTGAGCCGAAGGCAGACGCTTAACAACTGAGCCACCCAGGCGCCCCAAGTTTTCATTTTCTTAATAGTGTCTTTTGACACACAGTAATTTTGAAAAGTCCAAATTATCTTTTTCTTTTATGGTTGTTTTATGGCTTTTGGTGTCAAGTTGAAGAATTAATTGGCTGACTAAGCAGTTAAAGATTTTTATGTTCTCATAGAAGTTTGTAGTTTCATCTCTTACATTTAGGTCCATGATCTATTTTGAGTTAGTTTTTGTGTGCGTTGCGAGGTTAAGGTCTGAGTTCAGTTTTCTGCATGTGAATATTCAACTCTCTCAGGACAATGTGTTGAGAAGATGATTATTTCCCCATTGAGTTACCTGGGTTCCTTTGTCAAAAATCAATTAACCATGAATGTACAGGTCTGTTTCTAGATTCTCAATCCTAAATTCTCAGTTTCTAGATTCTCAAAGTTCCATTGTTGCCTTCCTGGTTAACAGCAGCTTTACGTTACATTGTGCCATTAGGTAGTATACATCCTCCAACTTTGTTCTTTCCCCAAATCATTTTCATTGTTTCGAGCCCTTTGCATTTCTCTATGATTTTGGGGATTGGTGTGTGCATGTGTACCATCATAAGTTAAGATGATTGAGTGCTTGGTATTGGAACATTGCATTTAAAATGCTTACTTTGGGGGCACCTGGGTGGCTCAGAGGGTTAAGCGTCTGCCTTTGGCTCAGGTCATGGTCCCAGGGTCCTGGGATCGAGCCCCAGATCGGGCTCCCTACTTGGCGGGGAGCCTGCTTCTTCCTCTCCTTCTACTGCTCCCCCTGCTTGTGCTCTCTCGCTCTCTCTGTCAAATAAACAAATAAAATCTTTAAAAAAATTTTTTGTTAAATGCTTACTTTGTTGTTGCCATATAGTATGGACTAGGTAAGTGCTAGAGGCTGCTATTTTTTTTCTTGTAAGGTTTTATAGTCTAGTGAGGACACTTATTTTATAAGTATACAAAGCATAATGCTGCTTGTCCCATTTTTCAAATATGCCATTCCTTTGTTTTCCGAAGTGTATTTTTTATTAGTCAGATCATGTATGACAATTTCTGCTTCTAGATAAGTGTCATTGTTTACCTTTTTAAAATGCAAAAGTAGTGTTTAAGATTATTTTAAAATATGTCTAGCTGGGACGTCTGGGTGAGTCAGTCGGTTAAGCATCTGCCCTTGGCTCAGGTCATGATCTCAGGGTCCTGGGATCCAGCCCCACATCAGGCTCCTTGCTCGGCGGGGAGCCTGCTTCTCCCTCTGTCTGCCTTCCCCCCCCCACCCCCACTTGTGCTCTGTCCCTCTCTCTCTCTCTCATAAATAAATAAATAAATCTTAAAAAAATAATAAAATATATCTAGCTTTCTTGTCTTTATTTTCAGACTTCTATGGCATATTAGAATAAGACTGCCCTCCCATGGTGAAAATTAGGTAATCTGTCTAATAAATTTAATGGGCTCATTTTGGGGGGAAAATATTTAGAAATATGTATCTTTTTTAAGATATGTGGGGAAGTAGAGTGGTCTCAGAATGGACAGAGTCAGTAGAATCCCTATAGCTGTAGGGTCACAGCTGCTAACCAAACCCAGAGGCTTGTCCTGAGTCACAGGTGTGAAGTCACCTATTCCCTCTGGGGAAGCAATTCACTCATCCTAGAAATTTAAATGAGGCTGCTTCTTGATCCAAGGTTCTGTCGTTCCCTTTGTTCTATATGCCACCTTATCTTCGTCTTTCTGTTATTTGGGGGTTAGCACTTCATAGCCAACCCCTTCCTTTAATCCCATCTGAGAATTCTTGGAGTCACCTTTGAGACTTAGTAGTCCGACATCCTCCGTGTTTTCTGTGGAATTATATAATATTGCTGCAAGTACCTTTAGGTGAGAGGAATATTTTGGTTTCTTCAAAGTATTGAAATGATTAGACATATGGGTGAGAGGGGTATTTATGGACCCAGGAAGCAGAACTGCTGTAACTTATGTAAATCAGTTATTAGGGTTAACAATTACTAAGAAAATTTATAAAAAAAAAAAATTAAGGAGAGGGCTGTGCTGCTGGTGGCAGAGTTCTGACTGGAGGAGCGAGTTGATGATGTTCGAGTTGATGATGTTCGCTGGGGGAGGTGGGAGTGTGGGCTGGGAAGGGTGTGGAAGAGCCGCT
>NW_022589807.1:512104-609061 GCF_004348235.1 Phoca vitulina
GAGCCGCTGGGGGAGTGGGAGTGTGGGCTGGGAAGGGTGTGGAAGAGCCTCTGGGGTAACGAGCACGGTTTGCATCCTGGTCCGCATCATGCCACGTGCAAAAATAACTCAGAATGGAACACAGACCTAAGTGTAAGAGCACAGACTCCTGAATATTAGGAGAAAACATAGATGTCAGTTTTCATGACCTTGGATTAGACAACAGTTTCTCAGCTGTGACACCAAAAGCACAAGAAACAAAAGAAATTTAATCAAAACCAAAATTAAAATTTTTTTTTTCCTGTGCCAAAAGATACTATCAAGAAGGTGGAACGACAACCTACAAAATGGGAGAAAAATTTTGCAGGTTCTGTATCTGATAAAGGACTTGTTTCTGGAATAGATGGAGAACCAGGCAACTCAGTAATAATAATAAGAATAATAGCAACAACCGATTTAAAAATGGGGCAAGGATCTGAACAGACATTTCTCCAAAGAAGATAACAAATGGTCACTAAACACCAGAAGAGGTGCTTGACATCACCAGTCATCAGGAAAATGCAAATCAAAACCACAGTGAATTACCACATCAGTCTCTAGCGTGGCTGCAGTCGAGAGGATGGACTACGACAAAAATCAAGGGAAGGACAGTAACTGTTACTGGTGAGGGTGTGAAGAAATTGCAACCTGTGTGCTGATGAGAATGTAAAATGGTGCAGCCACTATGGAAAGTAGTCTACAGTGCCCAAAAAGTTCATCACAAAGTTGCCATTTGACCTGCCAATTACACTTCTAAGTATGTACCCAAGAAAAGTGAAGACCGATGTCTACAGAAACCTTGTAATACACAAGTATTTATAGCAGTATTATTGATAAGAGCCAAGGAATGGAAACCGTGTGTATGTCCACCACCTGATGAGTGGATCAGTGAATGTGGCCGTCCAGAGAGTGGAATGTTACTCAGTGATACAGGAATGTAGTCTGGACACAGCTGCAGCATGGATGGACCTTGGAAACATGCTGAATGGAAGAAACCAGACACAAAACACTGCATATTGAATGATTCCATTTATATCAAGCATCCAGAATAGGAAAACTCATAGAGACAGAACGTGGATTTGCAGTTACCTAAGGTGGGGCGTTACCTTCAGCGGGTAAAGGGTTTCTTTTTGGAGTGATGAAATATTCTGAAATTGATTATGGTGATGATGCTCACCCTGAATACACTAAAAACCACTGAACTGGGGCACCTGGGTGGCTCAGTCAGTTAAGCGTCCGACTCTTGATCAGGGCTCAGGTCCTGATCTCATGGTTGTGGGATCGAGCCCAGCGTGGGGCTCCACGCTCAGCAGGGGGTCTGCTTGAGATTCTCTCTCTCCCTCTGCCCCTCCCCTGGCTCACATGCACTCACTTGGTCTCTCTCTCTAAATAAATAAATAAATCTTAAAAAAAAATAAATAAAAACCAATGAACTGTGTTCTTTAAATTTCTCAATAAAGCTGTTACTAAAATAACATGGGAATATAAATGAATAGGATTGGCTATGAGTTGATAAGTTTTGAAACTGAGAAGTACATGGAAATTCATTATATTGTTTTGTCTGCTTTTGCTTCTGTGGTATTTTCCGTAACAAAAGGAATCAAAATGCAAGTCTTAATATCAGGACTTCACATGACTGATTGGGCCCTGCATGGAAAACTGGGAATGGCACATGGCTTTTGCCCCTTGCCCCGATTTGTCCCTCTTTTCTGCCTTTTTGGCCCCTCTTTAAGCTCTTCCTCTGTCTATGGAAGGGTTCATTTTAAAACCGTTCTCTTTATTTCCATGTTCACTGCTGGGAATGCACACCTTGCTTCAGCGCTCATCAGAGCTGATTGGGAAGGAGGGTCGTTTCGAAGCTGCCCAGATCCTGTGATAGGAACTGTCCTAAATCCCCACCATAACACTGAGTGCCCTAGGGGAACTGCCCTCTGACTATCGTAGAGCACGCCATCTGCAGCAGAGCTGGAGGGATGGGTCAACCACCAGGAAGAAAGAAGACGTGCAGGATAAAAATGCATCATCATGTCCTATGGTAAGGATAAAAGTTCTTCCTTTCCCTTCAGTGATTTAATTCAGAAACATGTATTGAGCCAAGGCAGTGTGCTAGCCTTTGGTGAGGGTTGGACACAGACAAGGAAGCAACGCTTGCACCCAGGATGGCTAAAGCCCTCTGGACAATGTGGGAAGAGACCAAGGAATAACCAGCTGAGCTAAGTTAGACTGTGATTAGTGCAAAAGAGAGGCACAAAGTACTGGGAAGATTTGGGTGGGGTGGAGAAGCCACATCTGCTCTGGTAGAATCCAGGAAGCGTTGCTGAGCGAGTGACTTTTGACACTGACGTTTGAGGTCGCGTTTGATTTTGGTGGATGCAAAGGATGGCATCACAAGTACAGAGAAGCCAGAAAGTACGGAGTGTATGTGAGAAACAACAGTTATCCTGGGGATGGGGCATAAAAAGGCATAAGCATGAAATAAAAGGCTCAAAAATCATTATTTGAGTAGGTGACAGGGGTTAAAAGTACACTTATTGTGATGAGCACTGACAATATATAGAATTGTTGAATCACTATATTAGACACCTGAGACTAATAGAACATTGTATGTTATGCGGGAATTAAAATTTTTTAAATCATTATTTTCAAATGGAGATCATGGGCGGCCTTGAAACGTAGGTTAAAAAGTTTCTAATAAAAGAAAAGACTGGGTGGCTCAGTCGGTTAGGTGTCTGCCTTCGGCTCAGGTCATGATCCCAGGGTCCTGGGATCGAGTTCCGCATCGGGCTCCCTGCTCGGCGGGAAGCCTGCTTCTCCCTCTCCCACTCCCCCTGCTTGTGTTGCCTCTCTCGCTGTGTCTCTGTTAAATAAATAAAATCTTAAAAAAAAAAAAAGAAAACATTGTTCAAAAAAGAAAAGAATGCTCATATCTTATTTAAAAATACTCACTCTCTTCATTGGTGAATAAAATCTGATTTTCTCAACCTGAAAATGAAAGGTCCTCGATTCTCTCCTAACTTCTTAATTTTTAAATTTTTTTATTAAAAATAAATTCTTGGGGCGCCTGGATGGCTCAGTCGTTAAGCGTCTGCCTTCAGCTCAGGTCATGATCCCAGGGTCCTGGGATCGAGCCCCACATCGGGCTCCCTGCTCCGCGGGAAGCCTGCTTCTCCCTCTCCCACTCCCCCTGCTTGTGTTCCCTCTCTCCCTTGTCTCTCTCTGTCAAAAAAAAAAAAAAAGTTTCTGTAATTCAGGCTTTCCATGCGTGGACTGACTGTAATTAATCCAGCTAGCATATGGGTCTGTTTGGTTGATCATATTAGAGTTGGATTGGCAAAATGAGGCCAGGAACTCATTTTGATATTCCAACTAGGAAATAAAGCAGTTGTGACATAGTGAGAATGACAGGGAGGGTGTGGCAGGGCGGCAGGACTTGCTGCAGAGTTGTGAGAGGGCAGAATACACCTGAACAACTGGGAAAGAAAAGACCAACAGGGACGGTGACGGTCTGAAGAAATTGTTTAGGATTGATTTTGAGTGAGTGTTAAAGCTCTAGATGTTTGGGTCTGCTTTTAAGAGTTAGTTACTCCCGAGTGAGGCCCACATTGAGAAGTGGGCTTCACAGGCCTTCCCTTAAAGGTTATGGCTGAATGTGTAGAAATGGACAAGACTGCCATGGGGACAGAGAAAAGAGGCCAAAAGAAGAATATTGGGGGACACTAGTCACTAAAGAGCAGCCTGAAAGATGGTGTCTCTGGAAGCCAAGTAGCAAAGAATCTCTGGAAGTAAGCACCATACAGAGTTTTGTAGGGATGAGCACTGACCAAGCAAGTGTGTCATCATGAGTAAGGGTGAGGATCGAGTCCTAGATCTGGTACGGTTATTTAAACTTGTTTTCCAGTTTCAACACCTGAAAAACAGGTACAGGTACTTGCCTCATAGTACAGTACTATGAGGATTACGTTAGTGAGTGCAGGTGAAAGTATTATTCAGGCCTATTCACACAGTATGTTTTGGGGAAAACAGAGAATTGGTAAGTCAGGTGCAATAGGTTAAGTACTATGTGAGATGAGGACAGAAGGAAGGCAGGTCTTTCAAAAAAAGATGGAGTTATGAAGGAAAGAAAAATAATGCAGTAGTTTAAAGAGGAACACAATTGATTAAAAAAAAAAAAACTTTAGGGGCCCCTGGGTGGCACAGTCGGTTAAGCATCTGACTCTTGGTTTCCGCTCAGGTCCAGATCGCAGGGTCATGAGATCGAGACCCGCATTGGGCCCTGCACTTGGCACAGAGTCTGCTTGAGATTCTCTCTGCCTCTTCCACTCGAACTCTCTCTCTCTCAAATAAATAAATCTTTAAAAAATAAAAAAATCAACTTTAGTTCTAGTGACTTCAAGTGATTTTCAAAAAGTATTATGTTTTTTCCATGAATTCAGTGATCATTTTTATTGTAGTATTTGGGAGAAAGTATGGATGGATGGTCTTTGAGATTTTTTTTCTGTCTTGAAGTCCTTAATAAGCCCAGTAAGGTGTAGTGATTTATTTCCAAACTTTAATGGATTTCAAGTGAGTAATATTTTATATTTACCATAGAATGGGTTTGTGGCAGAAAGCTTTCAATTCGGTTTGGTTGTTTATGATTTTTATTAGTGATTTGTGTTTTGTAAACTTATAACCAAAAATGGTTAACAGCTGTGGGATGAAAAACAACATTAACAACAGGAAATTAACTGCAGTGATTTCAGGAATCATTTCCAGCATTTAAAAATACTTTGTTTTAGGGCGCCTGGGTGGCTCAGTTGGTTAAGCGACTGCCTTCGGCTCAGGTCATGATCCTGGAGTCCCGGGATCGAGTCCCGCATCGGGCTCCCTGCTCGGCAGGGAGTCTGCTTCTCCCTCTGACCCTCCTCCCTCTCATGCTCTCTGTCTCTCATTCTCTCTCTCGCAAATAAATAAAATCTTAACAAAAAAAATACTTTGTTTTGGGGCGCCTGGGTGGCTCAGTCGTTAAGCGTCTGCCTTCGGCTTGGGTCGTGATCCCAGGGTCCTGGGATCGAGCCCCGCGTCGGGCTCCCTGCTCCGCAGGGAGCCTGCTTCTCCCTCTGCCACTCCCCCTGCTTGTGTTCCCTCTCTCGCTGTGTCTCTGTCAAATAAATAAATAAAATCTTTAAAAAAAAAAAAACAAAAAAACTTTGTTTTGTCTTTTTAGAAAGAGATAAACTTAGCTACTTTAAGCTCTACTACTGAGATAATAGACTGATCTCTTTGTTAACCTTATGAATTGAACTATTAATTTTAAGACTTGGATTCTTACAATTTTAGTGAACATTTGACTTTTACTTAATGTTCTTATAAGTGGAGGATATCACAATTTTATTTTTATGATACAGCAAAATGAATTACTGAAACTATTGGAACTTTAGAATATTTTAATTTTAAAGTGATTATCATTGTAATATGCTCTCTTCATGTTAATGGCTTCATAATCTTTATTTTGTCTCATTAGTCAGTAATTTTCCAGTATAATAGTTACTCATATTTTATGAACCTTTACGGTTTACAAAGCAGTTTCACATACTTTGTTTTTTTAATTGAAGTATAGTTGACACACAGTGTTCTTTTAGTTTCAGATGTACAACGTAGTGATTTGACAGGTCTGTACATTACTCAGTGCTCACCTCAGTAAGTGTAGTCACCATCTGTCTGCACACTTTATTGCAATATCATTGACTATATTCCCTATGCTGTACTTTTCATCCCCATGACTGACTTATATTATAATTGGAACTCTGTACCTCTTAATCCCCTTTACCTATTACCAATTGATCCATCCACCTCCCCTCAGGCAACCACCAGTTCATTCTTTGTATTTAAATCTATCTGTTCATGTGTTTCATAAATTCCACATATGAGTGAAATCATATGGTATTTGTCTTTCTCTGACTTATTTTACTTAGCGTAATACCCTCAAGGTCTGTTCATGTTGTCACTAATTGTACAATTTCATTCTTTTTTATGGATAATACTCCATTGTATATATACACCACATCTTCTTTATCCTCTCATCTATTGGACATGTGGGTGGCTTCCATATCGTGGCTATTGTAAATAATGCTGCAGTAAACACACGGGTGCATGTATCTTCACAAATTAGTGTTTTCATTTTCTTTGGGTAAATACCCAGTAGAGGAATTATTGGATCATATGGTACTTCGGCTTTTAATTTGAGGCGCCTCCATACTGTTTCCACATTGGCCACATGAATTTACATTCCCACCAATAGTAGAATAAGGTTTCTTTTTCTCCACATCCTCATCAACACTTATTATTTCTTATCTTCATGATTTTAGCCATTCAGACAGGTGTGAGATGATATCTCATTATGATTTAGATTTGCTTTTCCCTGGTGAGTGATGTTGAACGTATTTTCATGTGTCTGTTGGCATCTTTATGTAAAAATATCTCTTCAGGTCCTCTGCCTATTTTTTAATAGGATGGTTTGCTTTTTGGGTGTTGAGTTGTATTAGTTCTTTATATATTTTGGATACTAACCCTTTTTCAGATATGTCATTTGCAAATATCTCCTCCCATTCAGTAGATTGCCTTTTTCTTTTTTTTTTTTTTGATGGCTTCCTTCGGTGTGCAGAGTTTTTTTATTTTGATGTAGGCCCAATAGTTTGTTTATTTTTGCTTTTGTATCCCTTGCCTCAGGAGACAAATCTATAAATATGTTGCTATGGCCGATATTCAAGATATTACTGCCTATATTTTCTTTCAGGAATTTTATGGTTTCCGGTCTCACATTTAGGTTTTTAATCCATTTTTACTTTATTTTTGTGTGTGCTGTAAGAAAGTGGCCCAGTTTCATTCTTTTGCATGTAGCTGTCCTGTTTTCCCAGCACCGTTTATTGAAGAGACTGTATTTTCCCCATTGCATATTCGTGTCTCCTTTGTTGTATGGTAATTGATCATACAAGAATGGCTTTATTTCTGGGCTCGTATTTTGTTCCATGGATCTATGAGTCTATTTTTGTGCCAGTACCATACTGTTTGATTAGTATAGCTTTGTGGGGTACCTTGAAATCTAGGATTGTGGTACCTCCAGCTTTGTTCTTTCTCAAGATTGCTTTGGCTCTTCAGAGTCTTCTGTGGTACCATACAAATTTTAGTATTATTTGTTCTCATTCTGTGAAAACTCACATACATTTTGTCATTCAATCCTCATGGCTGATGAGTATTGTCATCACTACCCTTTGTAGATGAGGAGACATACTCAAAGAGATTGTGACTTCCCAGGACTATAAATGGAACTGGATTTCTGGTTTTGTCCTTCTAACTCAAAGCTCTGCATCCCTGGGCTCATTCTGTCATCACTACTGGTGGTTAACTTTTATTCTTCATTTGTTTTGTTTTTTAAATTAGGCTCCACACCCAGCATGGGGCCCAATGCAGGGCTTGAATTCACAACCCTGAGATCTAAACCTGAGCTGAGATCAGGAGTTGGGACGCTCAACCAACTGAGCCACTCAGGCAATCCACCTTCTATTATATTAATCACACTTTGATCTTGTCCCTGTAGTTTCACAAAACAAAAGTAACTGTTTTGCTCCAAGTTTCCAAACTTGGGTCAGATTTTAGAAATTAAGTAAATTTCCTGTAAAGCATTTTTCTCAGCTAGCTGCCATGAGACTCCACCCTCCCCACTGGTACCCCCCACATTGGCAGTGTCTGCAGACATCGTTGGGTGTTGCACTGTGGGGGGGGGGGTGCAGGTGCTCCTGTCGTTTTGAGGGCAGAGACCTTCTGCAAAGGAAAGAACAGCTCGTCCCCCACCCCAACCCCAGAACAATCCAGCCCAGGGTGCCAGAAGTGCCATAGTTGGGGGCCGTCACTAGGAAGAACAAGACCGTTTTACAAAACCATTGCTGACCTGGATGTTCAAACCCTCCACCCCACCTTACATATATGGAGTATTTTTTGACTACCCTCAAAATTATTTAAAATCTAGTTTTTGTGGTAGTTTAAGATAAAGGTGATTATGTTTCATAGCACAAGCATATTTGGGAGTATTTCAGTAATGTTCCTATGAGAAAGCATTAATACTGTGCTAAAAGTGTTATATATAAGTTAGAGTTTACTGAAAAATAGTTTATGTTCCTGGGTGGGAGAAGAAAAATTAAACCAAAGCACAAGTATTTTATTTCAAGCCAATATTTTAATGTTTTTTTTTTTTCATTTTCTAGCTTTGCCTATGTTGAATGTAAATAAAAAATACGTAGGGTACGCTTAGTTTTTGTACAGACCTTTTGTTTCTGTGTGTTTTGTTTAGGACTCTGCCTCTTCAGTTATACTAGCTGTATTTCAGAGTTGTTTAGTTTGTCATATTTGAGTAAACAGTTTGTGTAGAATGGATAGTCTCCAGGCTCTTCCGGCCAAGGTCTCACAAGGGACATCTTGAAAGTATGCCTTAGCTTTGAGGTGACGTTGTCCTATGACCTAACAATTGATGTACTACTGAAAGCTTATAATAACTGAGATAATAAAGAACGTGAATTACAGATTTTATATAAACAGTCACTATATATTTTTATAGAGGTTTTATAATCAGGTAATAATTAAATTAAGAAAGCATGTGCTATAGTCTGAAACCAGATGTTATGAATAGCATCTGTCAAATTGATAATACACACGGAAGGCCTTATTATAAGGAGTTAAACATAAAGACAGTAAAGCTCTAAGATATGAGAATTTGAATAAGATTATATGAAATCATTCTTCAACATTAACAGAAACATTACAGTACTACCCGAGTTATTAAAGAATAAGAATAGTATAATGTTCTCTTCATGTAACCATTCTTGTCAATTTTGGTTTGCTAACAGCAAATGAAAGAGCACAAATTTTGCTAAGTCAAGCATTCCAATTACAGTACAGTTCTTTTTAAAATGTACTTGATAACAAAGTGTTAAATACTGAATGTGGTTTTTTTTGTTACTGAGAAAAGAATGTTCAAGCATAAGATTTATGTAAAATCCATTTGTTTACAAAAGGAAACTGCAGTAGATGCATGTTTCTCTTAATCCTGATGTAGCAATAGTTTTGCAAAATTCTGTTGAAATTTTTTGTCATAAAGGAAGTTGGTGGACTTACCACTTAGGAATAGCTTTTGCTTGTTTGCATAATGTCACCATTTTTAATAGAGTTCAAGTATTCCAAATGTAACAATTTTTTAATTTTATATTAAATGGATAATACTAATAACTACTTTCTTAAGTTCCCGAGCTGAACGCTCATTCTGCTCACAACACAGCGGAAAGCTGCAGGTTGCATTTCCCAGTACCTCACCGGGTTGTTGGATAAACTTATCGCACTGTATAAAGATTTCTTCATCTTCGGTACTGTTGGGCAGAAGTCATTCACTCCCACTTTCGTGATTGAATTAGAGTGAAGGAAGATTATCTGTGGCAGTAGGAGAAAGAAAGTACACAATCGATGTAAAATGAAGATGTTCTTTCTATAGTCCACATTTGTTCATGGGTTTATTTGTCCATTTATTTCACACTGATTTGAATGTATTTCATTTAAAATATATATATATACTTGTATGTTTATGCCTCTTAAATATTTATTATATCCTCTCGGGATCTTGTGTGACACACAGAGTGTCCTGTGTGTGCAGTGCAGCAGGGGCCCCCGCGGTGGCCCAGGGCACACTGCTGGGTCAGCACACGCCCCCCCCCCCCCCTTCTGCTACCTACGTAGTGGGGGGTGTGTGTGTGTGTGTGTACTACATTGCATGTTGATAATACTGTGTTTTAAAAGTACTAGAAATGAGCAGAAGAATGAAATTGAATGCTCCCAAGATTAGGCTTGTGAATATGAATTGTTAGCTAGCATTTTCTGTGATCAAGGCAAAGAAGTGTAGAACTGCTTTTTTGTAAGTTGCTTTATAGAAAAATATGTCTGTTAAAAGCTTGAATACATATGTGTAATATAGGATCGATAGTCAAATATTTTTTTTGTACCAATGGACAAAATACAGTTTTATAAACTGTGTATGTGTCTTTTATATTATTACTCAGGAACAATGGACAGTATAGGGACTTCCCTCCATTCCCTTTATCAGCCCTTTAAATTCTTCTTTGGTCTTTTTGGCAATTGAGATTTCTGAGAAGTAAGAGCAGTCTACTGACAGCATTTTGGCAGGTAAGGCTAAGGTATCAGTTCTGGCTGTCATTACCTCTAGATTGTACCTTTACATTTTGGTGAGATTGATCTGAGCCAGTCATGAGAACTCCAGTCATTGCTAAAACCTTTGAAGTTTGGTGTGGGAGCCTCCTGTTCCCTCTATCAGTCTCGGGGATTTTGTGACAGGTGCTTTGTATGGTTCATGCGTGTTTCCCGGCAGTTCATGTTCAGTGCAAGGTGCAGTTTTCCCCAGCATTCACCTCACTGGCAAACACTGCTGGATGTCGGTGTGCTTGCTTTGGGTACATTTGCTGAATTGTACCCTTATGACTTGTGTTCTCCTTTATAATTCTCTTTTTTGTGTGTTCTAATTCTATTCATTAAAAAAAAGAATGCTAGTAAGAGTATGGGTAGATTTAAAAGCAGCCAGAAGTTGGAATCAGAGTAAATTCTTTACTTGTGAATAAAGAATGCAAATTGGGAATGGCTTGAGAAAGGAAAGACTCAGGTTGTGCTCACTGGTTAGACATTTAGATGCAACACTTGAAAAAAAGTAAAACTCATAGCCTTGAGATGAACATCTGTCTGTACCATATCCATTTTGATGGCTTTTATCTCAAAGGGGTGTAGGGGACAAAACCTGTTTATAGGTAAATCGGGAAGAAATCAAGAAGCAGCAAGTGACTCAAGGCCCAGTTTTGTTCTCAATGTGTTTTTGCTTCTTGGAAGATGAGGATGTTGTAAATCAAGAAACACACATGAGAAAAGTGGACTAAGGTGAAATGGGATTCAGTGGGAATTCTTAATTTGAGGAACATAGGTGAAAATCAGGGAGATCTGTGAAACTCCTAAAATTATATACAAAGTATGGTCTTCATTTTTTGTTCTTGGGAGGATCTAAAACTCTATCAGATGCTCCAAGGATTCTGGGGCCCTTCCCACCTGGTCAAGAGCTGCCAAATTCAAACAAAAAGGTTTCTAACAATGAAGAAGAAGAAAGAGGAATCCATGGTGCCCCAAATACTGACTTCTGATTATGTATTCTGACATCAATTTTAAAAAATCATACCTACTTCTAATCTAGCACTGCACTGATAATGAAAAAACCTGGGACCTTGTCCACATGCTCTTTGTGAAACGTTTCCAGAAAGAAGGATATATGATCCTCCTCGGATTCCTCCTGACCAGTCCTGCCTTTACATAGCCCTTGCCACCCCAGAAACCTGAAATTAGCCGGGTCAGTAACTTTGCCACAAGGGCTTCAGCACTAGGAGAAACTGGAGGATGGAAAGGGATACCTGAGCATTTTAGCTAACATCTGCTTAGAAGCAGATCTTAAGAGCACTTCAGGCAACCTGCAGAGTCGTCACATGTGCGTTACCCTTGCTGCTCGCGTGGTCTTTGCTTCAGATACTCCTACATCTCACAGAAGCAGAGGAAAGTACTAGTCTACAAAACACAAGTGGAAGAATGTTTTACCTGGAGGTATTTCAACTCCTGTAATCCTGGAGGGATTTTTTTTAGTTTGTTGTTTTCCAAATGTATTTCTCTTACTCGTGGTATGTTAGCAAGACTTCCATTTTCGATGTCTGTGATTCTGTTGTTTCCTAGGCCCAGCCTGAAAATGGCATAAAATGCATCAGCTCTTAGGCAGACGTTGTGATAGCTGAAAACACAGCTGAGTGGGAAACAGAAGCCTGACCTATTTGCGTCTGTGTTCAGAGAAAGGTTCTTCCTGGTTGCACGTCATAACCTATTTCAGGGTGTGACAGCCGTCTCCTCCACTGTCAGCAAAACTCTGTAGCTAACCTACACCAACCAGGGGGGCATCTGAAAAGTTCTTCTCATTTCACTTGGTGTCCCTCTGTTACCCCCAAGAAAGAGTAAGGAATAGCTGTCCCTGTTCATTTTATCTTCACGACAGTGACAGACTTGATTAGGTCCCTCCACTTCCCCCAGGGGTCTCATTAGTGTCTCCATCATATCCCTACCACTTCTGAGTTGGGGTTTGGGGGGTTTTTACCTTTGCAGGTCTTTGTATCGTTTAAAATCCTCGAGTTCCACAGTTGAAATTTTATTATAGTCTAAATGAAGCTCCAGTAAAGTTGATGGTAGATCTGGAGTAAGAAAAGAAATAGGCATGTTAGATGGAGTAAAAAACCAAGCCCAACTGATTATTCATGTACTTGTTAAGTTTCACACTGTAGACTTAGTCCTTTAGGGATCTGCTTTTTTTTTTCAACTTTTTTTTGTTTTGTTTTGTTTTGGTTTTTTTAAAGATTTTATTTATTTATTTGAGAGAGAATGAGAGAGAGCATGAGAGGGAGGAGGGTCAGAGGGAGAAGCAGACTCCCTGCTGAGCAGGGAGCCCGATGCGGGACTCGATCCCGGGACTCCAGGATCATGACCTGAGCCGAAGGCAGTCGCGTAACCAACTGAGCCACCCAGGCGCCCCTTTTCAACTTTTTATTATGGAAAATTTCACATAGAAATAGAGGCTAGTGTCATGAGCCACCACACTGCAGTGTCCAGTTTCCCACATGTCTTTCATCCACCAGATTAGTTATCTATCATTGGCTTGCTCATTGATTTTTCTTCATTCACTTGTTTTTTTGCTGGAGTATTTAGAATCAAATTCCATACATAATGTCACTTCACCTGTAAAGGCCTCACCAGATGTCCTTAACTCATCAGGTCCTCTTGTTTCCACATAACCATCCTGTCAGGGTTACAGCTATCGGAAGTCGCAGCGATTCTTCACGATCACGGAATATTCCTTTCCCTAATGATCTCAGATACATTGTTTTACAGTTGATTTGTTCAGGTCGGGATCCAGATAGAAGTTTACAGAATGCATTGGGTTCTCCCATCTCTTAAATTTCTTCTACTATTAAATATATACTTCCTCTTTTTTCCCTGTCTTGCATTGATTTCTTTCAGATATTGATTTGTTTGAGATACGCATTTGTGGATTGGACTGAGAGGCTTCTACATATCATTTGTCTTAGTCATTTCTTATAAGCTATGCTTCGATGTAGAGACGATTAAATTCAGTAGATCAGCCTTTCACCTGATGGTCTTAGTGTTTGTTGATGAGTGCTACAGGATCTATTATTTCATTAAGAATGTAAAAATGGTGATTGTCTGATGTTGTCATGCTTAATACATTTATCAGTAGGATTCGTATCTAAAGAATTTTCCTTCATCAATTATTTAGTCACAATTTTTACAGAAAAGGCAGCATAAATGCTTGCTTCTTTTAAGTAATGAGTTGGTGCCATGCCCAGAGGTGACCAGTGAAATTTTTTTTAGTATTTTTATGAACACGTGGGTTTTTACCTGTTTGATACATTGAATCTATTGCAGTATTTATTCTCTTCAATTAGTAGTAGTTTCTGCATAAAGAGAAGCATCTACAGTGTAACCTGGCACATGCCAGGTCCCCGATGAATGTGGGCATTTTCTCTTCTCACCCTGCATGTTCTGACCCTAGCCCTTCCCAGATTAACCAGAATATTAAATCATGCCTTATTTTATTAGTATTATTTGTCAACCATAGGTTCTAGTTAGCTAGCTGGGAAAAGTGTTCTTTTTTCCAACTCTTACTGAAAACATTTCCTTCCTTTATTAGTGGTTAAGTCTGTTTAAGGTAATTGAAGCATCCTTATAAATATCAGTACTCTTTTTTTTTTTAAGATTTTTATTTATTTATTTGACAGAGAGAACACAAGCAGGGGGAGTGGGAGAGGGAGAGAACACAAGCAGGGGGAGCGGGAGAGGGAGAAGCAGGCTTACCGCCAAGCAGGGAGCCCCATGCGGGGCTTGATCCCAGGACCCTGGGATCATGACCTGAGCTGAAGGCAGACGCTTAATGACTGAGCCACCCAGGCGCCCCTACATATCATATCAGTACATTTGCTGGCTGAGTTTATGTTGATTCCAGAGTCTACTTTGGATTTTAGAAGTTAAAAAAAAAAGCCTAGAGGACAGGAAAACAATTCTAAACTGAGAGGGTTCTAATTTTTTTGAATTCTGATTAGTTGAACTGAATTATATCTATGGAATGACTATATCCTCCAATATGTAAAAAGAATGGAGGGGAGGTTCTCTCTTCAGAAACGTTACATACTAGTTGAGCAAATCCATCACACATACAGAAATCACTAAAAGAGTATCACAGATGTTCCAGCCTGTTCTAGAATATGTTGTAGCAACTCAAAGAGAGAAATCTGTTCATGTTGAGCAGTCAGGGAAACTTTTTGGAAGAGAGTTTGTAGAACTTGAGGGGACCGTTCCCTTTGCTAGGGCGTGGAGAAGGTGGATGACCCAAGAGAAAAGCAGAGCCCCTGCAGGGTAGATGAGCCATGTAGGAGTTTGGGTGGGAGCTCAGTGACTGTCAACAAACGTGCCTGCTTTTGCACAGATCCTTCTATTCCTACCCTATGTTCAAACAGGTGTCTTCTCCCCTCCATGCAGTGCTGCTCGGTAGCAGAGTTTTCCAAATGACCCAGGAGGAAGGCACGTTTCACCCCTCCTTGTGTTAATGTGTCAGGTCTGCTCAGGACCCTTTGGGCCTCTGCCTAATCTCATCCTGCCGCAGGGGTTAGTGATGATTGGATTTCAGCAGTCAGCCTTCACATTTTAGCAAATAAATGATAAAAACAAAAAAGTCCACTGGCTTTTGAATGTCGTAGGGATCTTGAAAGAGCAGTTATATAAGTTGAGAGATTTAATTCCAATTTAAATTTCTAAAGATAGTGGCACCTGAGTGGCTCAGATGGTTAAGCGTCTGCCTTCAGCTCAGGTCATGATCCCAGGGTCCTGGGATCCAGCATTGGGCTCCCTGCTCAATGGGGAGCCTGCTTGTCCTTCTGCCTCTGCCCCTCACTCCTGCTTATGCGCTCTCTCTCTTGCTCTCTCTCGCAAATAAATAAAATCCTTAAATAAATAAATAAATAATAAACAAATTTCTAAAGATGTTATACGTTCCTTAAGCCTTTGGAAAAATCTTGAAAACATCATGAGAAGTGAAGCCTTCATTTTTAAGATGCACTGAAACTGGAGGAGAATTAATTGGTCTTGGGATGTGCTGCTGGTGAGCGCTGCCCCGGGGCAGTGAGCTCCGGCCATTCTCTTTCCTGACCCTCCCCTCGTGCCCTCTGCCTGCCCCTCACGTTCGTCCACTGTCAGCATGTCAGAGGCTTTTCATGTATGGGACTTGTTAGGTGGCATGTATTTTTGTTGGTGGTGTCTGAAAGATGAGAAGTAAATCATGTTAGGTTTCTTGTTGAAAACAACCACCTTATTGAATGCTAAATAAGGTGGCTTTTTAATTGAGTTGTTCTGAATTAAATTGATTTTTCCTGTATAAAAACAAAATTGTCATTCCAACTTTTACTTTATATGATTTTTCTCCTAAGTGAAAGATCACAGCTTGATTCCTAAGAGCAGCTTTGCTGTGTCCTTTAACTTAAGAGTTGATGTTTGTTTTGTTAATCTTCTGGATCAGGTGAATAGTAGAAAAAGGTTTCAGTGAAGTCTCTGCTTTTCCTGTGGACACTGAAGGACAGAGCTGTTTGAAAGGAAACTGTATGATTAATCACAGGGGTTATTTCTGACTCAGGTCATCATCATAGCTGAGAGAGAGCACCTGTCAGAGACGAGGAACGGACTCTGAGCAGGGTTCCCAAGAAAGGCGAGCCGATCTAGCTCATTGCCACAGTGGGAGCTTGCCGTAGACGGTTAGAAAACTGGTCCAGTAGCAAACTTAAGAGGCACTTAACTTTGAGGCACCAGGTTCAGGTCCCATCATAAAGAACAAGTCTCCATCCATTCACTGGGTGCCTGACACCATCCTCAGACCTCTCTGTGCACTGGCTCATGAATCTGCACAGCACCCGAGTGAAGAATGGGGTACAGGGTGCATGCCCCCCCCGCCAGAGCCTGCATCTGCCCCACTCTGGCCCCGTGCATCTTCCCCAACCTTCCTCTCTAGAGAATGTCCACCTCTAGCAGGTTCTTCACGGAATGACAGGTATATATGAGTAAATGTTAGGAAGAAGGAATAAAAAGTTCATTACTTCTTAATGTTTGTTCTCACTGGGGAAACAAAAAGATTCTGGTTTCGTACTAGGAAAAAGAAAAAGCACTATGTATGGCTCTTTATGTGTGTGAGAAAACAACAAATTTCACACTACCCTGACCAGACCTACTGATAAAAAGGGTTCTGACCGCCTTGGGTTTCGACAGTGTATACAGCTTACAACAATACATTTCATGGTCATTTAAAGGTGACAGTTTTTTCTAAGTACTTTATCGTAAATAAATACAAACCTTTAGGAACTGAGGTCAGTTTTGCTTCTGCAATTCTGATATGGAACACTGTCACTCCTTCAAATGCCCCTGGTTCAATCCCATTATTATCGAGAGGGTTTGCACTCATTTCTGTGGGGGCAAATGACATAATTTAGCATGCATCCGTTGTGTATGAAGGAGACTCTGCGGGCACAGACATCCCAAGAACATTCTGAGAAATACGAGCTTTATCCTGCATCTTTTTCACTTGCTGTGTTTATTTCTGTGTCTATCTGTTCCCCTTTCTGTTGCTCGCAGAAAAAGACTGCTTCGTATTACATAGGCTGAAGTAACAATATGCTTATATTACAGTAGATTAATACTAGAATAGATTTATTATAGAAAATATATATAATAGATTTTTGCTTTGAATTGCTAAGTCAATGACTTGTTATCACTCTGTTCTGACCATGAGCATATTTTGTTGTGTTAATATTACATTAGAAAAAAGATAATTCTTCATATAATTTAAAACATTTGTGTTTTCCAGTATACATTTATTTGTCACCTAAGCTTTTAAAATTATAAGTCAATTAGAAATTGTTATTTGATTAACAGAAATATAATTTGGGGGAGATGCCAGTAAGTGAGGCTGTTTGGTAAGTGCCAGGCATTTGGCTGACCTAAGTGAGTGAGGAAGTTAATGAGAATATTGATCATGAATTTTGAATGAATATTGGCGAGGGAGACAGCATGGTTATACGATGGGTGTTACAAGTAAAATAGGGTGGAGTTTATAATGTACAACAGAAATTTCTCTAGCTCAGCAATCTTAAAGCAGATAATATAAATTAGATGTACATTTGAAATAATCTCTGAATTAATTTTGTACATTATATTTGAGTAGTTTATACAACACATTAAAAATACTACCTTTTTTGGTGTAAGCATAACCTTATTATTTTTTTTAAAAAATACTACCTTTAAATTAAATATGCATAACAGATTTTACCGATTAGGATGCAATCAGAAAACTGAAACCACAGTAGATGTTTCAAAGGGGATTCTTGAGAGTGTGTGTTAGAAACGGCGTATTTCTTTAAGGGCTATAAATTTTGTTTGATACTTTGAATTATAAATGGCTTAGATAGATAGAGATTATTGGATTAAAGAAGTTAATTTTGGAAATTACCAGTCTTAAACATTGCTGGTGATGATGAAGACCTCTATCTTTGCATATTGCATATAATTCCAAAATGTTTCATCCGTTTGTGTAAACTTACCTAGAACATGTAAAGTATTCATTCCTTTGAATGTCTCCTTTTGTATTTTCTTAACTTTGTTATCATGAATTCTGAGTTCTGCTAGTGACTTGGGAAGGTTAAATGGTATTTCACTTAGTTGATTGTGGGACAGATAGAGCCTTCTCAACTTCTTTGTGGTTAGAAAAGCTTTTGGGTGAATCTTTGTTAGCTTATTGTTGTTCAGGATCAAAGCCTAGATAAAGCATAAAGAGATAGACCATATTACGAAGTGGATTTGATTTACCAATATTCTGCAGTGATTAGTTACTTGTGGAAAACAGTGGAAATTATGTCATTCACATACTTTATTAATATGTAAATAATTCCCCAGTCCAATCTAAGCTAAAACAAATATTTACTACTGAGTTGGAACAGAGTGGTTTTGAGCCTTTGGTTTATCTTTCAGTAGGTGATGTGTTCATGCAGTTAAGCACTTCCCCGCCCCCCCCCCCCGCCCCCCCGCACCCCATTTCCCTTCATGGAAGTAATCGATGGTATTATATCTAGAAGTCTATTCAGAGGGCACCTGGGTGGCTCAGTTGGCTAGGTGTCCGACTCTTGATTTCGGATCAGGTCATGATCTCAGGGTTGTGGGATTCAGCCCCGGGTCAGGCTCTGCACTCAGCAGGGAATCTGCTTGAAGATTCTCTCTCTCTCTGCCCCTCCCCACCCTTATTCTCTCTAAAATAAAATGAAATAAAATGAAAATCTATTCAGTCACACCAAATATGTTTTTGTATGATTTCATCTACTTTTAAAACCTTACTTCTTTTTTTTTTTCTTAAGATTTTATTTATTTATTTGACAGAGAGAGACACAGCGAGAGAGGGAACACAAGCAGGGGGAGTGGGAGAGGGAGAAGCAGGCTCCCCAGTGAGCAGGGAGCCCGATGCGGGGCTCGATCCCAGGACCCTGGGATCATGACCTGAGCCAAAGGCAGATGCTTAATGACTAAGCCACCCAGGCGCCCCCAAACCTTACTTCTTTTATGTTTACTGATGTGAAGCATTTTTCCCAGACTGGAGATGTGTAGGCGTAAACTGCTACAAAGTGCCCACCGCATGCTGGCTTATCTCAGACACTGGGGAGACAGCAGTGGGTCCTGAAAAATGCCTCAACCCCTTCTCAGGGCCCTGTGGCAGCGGCCTCAGAGGAGCTCCAAGCTCAGACAGCAGCCCAGCTCTGCACTGTCAGGAGTCAAAGCCCGTGAGGCATGTGGAGGCATCTGCAGCACCTGGGTGTGCTGGGCAGCAGGAACGACTCCATGTTTCCCGAGGGCGGTGGCTGGGGGCTTCATTCCTTGGGACCTTCTTTCAGAGAGCAGCTCTAGAGTCATTCCGTTTATGAATGTTGTCACCAATCCCATTCTACACCAACCTTCCCAGTGTTTCCAGACGGACTTAATATGCCTTTCTAGTGTTATTCACGCCGTGGTTCTTCCACAGAAGAAATACAAACACTTTGGCAGCTAAACTCCCTTGATTATTCTCTTTCCTGTAGGCCTTCATTATTTATTTATTTATTTATTTACCTATCTATCTATCTATTTTTATTTATTTATTTATTTATTTATTTATTTATTTATTTATTTATTTTAAAGTAGGCTCCACACCCAGAGAGCAGCCCCTCTTGGGACTTGTACTCATGACCCGAGATTGAGACCTGAGCCAAGATCAGGAGTCGGACGGCCCACTGACTGAGCCAGCCAGGCGCCCTGTAGGCCCTTTTCTTATCCTCCTGAGGTATGCCATCTCACCTGAAGGAGAACAGGAACTGGTAACATGTCCTTTTTCCTGTATGCTACCAGCTAAGTGTGTTCTCTTCTCCTTTGGGGAAGAGTGGGATAACAACTTGTTGAGCCCTCACTCAACCCTATGATACAAAGTTAGAAATTATCTCTCTCCCTTTCGCACTGAGGAAATGGGCCCAGTGACAAAGAGTGACCTGCGTCCTGTCTGGCCTAGTTCCTCTGCCCTCTGCGATATGTTCTGCCACGGTGGGCGCTTACTGTAGGCCTCCACTGTTGGGGGTCCCAGAGGGAGTGTGTGCCTGGGAATTGTTGGTATCCTCCCACTGGGACGTGCGTCGCCAGAGCCACCTAAAAGGAAGAGTGAGGAGTGCAGGATGGAGTGAGTTTATATGGAGGGTCTCATGCAGCTGCCCCTGCAGACTCGGTTAGCGTCTGCAGTTCCCTTGCCCTTGCCGTTCCAGGAGTGACAGTCACAGAGCCCCAGGCAGTGTGGTTATAGGTAAGGACAGAAGATGAGAAAAGGGTAGCTTTTCAGAAGTCGGACAGGAAGTCCTCCTGATGAGTGAGGCTGTAGCCAGCTGACTGTAAATTCGGCATGTGTGTAATGATCCCACTCATTCCCTAATGCTGGATTGTCCTTTGTGTAAGAACCAGAGGGCCAAACAGCCAGCTGAAACATGGAGAATTTATAGATTATCTGGAAAACACTTTTGATTCTCTTTAAGGACAGGTACCATACAAGATGATATTATAATTAAATGTCTTAAAATAGCATGCGCACAATTCAGGTAGAGAGCGTGCAATGAGAAGTGCTTTCCCATTGAGCCAGTCGGGAAGCACGAGGGCTGTCGGCAGCACTGAGCCACTGGGTGCTGGGCATTCGTTCCTCTGAGTGAGTTCCATGGCATTGTTACAGCTCTGTCACAGCAGGGGAAGTCAGGCTTGGTGAGGCAAGCCCCTGGCCCAGCGCTTACTTCTAGTGGGGCCAAGGTTTGAGCCCAGGCCTGCCGGGCTCCAGAACCCACTACCCTTCCAACAAGTGACACCTAAAACTGACCACACAGAAACAAGCCTAACACAGCTCCTGACACCTTTCAGACTCATTTCCCAGTGAATAATGGGAGTACAAGTGGGCTAAGTCCCTGGGATACTCCCAAGATGTAATAAAATTGTATGACAAATTAAAAACTGATTATGATTTTGGTATTGAATACGACTTTAATTATTCTTGTGGTTGTGTAGCTCAATATAAAGTTGAAGAAGTGGTAGAAGCATTCGTAGGCTGTATTTCCAACTTCTGAGAGTTAATAATGGCCTTGCCATTTTCCAGAAGTTTCTGTGGTCCGAAGTTGGTGGGATGGACTGGACAGATTCTTGGTGGGATTGTCCTAATATTTTAGTGATGCCTCAGGTATAAGATAAATATATGCTCTTCCAATTGCTCTTTTTTTTTAATATATGGGAACTTATGGAGTCTTACCAAATCTAAGCTGTCCAGCCATGGCCCTGGGAGCCCACACCTGGCATCACAGGGCAGCGTGGCTTTGCCAAGAGGATAGGTAGCCTGAGGACAGATCATTCCTTGTGGTGCCTAGAACATGGCCAGCCTCAGTGTCCTTGCTCATCCAGCAGACATGAACTGCTTGCACAATGGGACTGAATAGTCCCCTTCGCTGCCTGCTAGGATGGGTCATCAGGGTCCGCGCATTGACCCGAGGGTGATGGGAAGGCAGGGCGGCCTGGAAGAGGACAGGAGAACAGGCCTACGTGGATCTGAAAGAGAATGATGTGGCCACGGTATCTGTACCTTCTCCTCTCAGTGCTGTGACTGCCCTGGACGTGACAGGCCTTACGTTTCTGCCCTCTAGCACGGCATGAGAATGTGCAAACATAGCCTTGAAAGGGGAGTGTTGGTTGCCCTCCACACCACCATCCTAAATCCGTGCTGAGGGGAAGAGTGGACACCCCCATTGCTGGGACGTGTGGAATCAGGCTCTTCCCAAACCCAATTCCAAAATAAATTAGACATTTTACTTGCTAAAATCTAGAGGGTCTAAGGGTTACATAGAAAACTAAGAATCTTTTAAATCTTAGAATATTAAAATATTAATAACCATTGTAAGGAAAAATTATTTTTAATTTTTAAAGTTCTAGGGGAAAAAAAGCTGTACAAGTATATATTAATTAGATATAATGCATGTCCTGCTCTCAGAGATTTATGGTGTCTTCAGATAAGTCAACAGGTTTGGGTACAGATTTTCTTAAACTGTATCGTAATGAGTTCTTATAAATAATCATCATCTTACTCATTTTAGTGTATAGTGACTGTGATTACCTAAATAGATCATAAGCTCATTTTAGGACCATTTACTTAAATTCTTAGCCCATTGCCTTTTACCTGGCTTTCATTTCAGGTAACATCACTTGAATTAAATTAATCAAATCTAATTTCTCATTAACTAGAACACTACTGAATATCAGGGATTTTGTCATTTTTCACACACAGAAAAGTAAGACTTGTTTACACAAAATATGAGTAATCCTTTTAGCAGTGATAGAGATTTTCACTTAAATATGAACATATATATTCTTACGTAAAGTGAAGTGAGTCCTTTAAAATCATTTTCTTTGATTTCCTTAATTTTATTGTTTTGAAGGTCAACCATTTGAGTATCAAATGGAATGTTGCTTGGGACGGAGGACAAACCTAAGAAATAAACGAACATGTTACACACACATGATATGCTGAAGAAGAGTTTTCTAATATGTTGATAGAAATGTACGTTTGTTAAAATCCACAGTTACCATTAAGAAACAGCAAAACCTTGCTCTTTGGAAAGACCTGAAGACCTTTTCAAGTAACTTATATATTTTTGCAAGGTGTCTAGCTGGGTCTAGCTGTCACTGCTCATCTGCACAAGGTGACAGATAAGGAGGTAAATTAGGGCGCACCAGTATGACTGCAGGGAGGTGGCCGCAGCTGAGGTGCGGCTTCTGCTGATGCACCAGGGCCGAGGAGCGGTGACATTCTCTGCCACTACTCAGGCTGTTGTGGGGCTGAATTGGAACCTGTGGGTTTTGATCATATTAAGAAGCCTCAATATGTACAAAGTTGTGCTTAGAAAATAAATTATATTATTTTCATGTACATTCTTTAAAATGTTACTACGCATTTCCTTTAACAATGAACTGCCCTACTCAGTTGTCAGTTATTTGATTTATAAAAACTTACTCATCTGTAACTCCCTGTTGATGTCTGGGTGTGCGGTAGACCTTTGCTGACACCCTCCCCCTCAGCGCTGGGTCTTTTCCAGCCATTGCTTTGACCCCCCTGTCAGTTCGCACTCCTCTTTGCAGGGGTGATAGTAGCTTTCTTTCTGTGATGTGAGGTTAAGGTTCAGCTGCATCATGCTCCTGTGTATGTAGGTACTCAGTCATGTTAGTTAAATTACTTAAAGACTTAATGTTTTTTTCCCCTCTTGAATTAAAACACAAAGAAGAGCAGGAAATTACCCAGAGCAGTACCTGGTGCATTTCTTCCTTACTTTTCTTGCTTTCCCTAGATGGCCGAACATACCCACCCTGCTTGTCAGGCCGTAAAGTAGTTATGCTTGACAAACATGGGGCCTTCTTGTTTTCCCCCAACATTTGTTATTGAAATGTTCAAACATTAAAGAAAAGTTGAAAGAATTTTACAGTGAAAACTCATAGTCTCTTTCTACCATCAACATTTTACTATACTTACCGTTCATCCATCATCCTTTTTTATGCATTTTACAGGGAGTTTCAGATGTTAGTATGCTTTTGGGGGAGCCATCCTTGCTCCTAAGGAGCAGTAGTATAGTTAATAGCCCCATCGAAGGGCTCAGTGTCAAAATACTCTACCCGGTAGCCCTGAGTACTTTTCCCTCCATAGTTTACAGCGATGACTCACTCTTTTAAGAAGTTTGACCACAGATAGAAAGAGGGGAAGGGAGTCACTTGGCAGGTTGGCAAGGTAGCCATTTTGATAGGAGACGATTTTGGTCTTAGGAAATGAAGTGGAATGTCTTGGAGGAAGTGAGCGGCTCTGCAGAAAGCACCAGGTAACTTAGACTTGGAGTGACCTTGCTCACCCCACCCCTGATGAAATTGGAAGCTCTGGAAAGAAATTCATTTTCTGAGGGAGAAAGAGTGACAGGGCTCCAGACCCTTTTCATTGTTGTGGTCACGAGGGAGAGGTGAGGTATGTACAGAATGACAGGTGAGTGCCGCACTTTGGCTTCCCACAGCGAGGCAGGTCTGAGCCTACCCCTCATCTGGAAATGGGCAGGTACAGTGAACCCTGGTATGCATTCCCCACCATACCTTCTCCCTGAACAGGATATGAGTGTACCCCTCTATTCAAGAGCGTCTTCATTAGAAATATTTAAAAAAATAAAGTACTCAGCAGAGAGTTATGCATTCTAAGACTTTAGAAAGTGATTTAGTTCTGTCACTTCTTTTCTAGATGGTTCTAAACCTAAATCATTCAAAACAAAGAGCATTGACTTTAAAATGTCTACATTAGAGATTTCACAAACTCTATAACCTGTTTATGGCTCTAGACAGGCAATTTATCTTGTCCTTGTAGAATGTTACTAGAAAGCACACTGTCAAACTGCTGACATCCTGAAATGAACCACAGTGATGTCCATTCTCTCTGAAGGAAATTAAAACGAACCATTTTGATTCAAATTTGAGAAGAGAAGGAAATGTTCTGTATTTGTTATATTTTCAAAAAACTTAAATGAAAAATTGCTTTACAATTAGTGAGCTGATTTTTGAAATTTCAGCGAGGACTCTTACTATCCTTTCAATTTTATCACAATGACATTTTCTCCAAAACAGGTTGACATATGTTCTTACCTAGATCGGAGCAGTGTACAACTCTCGAGTAGCATTGGCACCCAAATGGACATGTTGGAAACAGATCAAAAGGGAAAAAGGGGTTAATTGGCTCTCTTGTTGGAAAAAGAGAGTTGTCATCATCAGGGTCACCATCCACTCCATCTTCCATGTCCTTCAGCATCATGTTCTTTAGCGTCACGTACGAAGGGCGAAATAAGGGCTTGGCAGAGCATAAAGCCAAGAGCGCTAGGAGCACGCACTCCTTCATGTTATCTCGTGTAGGGGGCCAACCTAGGACTAAGGAGACACTGAGATAAAGTTAAAGTTTAAACAGAATCAGAGTTAGTAAGAGCACAACAAAATGGCATTCTGACCCATTGCTGGGTGAGTAAATTTATAAAAAGTTTTTGGAAAGCAGTTGCGCAATATGCATTGGAAATTTTAAAAATATCTTTATTTCTCATCCACTAATTCTTTTTGTAATCTAGTCTCAGGAAATAATTCTAATGTGCATAAAGATGTCCACCACAGAATTATATATAATAGCAAAAAGTTAAAGATAATATTAATGGTTAAAGTGAAATAGTAAAATAAAATAGGGTGTATGTATTCTACAAAATACTTTTGAACTCACAAAATATTTGCAGTGTTTACAAATATTGGGGTGCTTGGGTGGCTTAGGTAAGCGTCTGCCTTTGGCTCAGGTCATGATCACAGGGTCCTGGGATCGAGTCCCACATGGGGCTCCCTGCTCAGCAGGGAGTCTGCTTCTCCCTCTCCCACTCCCCCTGCTGTGCTCTCTCTGTCTCAAATAAATAAATAAAATCTTTTAAAAAATTGAAAAAAAAATATGGAACATTGTATTTTTGGAATTACAAAAAACAAGTCTAAAAAATCCATATGTAAAGTATACTTACAAACACTCAAAAACTTGGCACAAATATAGCTAATTGATAATCCTGAGTAGTAGAACCATGAATGACGTGTGTCGTCTTTTTTTTTTTTTAACTTTTATAATGGCCAGTAAGTACTACTGTTATACTTAGGAAACTAATGAGTGCTTTTAAAAACAAAAACAGATAATCATACCTGACTCCCTCTTCTCCATATCCTTCCATTGCCTTAATATCTATGTCCCTTTCGAAGTAAAACCCCCATGTCCCCTTGACCTCACATCTGGAGATTGTCTGTAATGACCCTCCCTCCCCACCGCCAGCCTCAGTCTCAGACTTGGTCACTTTTTCCACAGTGTACTTGGATTTCCTCCTTCTAATCTGTTCCATTGTCTAATACCTGATCCAGAGCGTCTGAGGGCCAGACTTTCTTACTCTTTTCTTGCTCATCTTTCCACTGAGTTTTGTTTGTTTGGTTTCTTTGAGGGCCAGGGTTATTTGTTTTCAGCTGTATTTTTAAAGCCCACACAAAACTAGAATGAATGATCTAGAGCCTTGTGAGCATAGATTTGTTGTCATCTAATGGCAGATTTTTCTACAGGTGTGTTTACATATCATGGTTTCTTAACTGTCACTTGAGAAGCGTACAGTCTTTGTAATTTTCAAAAATTATGAAATCATCTAAGACAGTCTTCCAGTCTTCCCTGTGCAGTGGGTGGCACACAGATGCCCATTGGTGAGGCTGTGCTCTGGCCAGAGGGCATGCACCCTCTCCCCAGATGTCCCTCCGCCAGGTCCCCAGCAGCGCAGCTGGTCCGCTTGCTGCACGTAACACGACAGCACCGTAGCCGCACAGGCCGTCCAGAGGCCGTTGCAGTTGGTCCAGCCTCGGGAAGATCTGGCTCCCCAAGTCGTTGCGAGTCATGTCGGCTGCTTACAGTTTCCCAGAACCCAGAAATTAGGTTTAACCTCTCTCCATGGCCTTGCTCTTTCTGGACTTAGGCATCAGAAATGAAATATTCAGCTATATGTGGTATGCCTTTTAATCCCCAGGGGAAGGTGGGAAAAAAATTCTGTCATCAGTCATTAACCTGGTAATTAACATTATTTAACTTAGAAATCTAAATGGCAGTGTGAACACTTTGTCCACTGGGTGGCTGGACGTCACCAGCTAGATACATGAGATTTCTCTGTGATAACCCACACTCGATTATGCGACGATCAGGACACACCTGAGAATGGCAAACACTTTTTTATGTTAATAATTCACTTCAGAACCAGCCTGGCCTCCCACCTCTTCCCTGCCTTATGGAAGCATCAATCCAGTTGATTCCAGACACATCCCCCATATTAACCAGGAGGAACGGGAGGCGCAGAGACCTTCAGTGGCTTCCCCAAGGCCACATAACCAAAAGAGTCAGACCCCAAGGTAGAGCCCACACTCCCAGTGTGTGGTCTGCATTTTCTGCTGCTGCCTTTGTGGGAGCACGCTCTTGCATCCTGAAATCCGGTGGCCTCACCCACACACTCTGTCATCTCTTCTCCAGCCAGGCCACCAGTCTGCGCAGGGAGGGGTGCATGTGCAGCCTGGGCTGGGAGGGCAGGAGTGGGTATGGTGTGTGGTCAGATTCCTATGGTGCAGAGACCCTGTGCTGGCCGCCTGAGGCCTGGCGGTGTCTGTCGGCCGGCTCCAGGATGGGCAGGTTCCCTTTCCATGTCCAGTCCCCCAACCCCCAGGAACCCTGGCCACAGGCACCTGGTAAGGTCAGCTGGGTTCCGTTTCCACTATCACTTTGTCTCTGGCACGTTATTTCTGCTTCCCAGCTGCCTGCCCGACTTTGACCCAAGGCATCTGTGTGGTTCCTGGCTCCCTAGTACTTGGTTCCCAGCTTTGCATTGACCTTCTAAAACTCCCATTCCCTAGCTAATTCAGCCCTGGGTGGGTCCTTAGCCACACCAAAGCTTGTCGCAGGTACCAGCTTATTCTTTACCATTGCTCTGCAGCTCTGCCTGCCATGTCCACAGCTGCCCCTGGCTCTGCCTTTGCTTGAGGTTGCTGCAGTTTTCCAGTGGGCATGAGTCAGGGCCTTGCTGTGTACCAGGCGCAGTGTTAGGATGCAGATTCTGTGACATAGAGGCCCCTCTCTCCGCATCCTCTTTCCTCCCTCATGTCCCTCCTCAAAAAAATAAAACCACAGCTCCTGATCCGCTACTCTCAGCCAAGCACGGGCTTGTTGTAAAAGCCAAAGCTGGAATGTCAGGTGCATTCATGGGAAAACTGAACAAATGCCTGAGTTAGTAAACAGAGCTGAACCGCGGGGAGGCACTGTGCACCGAGGCTGGCACTTTGCAGGGATCTCCAGGTGTGTGGCCCCCAGACTCAGAGGGCAGCATTCTTCACCAGAGGTCTGTTTACTCCTCATACCCTCAGTTTACTGTTGGAGACAGTAGATATAAAGCCATCTCTATAAAATACACACACACACACACAAGGTTGAAATAGAACACACAAACCTAATAAGAGGGAGTAGGCTACTGAGTGAAGGACTCTTTTCCTCTTTTAGGGGCCTATTTTTTTAAATTATTATGTTGGTTTTTAAGTATTTTAAACGTCAGTCTGCCGACAGAATCTGCTCTGGTCCCCTCTGTACTCTTGCCTTTTGCCAGCCACTTCTGTGGCATCAGGTGGTCTACACAATTAAAGGTTTCTCATCTAGCCTCCCCTCAAGAGTCCAAGAAAAAGGTCAGACAGCAGTGCCCACCTGGGGAATCTTTGGGGGCCGTAGTTTCCTGAGGCCTGCCCCCAGTTGCCCTGGTCCGTGGGAGATGAGGAGTTTAATCCAGAGTTATTTTTGAGTTGGTTTGCTGAGTTTCAGTATTTTCTTGGGGGAACTTAGAGCTATACGGGAGCTTGTAGGTTCCCAGTCTAGACCAGAGAAATCTACGTAACAGGTACTGTAGCTGCAGTGATAGATGTAAGAAGACCATAGAACCTTAACGAATCCACATAACAAGAGGACCATGGTAGAGCTCCAAACACTTCTGGGCTTTCCCTGACCTGGCAGTGGAGCTCGGGACTCGCCTTCGCTCCTCCTGCCTCAGGACGCAGGAGAGCCCAGGAGCCAGGTGCAGGCGAGGCTGAGGGACCGCGGTGTGAAGAGGCCACGTGCAGGTGAGGTGGAGGGGCAAGCCGGGCATCAGGGCTGCAGGCCAGCCCCCAGTGGGGTCAGGAGGCACATCAGCCAGCGTGCCCCCCCCCCCGCCCCGGAGGAGGTGGGGGCTCTGGCTGCTAGAGCAGGCTGGGTACCCGGGATGCTTTCTGGTTGCTGGCCGCTGGGTCAGCACCCCTTGTTCGTGCCTCCTTGGGCCCTTCCCCTGCAAGTGAGGGAGGAGACCTGCGGAGTCAGGAAATGGCACGTAGGTGAAACTCCATCCGGGTGTTGGATTCTCCCCGGAACATGCTGGGTCAGTTAGTGTGTCCACTCTCTGCTTGCATGACTCCAGCGAGTGCTCCTCAAGGGGCATCCGGTTCCCCTGTTGTCCATCTCTGCTTGATAGGAAATTCTTTATATGGAGACCCAAAGTGCCTTCTGGCATGTTCTCTCCGTGCTACTTCTGACTTCTGTTAGCCATAGAAGATTAATGTGATCTCTCTGCATTCTTTTATATCCTGGCTCCTTAAAAAGAGAAGTCAGGCGAGCCTTGATTCCATGAGGGATTCACCCTTTACGCCCTTCATCTGAGGCGAGAAAGTACAAGTGATAGTAGGCCCCAAACCGTGCCCTATCCTAGTTGACCAATTTTTTTATCAGTAGAAAAATATTGGGATGTCCAGGAGGGAATGCTATATAGCAGTGTTTTTCCATTATTCAGAAAGAATATAGAGTATTATTTCTCATTGAAAATGATGTGACTTTTAGTTGTCTTATTTTTAAATTTTTTAGTTTATTAATATTTAGGCTTAAGCTCTTATTTGATAAGTTTGGGCAGTAGTTAGATTGTGCTATTTTTAAAACCTTTAAAAATATTTGTGTTTTGTTCTCAGGAAGACTTAGTATTTCCCCAGTTTAGACCAGTTTTGCCAGAGTTTATTACTCATGGAAAGCTTTGGACTTTGGTTTCAAGTTTCTTTTAATCAGAATAATATCTGGAATATTATTTCCGTGCTACTGCTGTTCTTAATAAACCATGGCACGGTGTAGCCAGGAAGGGCCTCTGAGACGTTGCTCCCACAGAGGGGCTGAGGTCAGCCTCCTCGCTCCTGCATTGCCTGCCCCCACCCCACCCCCAGCACCACCCTTGGCACAGACCCCCCAGGCCGGCCCCAATGCCACAGTGACTTCCAGACAGTAAGCAGACTCTCCTCAGAGAGGACGGGGCACGCGGTTTGGCCAGGTTCTCAGGACTGGAAATGGAGCTAAGAAGTGTCTCTGAATTTGCATAAACTCCTATTTTCCACTTAAATGTTCCACAAACTTAGATCGGAAAGTTTGTCTAAGTGAAATGGTATTTCTTCTCAGACACTATTATTAGGAAAATAAGTCACTGTGCTTTTAAATCCCATGCTTAAAGGTCTGCTTGGCGACTTTTCCCCGGGCTGACTTGTCCCTATCCACTCACAAGTGCCAGTAGCAGATGTCAGTTGTAAATGTGATAAAGGTCCTCCATGTGTGTGCTCACAGAGGGCATCTGAGCTGGATCCAGGTACAATCGAGGCTCAGCCCTGTACTTGAACAAGTAAGGAAGTTCAGCGTCCAGACATGAACTTGGACGCTTACAGGACCTCTGGAAGGAAACTAATGCTTTTAAAGGGCACACTGTCCTTAAATAATTCGCTTTACCCTGGAAATGTAAATCGCATCTGATAAAGAAGTTGTGACTGCCTTTCCTTAGACCAGTTTTTGTCCTTCTTCGTTTTTCAGTGCATCTTAAAAACAAAACACTTCTACCTCTTTGTTCCCCAGTGTCTCCTACGGTGCATTAAGACTTGTGCTTGTAAAGTGCTTTGTCTCAAACCTCGGATCAGGTACCCAAACACTCATTTGTAGTGGGGTAGCTGGTGGAAACAGAAGACTTCTTTCCACCACACTGTGTTGTGAAATACCGAAAACAAATTAAAAACATCAAGATACTTTCACATGTGTGTGGGCTTACGATTTCTTTGTATTTCCTTTTTTTTTTTTCTTTTTAAACAACTCAGTGATTCTTGGGATTGAAAAAAAAAAAAAAAACCACTTTATTCTTAGAGAGAGATAGACCCTCAGGTGTCTTTGTGACTTCACCCACAGCATGTGGCCATGGCTTGTGGCCGCCACATCCCTGAACACACTAACAAGAAGGAATGCTGTGCTCTGTTTAGATTCTGAGGAAGTAGGACATCAACTACATTGTTTAATTTCTTTTCACCTAAGATTTAATTTAAAAATTTACTTTGGGAGAGGACAAAGGAAATCTTTATTTTAAATTCTGACTATGGAGTTGTGTGAAAAGAAGTTTCTGATCTTTCCTATTGGATATGGAGCTAGTTGAAGTATTGCTGATAACTATTCTTTCTTGGAATTATATGCATCTCCATGTTTACTGTCCAGTGCTATCTTGTTACATAAGAGTAAGGAAGACATTTATCAAAAACAATGTGAATATTCAAATGTGTAAGTAAAACTGACATTTGAATAATTCATATTTTGAAAACACACTAGAAAACATCATAGTTTCGCATTTTGAAAGAAATATTTACTGTTTCACTTAATGTTCTTGTGATATCCATAAACTTCATTATCATTAATTATTTTAAGGTCATGTTATTTTCCTAAAAGAACATACTCAAAAGATTTTGGTTTAAATATTTTTAAAATCAATCATGTTAACATTTGTGAAGCATCATAACAGGTTTTCATTTAACTGTAAAAGTCAGTTACATGAAAATGAATCCATTCTATATAAAACTTAAAGGCTAGAGTAATTTTATGTTATGTATTTAAGTACTGACTTTTAAGGAATTCTGCAGGTAAACTTGGTCATATGTTTTACAAGCACTGGTGTTAATAACGTCAGTGTCCCCTTAGTATCAACTATGAAGTTGTTCCTTCAACTGTGAAGAAAAGACTGAAAACGTACCTTGTCAGGAGGGAGTCCGTCCTGAGGGTCGAAGCCCCCAGCATGCACCCCTTCCCTGTCGTGTCTTGCTGCTCCAGGTGCTGCCGAAGGAGAGGTGAGAAGGTGTCCCGGCAGGCGAGCGGCACACCGCTCGAGAGTGGTGTGGCTGCACCCTGGCTGACACTGGAATAAGCTGCCTCCACAGATTAGCCGGCGTAGGACTGAGGGGCCAGATTAAAACTTGTTACTGCTCATGTGTTTTCCATCACTGTTTGTATCGTAGCCAAGACTTCTAGCTAAACTCTAGACGTCTACTGGAAGATTCTGAAGAAAAAAAAGGGAGTTTAATAATGCATGGCAACTGGCCATCAAAAGTGCAGCCAAAGTCATTCAAGAAATACCTGATTTGAAAAAATACTTTATGAAATTCTTAAATGAGCAAATACTGATAGATTACAAATTTAAAAATCACTCACCCTATATAGACTGACAAAATATTCATCAATCTTGGTAAAAAATACCGACATCACCGACGTGTAAACCCAGGTCCCGCTGTACCTGAGAACGGGGCCATGCCGCTGAAGCCATCACGTCAAGCATACTCGCCCAGACTTTCCTCGGAAGCATTCAGCCCTGCCACGGGCATGCCAGATCACTGTACACGAGGCCCTCCTCGGGGCCCCGGCCCCAGCCTGTACACTGTGATCCCAACAGGGACACGTGCCTCCGGGGTCACCAGCGTGGGCTTTCCCTTTCCAGGAGAGCATGCAGGGGGACCTGGCAGTGGGAGGACGCCATCGTCTGAGAAGGACAGCGTTGTCAGCATCCCCTGTACCGTGCACCCCTTCGGGAATGCCAGTTCCCACCGCGGCTAGGACCTCATCCTTCCAGAGAGGGTCTCTTCTGTCTGCTGAGAACGACTCACAGTGACAGGTAGCTGTAGGGGATCTGGTGCCCAGAGTTGGGGGCCAACCTGTTTTCAGAGTGTGTTTCCCGTGGGTTAGCAGGGCCGGCACTCTCCTGCCATAAAGAATCTGTCCTTTCCCACCTCGCAGAGAAGTGGGGCGTGTGGAAGTGAGGCAGCCACGGCCCAGAGAGCAGGTGGTGCCTCCGAGGGATGGGCGGCCAGCCCCCCATAAAGAAAATGCCCTTCCGTGGACCTGGAGTGTGCTGGCCCCGTTGCCGGCCTCCACGGAGAGTCCTGTTTGGGTCCAGTGCTCGTGCTCCCACGGACGCAGTTGTGTTTAGTTCAGACGTGTATCCGTTACCTGGATGAACTGAGACATCCTGAGGGCTGAACTGTACGTACGAACCTGGTTTCATCAGAGCAGAGTTCTGTTTGTCCTGCACCATGTTTTGTTTTGTTTTTTAACTTAAATAAGTGTATATTACAAAAATAAATAACACATCATAATGGTATAGCTCGGTTAATGTTCACAAACCGGGTGCTGGTTGGAAGCCCCCCGGCCCTCCCCCCGAGCTTCCTCAGAGGAGGAAGCTGGCTTCCTGGCTTCAAGCACACACCGCGTTCCCTGCTCTCTGTAAGTGCGGCACATGGCAACTCACTCTGGGGTCTGGCTTTCTTCACCCTGCGTTGGCTGTTTGACATCCGTCCAAGGGGTTGTGGTTCATTCTCAGTGCTGTGTGACTGTGCCCCGAGTCAGAGTTCACATACATATTCCCGTGTGGGGCGCAGCTGTGAACGTTCACACATGCTTTCCTCTGTCGTGTGAGGCTCTTGTGTATGTGTTTTTGTTTGGAATTGCTGTTCTTAGAATTAGGGGGTTTCCACTACTCTCAACAAGCTAAGCTTTGCCAGTGTGTGGCTCCTGTTTTCACATGGCAGCCCCATCTGGGGCTGAGGGTTAGCTCCTCCTGTCAGTGGGACACGTGCTCCCACCTCTGCCTCTGCCTCCTGGTCTAGAGAGCCGGAGGACATCCCAGGAGATTGCTTTGCTGAGGGTGTATGACGGCCTTTCCCACCTCCCTCCACTGCGAGCCCCCTGCCCTGGCTTCCTTCTGCACCTTGCTTGGATCCTTGGTCGAAGGCCTGGGGGAAGGAGGCCCAGGAGTAGTGCCAGGGGTGGTTGTGTATTTGGCTTGTTTGCCCTGTTCTGCAGACTCAGGGCCCGGGCCCCCCCCCCCCCCCCCCCCCCCACAGCCCTGCGGAGAAGGCCTGCATGCATACGCGCCTCCGGGAAAGACGCTGCAGGTTTTCTCCACATCCGTGCTGTGTCATCCAGACACAGCCATATGCCTCCTCTTCCCTAAAGCGTCCTCAGGAGAAGATCTTCCAGTTTTGGTTCCTGTAGGCATCCTATGGATGGGACCCAGTTTTTTCCTACACATTTGTTTGTTATCTTTATTGTTTTGTTTTTCCCTCGTTAGGCTTTGCTCTAAGAACTGGAGAATTTTTTTTTTTTAGGATTTTATTATTTGATAGAGAGACAGCGAGAGAGGGAACATAAGCAGGGGGAGTGGGAGAGGGAGAAGCAGGCTTCCCGCGGAGCAGGGAGCCCGACGCGGGGCTCGATCCCAGAACCCTGGGACCATGACCTGAGCCAAAACAAAGAGTCCGACACCCAACTGACTGCACCACCAGGCACCCTTGCATATAATTTCTCAGACTCCTTCCTGGCCTTCTCCTAGTGTGGAAATGGGGAGCAGCGATCTTGGTCCGAACAAAGGAGAACTGGAAAGGCCCTTGGGAATCATCTCCTACAAATTAGGAATGAAGTAGGTGGGGAGGAGGGTGTCTGTGGCCTCAAGAGACGCCTTTCAAAGCTCAGGAATCACCAGGAGGCTGAGTTGTGTGATGTCTGTCCAGCGGCTTCTGGCACTTCTGTGCCTTCTGCCCCTGGCTTCTGAGTGCAGTGGAGTGGATCGTATAGCATCTCGCAGTCGCTACGAGGAATCGTGTGGTCGATCGCTCATTCCACAAAACGGTGTTAAGTGCTGTGAGGAAAAGCAGGAAAGAGCTGTGGGAGAAGCCCTGAGGGTTGTGAGGGGGCTGGCCTTGCAAGTATGATTTTAGGAAGGTTCTGGGCCATCAAACCTGAGGATGTAAACTGTATGCTCTTCCTGTGTAACCGGAGGTTGCCTAGGGGATACGCTCAGGAAGGACAGGGCTCTCTGGTTTAGGATTAATTACTTACACTGCAGGTCATGACGTGTGCACAGTATTCAGCCTGCAGATGTGTTTTGTTTGGAGCATATGGTCTTTTTAAAAAACAGGAAATTTTATGTCAAAGTCCAAATTTACAGCATATCTTAAAAAACCAGTCTGACAAAGCTGGCCCTGATGTCCTGGGCAGTTCCAGCCATTGGCTGAGCTGGTGGCAGCAGCCTCCTTCCTGCGGGCTCCTGGTCCCTGGTTCCCGGCTGCCCTCCCTCCCCTACCCCCTGTGCCCTCAGGCCGTTGGAGGGTTTGCTCTGAAAATGAGTTAATGACGTGAATTGTCATTTAAAATGAATTGAGTTGAATTTATGGATATTGAAGGACTTATTGCAATAAGTTTATAATATTGTGTGGGTGTCAGATCTTTTAAACAATGTCTCAAAAGTCAGTTTGCTTTGAGGAAAGGGCACAAGTAATAGTTTTGCTTCAAATAAACTTTCTAGCTCTTTCCACTGAGAAGACCTGAATGCTCATGCATCTGACTTCCACATCTGTGTTTCTAAGGACCATTTCCCACTAGAAGGACCAAGGCTCCTAGGAGAAATGACGAGTAACAGGTTGGGGCCAGGGAAGGCATGAGATGTGCCTGAAACATCTCACACCAGCCAGCATCAGGGTGCACAGCTTCCCGCGGACACGTGGACAGAGTGTGGAAGCCAGCATCAGAGTGCACAGCTTCCCGCGGACACGTGGACAGAGTGTGGAAGCCAGCGTGAAGAGACCGCGTGAGCACCTTACGGAGCACGGGGTGGCCATGGATTATTGCATGTCAGATGCAAATGTTATTACAATAACAGGGAAAAGAGAGTCCGTGGGACAGCGCTTTTCCTACAGAAGAATGCCGGCTGATCAGGACAGAAGGAGCTCGACAGTCACCTGCTGGGACGTCTCCAGTGTGCTAACTGATTTAGGCAAAGATAGTGGAAGCCCAGACCACTATATGGAGGGTCACTGGATGGCAATATTCACACAGACGACTGTTTCTAATTACCAGGGAAAGATGGTACCACCTCAACCAAATGTCTCAGAATCACCAGTAATGGGCCTGCCCAACATCACCTGTGTGGGATTCCTGTCAGACATGTTTTATCTACGTCCAGTCAGACAAATGCAAACAGGGGACATTTTACAAGAGAGCTGGCTGGGACCCTTCAGAACAGCGAAGGGCCGAGACTGCCCTGGGCAGGGGTTACCGTCGTAGGTCACACACAGGAGACTGGAGGGTCCGCGTGTTAAACTCTGGGTCACACACACAGCCCCTGAGGGCATGGTTGGACAGTGGGGAACTCTGAGTATGGGCTGTGGTGAGACAGTCCTGGGTTTGCTGATGTGAGTGATTGTGATCGTTGCCCCATGGTCACATCAGGAGCTATCCGTGTTCTCAGAGTTTCCTCCTCTGGTTCTGGGCGACAGTCTTAAGACATCCACAGCTTGCATTCGGATGGTCCAGCCTGTCCCTTGCAAATTCTTATGCGTGTATGGACATGGACGTGGGAGGGAGAAAGAGATAAAATGAATAGACAAAACAGTGTAAATTGGTGAATGTAGGTGAAGAGTATAGAGGTGGTCATTGTATTGTCCTTTCAACTTGTCTTTGGCCTTAAAAATATTGCTAAATAACTGTGGAGGGGAAAAGGCAGTTTGCCTTAATTTTAACTTGTTTATCCTTACCTCTAGTGAAATATTTACATGTAAAATTTTAAGTTAAGTAAGCTGTTCCCCTACACAGGGTTTCCTAACCACGGTGCGTGAATCCCTAGAGGATTGAGAGAGGCTTTATGAGCCTCTTGATACATGTGAAGTCTTAGTAGACGTGTGTTTTTCTTCGTGGAGGGCTTATCACAGCTCGCCTCATACCCTCACAGGGGTCCGTCCTTCAAATAGTTAAGAACTACTGCCCCAGAATTAGTATTTCAGACAGTATAAATTTGGTAATTTTGAATGTAATTCTCAACTTATGTAAAACAAATCAACCTTTAGCAGATTCTTATAAAAAGTTTTGCTTCTATCAATTGATAGTTTAATGTAAGTTTATTTGACCGCAGAGACTCTGTTACTTAGAAACACACCATGACATTTCAATAGCATGATGCATTCCTTTTCTGTTCCAAACTAAGACGTGTTTGGTGCAATCACATGTTATTTTTAATGCAGTACGCTTTCCCTTGTGTGGATTCACATTCTTCACATTTTGTGTAAAGGAAAAAATATGCTCGACTCTTAAGTTTTGATTGTATCCACTTTCATGTAGAGAGAAATGTAACTTCAAAGAAGAAATAGTCATGCCTTTAATTTTCAGTTGTGTGATCACTGAGGCCTATTTACAGAGCTAGAAGCATTCGCTTCTTTGCAAATAACACTGTGTGACAGACCAAATTCCAGCATGGTGCACAGTCTCGACCGTTCCTGTTCGGCACATCAGGGCAGAGACATGTGAGTAACATGTTAGAGACATGTGAGTAACATGCTGAAGCATTCAGACGCACGGGCTCCGACGTGTGCTAACACATGACTGCCCTATTGACAGTGGACTGCAGGGACAGCCACGAAATGCTCGAGCTCCCCCGGGGGACCATGTGGCCTGCCGCGCCCGGCTGCGTGATGGGGGGGCCAAGGCTTGCTTGCAGATGGACTGTATTCCTGCAGACCCCCTTGCGGGGTATCTGAGGTGGAATCTTACCTGCAGGACACCTTTCTTGATCACATACTCTTCTAGTTTGGCTGGCTATTTTAAATAGTTTTTCCTCCATTTTAGGTGTTATAAGTAATCACAGTGAATCACATTTATAAGTAAGACTTACTCTTCTTTCTTATAATAATCAGGATTTTTTTCAAATCAGCTTCTAAATTACTCCTGTCTGTGATGAAGAGTAGTTTGGACTCTGTTGCATCCCACACGCACTGTGTGTTTATGGAGACCCTGGCTGTGCGTGCCTGCTTGCACTCTTCTCTGTGCGGAGGGTGTGAACAAAGGCTCCAGGTTTGGAAGAGCCGTGGACGTGCTACAGCGTCCTGCTGACCCCTGGCCTGTGCCATACGCCCACTCCTTTCCCCACTATATTTCACAATCTAAGGAATCAATTACCTTGAATAATTAATATCTACCATATTAAGAGTCCAGGCAGCCTTGAGCAAGTCACCGAACCTCCCTGCCTGCAGGTTTCCTGACACCTTATCAGTGAAGGAATGGATGCTCACCTGATCCTTTGTCCACCCTGTGCCCAGCACAGTCATGGGTGGCCCCTCATTTGACCTTCCCAGCAGCCTGGGGAGGTAGATGGTGTTCCCCCCAGTTTCATGGGTGAGGACACTGGAAATCAGAGTCTAAGTAACATGACCAAGTCCACAGCTAATAAGGACTCCAGGTCAGAACCATGATACTTGTTCTTGATTTTTAACTGTAAGAGATGGACCTCATGTTCCTTTTTTCTTTTTTTTTTTTTTAAGATTTTATTTATTTATTTGACAGAGAGAGAGAGAGCGAGAGCAGGAACACAAGCAGGGGGAGTGGGAGAGGGAGAAGCAGGCTTCTTGCCAAGCAGGGAGCCCGATGTGGGACCCGATCCTAGGCCCTGGGATCATGACCTGAGCCAAAGGCAGACGCGTAACGACTGAGCCACACAGGCGCCCGGACCTCATGTTTCAGTAGACTTCTGGATTTGCAGACCCTGGAGTCCTCTTGTATAGGTTAGAGCTGTCCAGAAACTTCTATTTCCATGTGTGTGTTTTTTGTTTTGTTTCGTTTTAGGGAGTAGGGAGGAGAGGGGCAGAGGGAGAGGAGAGAGAGAATCTTAAGCAGGCTGCATGCCCAGCACAGAGCCCCATGCGCTGTTCCATCTCACGACCCTGAGATCATGACCTGAGCCAAAATCAGGAGTTGGGCGCTTAACCCACTGTGCCACCCAGGCGCCCCTCATGCACACTTTTAATGTTTTTGAATTTTAGGTTGACTGAGGATCTGAATTTACATTCAGCTATGGACAGAAGAATAATTCAGTCATCTTCAGTCTGTAAATATATCTCCTACGAGGAAACTTTCTGTCTTCTAAATAAGGGAAGGAGGCGGAATAGATGTCAGAGAGGGCTTTAACCGCCCTTTGAGGTTTCACTGAAACAGCAGAATTTGAGCAGTTCCTTTTATGTCAGCATCCATGAACCTAGTAATTCATGGTATATTTAAATGATGGCTTTCGAGAACATAGTCGATGTTGTTATTATGCAGAACAATCAGTTGGTTACGGAGTATTACCAGTTGTCAAAGCACGGCTTAGTTGTTTATAAAATACTCTGTGTTTTCTGATGTCCATGTCAGGAAATATTAATAAGACAAATTATTCTTTATTAATTTTAGGACCCTGTATAAATCTTTTTCAGTTCAGTGTCTCACTTTTCCTTTAAAAGTCCTCAGAGTTTGCAGATTCCCTTCTGTTTTGTTTAGGAGCAGTGTTGATACCAGTGCTGGAGGGCTCATGAGCTGATCAGTTCAGACCTGGGTTCAGCAGTCAGTTTAGCACCAATTTGGTGCTCAGAATGGAGGGATCCAAGAAACAACTTGTCTCTGTTCTTCTAGTTTTACAGCCATTTTGGAGAAACATGATATACCCCCTGTCCGTCTACTACGCAGCACCACACATGCAATAAATAATCAATGCACACCTAACTCATGATACAAGATTTGTCACCAGGGTGGTGGCACCTGTCCCGAGTGCCAGGTGAGAGGGGGCCAGGCTTCTAGGCGTATCTCGTCTTGTACCCCAGAAGCTCCATGTGGTCAGATGGAAACTGGCAGTGGGCTTGGCTCCTTCGCTCCCTTGACATCAGGAGCCAGTGCCCATTAGGGTTCAGCTCCCCTGCCCATCTCCTCTCAGAGTTGTCCTTGCCTGTGGATTCCCGTCTTTCCCAATCCTTCTATTGTCCTGCCTGAACTCTGTGGCAACCCCCAAATTCAGCGTGTTCTTGCCCAAACTGTCCCCTCCTGTCAGCCTCTCTGCATCGTCCCTGAGGCATGAGCTGTTCTCTCTGGCTCCCTTCTCTTGTGTCTCTTGGCTGGCAGCCAGCTGTCCCGGCATCACACCCGTCCCTGTTTCTGCTCTTCCTCCTGTCACCTGTGCTGGTCTCACCAGCCCCGCCGTGCTGGCTCATATCCCTTCCTGACACCGTTGCTCTCTTGACCTTCCTCCCTCAGAGCTCACGGTGCCCTCGCTTCTCCTTGTGCTAAGTCTGCTCTCCTGAGCCCTCCTCACCTCTGCTCATCCCCTCCACTCTGCTGACTCAGATCCTATGTCAGGGTCCCTCAAGCCTGATGCTCTTCACTGCTCTGAATTCAGTGCCAGTTACCTCCCATGTTGTACCACAGGCTTTCTTTGTTTCCCTGAATTTGTCAGTTCAGGGAAGCCATTTTTGCCTACAGCACACAGTACTACACGAGCCACCAGTAAAAGTTGGGGGGTTTATCCTTTAGCTAATCATCTGTGGCTTAAATTTTCACATACTAGCCAAATCTAAAGTTATCTTAAAACAAGTGTTAAGATTTATTAGCCCTTCCCAATGAATTTTTTTAAAGAATATTTATTTATTTATTTATTTATTTATTTATTTATTTATTTATTTATTGAGAGAGCACGTGTGTGCATGCAAGCATGGGCAGGGGCAGAGTCAGAGAATGTCCAGCAGACTACCGCTGAGTGTGGAGCCCGCCACAGGGCTCGATCCCACGACCCCAAGATCATGACCTGAGCTGAAATCAAGAGTCAGATGCTTAACCGACAGCCACCCAGGCGCCCCCCACAATGAATTTAAAGGTTTATACTACATACTATTGAATGGTTATTGGAATAATCACACTCTTACGTGTGAATGGGCTAATCATGCTGACCTCACTGCTCTTAGAAGTGTCCATGCATACGTACCAGAGGACACTGTGCAGAGGCAGATTTCAACTAGCGCCGTGGGTAGTTTTTGTCTTTTTTTTTTTTTTTTTTTAAGATTTTATTTATTTATTTGACAGAGACACAGCGAGAGCAGGAACACAAGCAGGGGGAGTGGTAGAGGGAGAAGCAGGCTTCCCGCAGAGCAGGGAGCCCGATGTGGGACTCGATCCCAGGACCCTGGGATCATGACCTGAGCTGAAGGCAGACGCCCAACGACTGAGCCACCCAGGCGCCCTGTCATGGTTTTTTTTTTTTTTAATTGAAGTATAATTAACATACAGTATTAGCTTCAAGTGTACAGTATATTGATTCAACATTCTACACATTATTCAATGCTCATCACGATAAACGTACTCTTAAGCCCCTTCACCTGTTTCACCCCTCCCTCTCACTCACCTCCCCTCTGGCAACCAGTTTGTTCTCTGTATTTAAAAGGCTGGTTTTTTGTTTGTCTCTTTTTTCTTTCATTCTTTGTTTCTTAAATTCTACATATGAGTGAAATCATATGGTATTTGTCTTAGTCTGGCTTATTTCACCTAGCATTACACCCTGTAGGTCTGTCTATGTTGTTGCAAATGGCAGGATTTCATTCTTTCTGTGGCTGACTAATATTCCATTGTATATATACACCACATCTTCTTTACCCATTCATCTATTGGACACGTGGGCTGCATATCATGGCTATTGTAAATAACGCTGCAATAAAGATAGGGGTGCATATATCTTTTCAAATTAGTGTCTTCATTTTCTTTGGGTAAATACCCAACAGTGAAATTACTGGATCATATGGTAGTTCTATTTTTAATTTTTTTAGGTACCTCCAGACTGTTTTCCATACTGGCTGCACCAATTCACATTCCCACCAACAGTGCACAAGGGTTCCTTTTTCTCCACATCCTCATTAACACTTGTTACTTCTTGTCTTCTTGATTTTAGCCATTCTGACTGGCGTGAGGTGGTATCTCATTGAGGTTTTGATTTGCATTTCCCTGATGACTAGTAATATTGAGCATCTTTTCATGTGTCTGTTGGCCATCTGTATGTCTTCCTTAGAAAAATGTCTATTCAGATCTAGTGCCCATTACAATTGGATTACTTGTTTTTGGGGTGTTGGGTTGTGTAAGTTCTTTATATATTTTAGATTATCAATCCCTTATCAGATATATCATTTGCAAATATCTTCTCAAATTCAGTAGGTTGCTTTTTTGTTTCATTGATGGTTACATTTGTTGTGCAAAAGCTTTTTATTTTGGTGTTGTCCCAGTAGTTTAGTTTTGCTTTCATTTCTCTCAGGAGACATAGCCAGAAAAACGTTTTGATTGAAGTCAGAGAAATTACTGCCTGTGTTTGCTTCTAGGAGTTTTATGGTTTTGGGTCTCACATACAGGTTTTCAATCCATTTTGTGTTTATTTTTGTGTATGGGATAAGAAAGTCCGGTTTCATTCTTTTTTATGTAACTGTCCAGTTTTCTCAACACCATTTGTTGAAGACACTCTCTTTTCCTCATTATATATTCTTGTCTCCTTTGTTGTAGATTAATTGATCATATGAGGATGGATTTATTTCTGGGCTCTGTATTCTGTACTATTGATCAACATGTCTCTTTCTTTCTTTTTTTGAATGAGAAAGTGAGCACAAGTGTGCGGGAGAGGGAGAAAGAGAATCCCAAGCAGGCTCCACGCCCAGCATAGAGCCTGACATAGGGCTCGGTCTCTCAACCCTGAGATCATGACCTGAGCCGAAACCGAGAGTCACCAACTTAACCAACTGAGCCACCTAGGCGCCCCTCAATGTGTCTCTTTCTGTTTTGATTCCTACAGCTTTGTAGTATATCTTGAAATCTGGGATTGTGATACCTCCAGCTTTGTTCCTTCTCAAGATTGCTTTAATAATTCGGCGTCTTTCGTGGTTCCACACAAATTTCAGAATTATTGTAGTTCTGTGAAAAATGCTGTTGGTATTTTGGTAGGGATTGTAAATCTGTAGATTGGTTTGGGTAGTATGACATTTTAACAATATTAGTTCTTCCAATCCATGAGCATGGAATATCCTTCCACTTGTTTGTGTTGTCTTTAGTTTCTTTCATCAGTGTTTTATAGATTTTGGAGTACAGGTTTTTCACTTCTTTGGTTAAGTTTATTCCTAGATATTTTATTTTTGGTGTAATTGTAAATGGGATTGTTTTCTTAATTTCTCTTTCTGTTGCTTCATTGTTAGTGTATAGGAATGCAAGTATATTAATTTTATACCCTGTGACTTTACTGAATTCATTTATCAGTTCTAGTAGTTTTGTGATGGAATCTTTAGTGTTTTCTATATGTAGTATCATTTCATCTGCAAATAGGGTAAGTTTTACTTCTTCCTCACCAATTTGGATGCCTTTTATTCCTTTTTCTTGTCTGATTGCCGTGGCTAGTACTTCCAGTATGTGTTGAATAGAGTAGTGAGATTGAACATCCTTGTCTTATTCCTGACCTTAAAAGGAAAGCTCTTAGTTTTTCCCCATTGAGTGTGATGTTTGCTGTGGGTTTTTCGTATATGGTCTTATTAGGTTGAAGTATGTTCCTTCTAAACCTATTTTGTTGAGGGATTTTTTTTTTAAGATTTTATTGTATTTGAGAGAGATAGAGAGTAGAGCACAAGCAGGGGGAGGAACAGAGGAAGAGGAAGAAGCAGGCTCCCCACAGAGCAGGGAGCCCCATGTGGGACTCGATCCCAGGACCCTGAGATCACGAAGGCAGACGCTTAACTGACTGAGCCACCCAGGCGCCTCTGTTGAGGGTTTTTTATCATGAGTGTGTGTTGTGCTTTGTCAGATGCATTTTCTGTGTCTGTTGAGATGATCTGTGATTTTTATCCTTTCTCTAATTGATGTGATGTATCACGTTGATTGATTTGCAAATATTGAAGCATCCTTGCATCCCTGGATTAAATCCCACTTGATCATGGTGAATTATTTTTTTAACATAGTTTTGGATTTAGGTGCTAATATTTTGAGGATTTTTGCATCTGTATTCATCAGAGATACTAATATGGACTTTTCTAATAATAGGGGACCTTAACACCCCACTTACAGCATCAATGGACAGATCATCCAGACCAAAATTCAACACAGAAACAGTGGCTGTGAACAACACATTTGACCAGATGGACCTAACAGATATATTCAGAACAATCCATCCAAAACCAGCAGAATACATATTCTTTTCAAGTGTACATGGAACATTCTGCAGAATAGGGCACATATTAGGTCACAAAACAAGTCTAAGTCTCAAGATTGAAATCATATCATGTATTTTTTTCTGATCACAACACTATGAAACTAGAAATCAAAAGAAAAAGTCTGAAAATTACATGGAGACTAAATAACATGCTGCTAACCAATGAATGGGTCAGCCAAGAAATGAAAGAGGAAATCAAAAAAGTACATGGAGACAAATGAAAACACAACGGTCCAGAATCACTGGGATGCAGGAAAAGCTGTTCGAAGAGAGAAGTTTAGAGCAATACAGGCCTACCGCAAGGAGCAAGAAAAATCTCAAGTAACCTAACCTTACACAGAAAGGAGCTAGAAAAAGAACAAAACCCAAAACCAGTAGAAGGAAAGAAATAATAAAGATTAGAGCAGAAATAAATGAAATAGAGTAAAAAGCAATAGAACAGATCAATGAAACCAGCAGTTGGTTTTTTGAAAAAGTAAACAAAATTGATAAACCTTTTACCAGGCTCATCAAGAAGAAAGGAGACAGAACTCAAATAAAATCAGAAATGAGAGAGGGGACATAATAGCTGACACCACAGAAATAGAAAGGATTATAAGAGAGTATTAGGAAAAATTATTTCCCAACAAATTGGACAACCCTGAAGAAATGGATAAATTCCTAGAAACATAAGCTCCCAAAACTGAAACAGGAAGAAATAGAAAATTTGAACACACCAGTAACCAGCAAAGACATTGAATCACTAATCAAAAAACTCCCAACAACAAACAAAAGTCCAGGACCAGACGGCTTCACAAGTGAATTCTACGCAACATTTAAAGAAGAGCTAATACCTATTCTTCTCAAACTATTCCACAAAAATAAAAGAGGAAGGAAAACTTCCAAACTGATTCTGTGAGGCCAGCATTACCCTGATACCAAAGCCAGACAAAGACACTACAAAAAAGGAATTTTTTTCTTTTTTTCTATGTTAATGAAAGCAGTCATCTTAAGGAGTAATTAACTTTGACTTGATGAGGCTGACTCCCTAGGTGATGTGTGGGGTCAGTGGACAGTGCAAGCCCACAGAGAGGGCGTTGGACCTTGCTCACCTCTGTTGGCAGCACCCACTATACCAGGTGCCCAGCGCCCACTCAGGTGTCCAGACTTTCCGCTTTTTGGACTTCAGTCAGAAGAAGCAGAGTAAGTCCAGGCTCAGCCACATGCCCCATGTTGCTTCCAAGTGGCACCCACCGACTCTTGCCGCAGCGTCCTCACCTGTGCTCCCTCAGCCACCTGCTTTCCCGGGTGTTTCTGGTCAGAGGACAGCAGCCCCACCCCACTGTGGTGGGGCTGCAAAGGAGCAGACGTGCCAACTAGACCTCCTTGCCCAGCACACAGGGAGGCTGGCCACGTCCGGGCAGCTGTAATCCATGCACCTGAGAAGCCTTTGCTCAGGCCAAGGCTCTCCAGCCATGTCTTGTAGGAGTGAAGGGGAGTTGGGCCAAGGGTTAGGGAAGGACCAGGGACTTAGGAGCATGTTCTTTGTGAATCTTAAAACTTGGTTTGTGAGTCAGATAGCACCTGTCCATTGGTTCTAAGAAAAAGCATGGGAGGGCAGGAGCAGCTAATCTTTCTGAAGGTAGCAAAGTTGCTCTGTCTGAAGGAGAGTGCACTTCTTCAGGGACATTTCCACCCCAGGGCGCCACAGACCCCTTGAAAACCACTGATCTGTTCCAGACACATTATTTTATGATTGAATCAAGTGATCCCAGACAAGTAAAATGGCTGTAAACTAATCATTGGAGATCAAGGTGGGCACCCAGGCCTGATTCCTGGTATAGTTATTTCCTTATAATTCCAGGCTTTACGTGTCTTTGACCATGTCATATCTTTAGTGCTTTTTTGTAATAATCTTAAGCCATATCTCAAAATTAAAAATATGGTTAGCATTCTTTGTATGTATGTGCAAAGATGACACACCATTAATATTTTAGGTCATAGCTACACTAGAACTTTCTATGTGTTAGCATGTGTTACATATGTGTTAGTAATTACAACATATTTCTGAAGCCAAGCAGAACATCTGTTTGTTTTTAACGTTATATCATGAAGAATGTTTGCTATAAAGACATTTATCACTCGTTTTTTTTTAAAGGAATTCAAACTTCCTATCCAGGACATGATGAAATTTCAAGGCCGAACAAGTTCATTGCTAGACATATTTTATATTTTAAGTTATAAAATCAGAAATAAAAGTGTCTTCCAACTTAAGAACAACACTTCCTTCAATCACTCTGATTTTCAGCCTTCCAGGAGACTGTTCTGGCCGGGTGTCCCAGCTGCACAGTGCGGTCTTCACGCACACTGGCGCCGGGGTCACTGCACACCTACCGTGGGGCAGCACCTCGCGGCAGCTCGTGGGGCTCGCACACTCTTGAGACCCAGGGTCTGGGAGCTGAGGACCCCAGCTTCACCACAGCACCACCCTGTTCTGCTGACCTCATTGCCCTTGGTTGGCCTTGATGTGACTGTCTCTCTGATGTTCTGCTTATTTTCCCTTCCACGCTGTGTGTCCCCAGAGAGGAGAGACCTCTTCAGTTCTGTTTATTCCCGTCTCTCTCTAGAACAGCATCTGGAACACAGGTTCAAGTCAGAAGGAGAAATGAGTGCAGGAATAGCTCAGTATCCATCTGCATTGTCCCAGGGTGCAAACTCTGTTGACTCACCTTAAACTTTGCTGCCTAGACTGCCTTAAACGATTTATGTCAGTACATTTATATTCTCACAGCAGGAAGTATAACGGAAGGGTTCTTGTTAAAGAGATGAATGACTGTGTCTTCTTGTTTTTACCTGTCTCACATTCAACTTGGCCAATTTAAATTCATTACGCTCCTACTTTCCTGAAGTGCTTATAAATCTCAACTTTTTGTTCCATAAGATTCTGCTTCTGCTCTTAGCCACCTGCCCTGATTCTAACAGCATTCATCGTATTGTTGTTATTGTTCATGTTACAATCTCAAAATCCTAGCTATTACAAGAGGGTGCTTAGAAGGAAGGGCTTAGAAATAAAATTAGCGTGGGGTGCCTGGCTGGCTCAGTCCATGGAGCATGACTCTTGATCTCAGGGTTGTGAGTTCAAGCCCCACACTGGGTGTGGAAATTACTTAAAATCTTAAAAAAAAAAAAAAAAAAAAGGGGTGCCTGGGTGGCCCAGTCAGTTGACTCAGTTTCAGCTCTGGTCGTGATGTCAGGGTTGTGAGATCGAGTTCTGCACTCAGCAGAGAGTCTGCTTGAGATTCTCTCCCTCTGCCCCCCCAGTGCCCCGTGCATGCGCGCTGTCTCTCTCTGTCTCTCTCGAATAAATAAATAAATCTTTAAAAAAATAATAAATAGGATTAGCTCAAATGGGATAAAATCAAACTCACATCTTTTTTTTTTTTTTTAAAGATTTTATTTATTTATTAGAGAGAGAATGAGAGACAGAGAGCATGAGAGGGAGGAGGGTCAGAGGGAGAAGCAGACTCCCTGCCGAGCAGGGAGCCCGATGCGGGACTCGATCCCGGGACTCCAGGATCATGACCTGAGCCGAAGGCAGTTGCTTAACCAACTGAGCCACCCAGGCGCCCCTCAAACTCACATCTTAGAAAGTTGCTCAGGAACTAGATTTGGGGGCGCCTTGGTGGCTCAGTCGGTTAAGCGTCTGCCTTCGGCTCAGGTCATGATCCCAGGGTCCTGGGATCGAGCCCCGCATCGGGCTCCCTGCTCGGCGGGAAGCCTGCTTCTCCCTCTCCCACTCCCCCTGCTTGTGTTCCCTCTCTGCTGTGTCTCTCTCTGTCAAATAAATAAATAAAACCTTTAAAAAAAAAAAAAAGGAACTAGCTTCGGTGACTATGCTGGTGGCTGTCACTTTGATCCGGAAGGTTGATAATGAGTGCACTCACCTGCATGCCACACTTCGCAGATGTTTCTCATGGCTCCCTGGTTCTCTGACAGCCTGTGAAGTGGGGCTGGGAGCTCCCGTGGGTGGGGAGACAACTGTTACAAGATCAGGTCACTGAAGTTTGAAAAGTTAAAGTGATCTGAATATAAGCTCCTAGTCTGGTGTTTTGTAGACACAAAATTGAGAGCAACAAGAGAAGTCAACACAGTTTCTATATGTGTCCTTTATAAATTAGTCTAGAAATAATGACAAAAGATCATTACATAATGAAAATTTTAATACCATATGGTTTTGGTAGGTTCTAGTACATGGTAAATGCTAAGAGCTTTATGTTAAATTGAACTGAATAAAAGGATACTTGTGAGCATGTTAGGGCAAAGAAGGTAGGTGCTAACAATGACCAATGGAGCAAAAATTTTCAAAAATGCGTGCCTTGGGTTTATATTTATAAGGTTGTAGCATGGACAATTAATATATTTTAAGCAAACTCCACTACTTTCCATAAAATCTTTTGATCTTGAATAAAGAATAATGAGGGTGCTTAAAATTTTTTAGACTGACACAGAAATTTTAGACTTGGAGAAAAGTTTCAAAAATAGTGTAGAATTCACATATACCTTCCTATAATGTTAATAACCAGTAATGTAACCATACTACAAGTCTCAAAACCAGGAAGTTACATGACAGTAGTGTTTTAATTTCACGTGTGAGGAATTAGAGCAAAGCCAATCGCTAAGTATATTATACAATAATTATAGTATAGGATCTTATAGAAAATGAGTAGATTATTGTTTTAACAGTAGGATAATTAACAGAACACTAATTCATAAATTCCAGCTATTATTTTTTTCTCTCATACACTTCTCGGTCTTGAACCATAACACACATAATTTTTAAGGGGACTTTGAGTGTTTCGGCTGATAGCAATACTCAGGTCAGTTGTAAAGGACATACTTATTTTGCTCCAGATTTTCCCAGTCTAAGTCAACAGTGAATAAAATCCTGTTCTCTAAGGAACCTTGCAGTTAAAGGGCTTTTTTTCTGGAGTGTGAAGCTGAAACTTTCCCTAAAACTGGTGGAGAAGTAAACTTGGGGTATGTTTTGGTTGTTTCTCTGTGGGGTGGCAAGTCAGGTAGGGGTCTCACTTATCAATGACAAATGCTGCTGCAGCAAATATAGGAGTACAGGTTACAAGTGATGAACAAAAACCTGGAATTATTTGATATTTTGTGGTTTAAGAACTATACTTGAGTATGATCTTATGCACGAAAATGCATAGGATGATATTTCTCTTGTTTTAATATAGTTGTTTTCAAGATGAAGATGCTCCAGGGTCGAATCACCATCTTCTTCAGCATTGCAGATTTGTTCTGGAAGAATATTCCTGAGGAAAAATAGATGTACAAGTCATAAACGGTCCAAGCAGTATTCAGGCTTTATCGTTTAGGAGTTAAATTGTACATTTGTTTAAAAATGTTTTTGTTGCTAAAATAAAACTGGATCTTTTTCTGATAGACTAGAATAAATTTCAAATATGTTAAAGATGTGAAAAATGAAGCCATAGGAGTAGAATAAAGTATACCCTGGGAGTGGGAAAAAAATCTCCCTTGACTCAAAAACGAGAAACACTAAAAGAAAAGATTAATAAATTGACTACAGGTATTTTAAAAATGCAAAGTTAAGAGACATGGCAAACTAGGAGACTATTGCAAGTTTGCAACTTACATCACAGATACAGGGCTAATGTACAAAGCCCTCTTAAAAACCTATGCAGAAAAAGAAGAGGGGGAAATGCCCGGCTAACCGGTTCACCGAAGAAAAAATGAAATGACGTGGGAACATGAGGAGATGCTTAGTTTCATTCATGATAAGACAAATGCATACTGCGAGTATCCTGCCACACCACCACCACTGACCAGATTTGCCTCCCACAAAAACATTCACAAGCTCATTAACGTGGTCCGGTCCTGGGGCTGTGCAGGACCCCCATCCCCGGCGGGAGGGACCAGGACCAGGGACCAGGCGGCATCTCCCTTCACTCAGCTAGGAACCTCGCCCAGAGTTAGGCCAGAAAATGCAAAATGCCGTCCAAAGTTATGCATTATGGATTGTTTGTAGTAGTAAAAGAAGGGAAACAAGTAGGTGTCTGTCTGTGAGGAACTGGTTAAATGGCATACTGGTCAGTTGTAAAAATAATAAGGAAATTCTCTGTATATTGGTAAAGAGTGATAGGATATACTGATAATCTTTAAAAAGTAAAGAGTAAAAAAACCGAGAGAGAGAGAGAAAAGAAAAATCTTTCTGTGTCATAATTTGTGTGGGAATTGTGGAAGGGGATGGGGAATATGAATGTGCATGTATGCGTATATTTGCAAACAGAAATACTGGGAAAAACTACAAAGTAATTTTAAAAGAATTAACCTATGGGGAATGATGGAGTATAGCATATGGGACAGGCAAAGAAGAAAGACTTCTCTTCATATACCTTGTTACAGTTTTGACTTTGGAATTTTATAAACGTTTAATATAGTCAAAATAATATTAAATAGGAAATAGCATTCCTAAAAACCAAAAACAAGCTAAAGCCCTTATCAGAGTGTCAGGTCGTTGACATGTTGTCACAGAGAAAACCGTTGTTATTTCTGCCACACGTCCTCGAGGCACATATTCTAAAGACAAACAGAGAGCTCCCTAAGACACCGTATACTTCATCCAGTACTTTTGGGGTTATAATAGTGGTATTCTTACTTTGAAACTATTGTTTGTATATTGTAAGATAGTTAATGATGTTGGGAACCTAGATTCCTAGTATAAGATAAACAAATTTAAAACAAAGAATACTCTATATGGTTAAATTAGAATTGGGAACATCAGTATGAAGTCCTGTTCTTTTTCTTTACAAAATACATATTTCCTGGCAATTCACTGCAAGGCCTTGAAACAGTAACACCACTTTGGAAAAGGCACGTGCCTGGTGCCCAGCCTGGGGCATGTGATGTGAATGCTGCTCCCAGTGAGGGGGGCGTGGGGACCTCTGAAAGAAGGCTGTCACAGGTGCGCAGTAGGGGCGGGGAAAGTGCGCCGCCCAGGACCCACAGAGGGCTCCCACCCGCCAAGGAGTGGGGCTTAGGAACAATATAGTTGATTAAAACATTCCAAATATATAAAACCATAAGTTAATATTGATTATCCAGAGAAAGAAAGCCAAAAACAAAATAATAAAACAAACACTTAGGCACCAAATTTTTTTCCTGAGACAGCCTCTGTTAACATTTTAATATATTGTATAGTCCTTTCCATTTCTACTTATCACATACGTATCATTTTTTCCAGTTTTATAAAGACAGCATTAACATACAGTATGATATTAGTTTAAGGTATACGACATGATTTGATATTTGTATATATTGCAAAATGATCATCATTATATTAAGTTTAGTTAACATCTGTCAGCTCACATAGATATTTGTAGCCAGCTTCTTGGCCTGATTCGACATTTAGAGGAAAGAACTGGGCATTTGTCTTACCTTTAAGTGACCCTAGCTGATAAAAAATCCTTTACAAAGGAATTCCAGCTACTAACAGATGTGTAAAGGGTAGCAAAAGTAGTGAGTCACTATTTTGTTGCCCCTAAGGAAATAAGTTTCAAGCAGCACTCATCTGTGAGTGAGACCCTTGGTTCAGAGGTGAGGAAAAAGGTATTAATGGAGATTCCAGACCGTGACCACCTGAATCCCACCAGAAGTGGGACAGACGTGTGCGTCCTCATGCAGCAAATAGGAAGCACAGGGCACATCCTACGACGTACGTAGCCAAGCAGCTTTTAACTGCATCTTACAAAGCCTTCCCCACGCCCACCTCTCTCCCCAGCACTGTTATACACCCATGACTCTTTCCCTCTGTGTTTTAGGAATTTGTGTTTGGATTGTAGAGACAGAGAAAAGAGGAAGGGGTATGCTCCTCAGGGACAGGAGCCCGCCTCAGGGACTGGCTACGGCCGCATTACCATAGCATTCCAGAGTAATTCTTGAGTCCTTCGTGCTGTCCAGGCAGACAGAAAACTGGGTCCCCAGAAGTGAGAAAAGCTGAGTCTCAATAATTTTATTCAGAATTCTACCTTCAGAAAAAATCTAGATAGAATCAGTTTTAATTTTAGCATATATTTAAGTTTTGTTCTCTACAGAGTAGAGTTTTTAAAATTACACATGGAGGTAGAAGCAGCATAATCGTCCGCCTCCTGGGTTCCCAGTATCGTGCAGTAATATTCTGTTCTAAAGGGTTTTTACTGGGAAAGTTTGCAAACCTAGACACACATAGAAAAAAGCTATGATGAATCCTTTTGTACCTGTAAACATCTGCCAGTTTTGTTTAATGTGGCCTCTTGTCCTTTTTCCCCTTATAAGTAAATCCCAGACATCATGTCGTGGTTGTTTAATCATATCCTCTGTCAGCCACACCAATTTTAAACTGATACTTGAAAAAGCCAAAATTTACCGTATCTTGTTGTTGTTCAGCCTCAGAAAATGTAGTGCTTTCATTTCCCGTACTCCAGGTGGTATAGATTTTAAGTCATTGTGATCCAGAAACAGCTCTCTCAGAGAATGATAAGCCCCATAGAAGGAGACTCGGTCCACTCCGTCATCAGAGAGTCTGTTAAATGACAGGTACAGGTACTCCAGGCCTGGCTCCATGTGGCCAAACACGTAGCCGGGGATGCGCTCGATCTGGTTCCCAAGGAGTACGAGGTGCAGCAGGGACTTGGGCAGGTAGGAAGGGACGTGGTAGAGCTTGTTGTAGGAGAGGTCGATGGACTCCAGATTTCTGCAGCAAAGAAGGATGAGCAGGGCGCAGTGTAAGGCGGGAACCATGAGCTCCGGGCTCGGACAGGGCCGTGTTCCTGCCACTGCCTGGTTTGCAGTAGTGACTCCTGCATGAGGGGGGCTGTGTGGTGGCCTGCCCCATCTGTCCGCGAGGCTCACGCTCTTACCTGGGCACTGCACCACGGCTCCTGCTCCGCTATAAGGAGCGCAAGGTTCAGAAAGAACCACTCTCTCTAGGGTCAAATGTGAATCGGAAACGAAGTCCAGTGTCCTAGCTTTTGTCAAGCTGCCTCTCCCTGAAATCGCCCCTGGTTCCAGCAAGGATGTGGTGGTGGTGTGGAATCTGCATTCTTGCTCCACACCTGATCTGATGGCCTGCCACGCGGGGGCTTGTGGTGAAACGGAGCTCATGTTCGGAGCTTCCCCTGTGGCTTCTGAGTCGCCCTGCCACCACCACGTCCTGCTGGACCCGGCTGGCCCTCCACACCCTCTCCTGCCCCTGAAAGGTGCCTGTTCCCTCTGTTTCACCCAGATCCCTCGTGCCCTCGACACACAGCCCACCCTGCCCCTCCTGACAGGCAAGACCCCCTTCCCTGCGTCCTTGCCAGGAGGATGGACCCTGCTTCCAGCCTTCCCTGTCAGGCCAAGCACCATTTGGACTGTTTTCTAAGACTTGAGATAGAGAAGTGGTTTGGAGGAATGAAGACAGTGTGGCGTAGGACAAGGGAACCTGGTGGTCCCATGGCAGGGTGGGGCTGGGGGAGGCAGGGATGGTCTCCCTCCAACTTCATGGCCACCTGTGAGGTGGACAGACCTCAGGTCCCTCGCTGCCCTCGGGTACCTCACTGCTTGGGTTCGCGGCACGGTCACCCCAACACCAGTCACACCATACACGATATGAGCTCCAAGCAAGTAGCCAGGTTCTGGAGAGGGGGAGGCTCACGAAGGAGGGGTGCCATCGCTAAGCTCACTTCCCCACGTTCAGACCCTGTGCAGTAATGGCAGAAGGAAGAAACTGTCTAAGAAAGGCAAAGAGCAGCGTCTACTCACTCTTGATTTATCCAGGCTAGAGGAGCAATCCTGTTTTCCTCAATTTTATTATAACGTAGCACAATGACATTGATTTTTCTGGTGTGGTTGAAACAGATCTCAGTTATTTCTTCAATTTGGTTATTTTCTAGGTATAATTCCTATAATTAAGAGAAAAGACTGTTTTTCTTTGTGTTGGTTGGTACATATATTCAGCTACACAGAGATGAAAATGGTAGTGTGGACTGTTCTCATTAGTATTATCTGGAGAGTCTTCTGCTCTTCCAAGTGAATTCATTGTTGTAAGTTGTCTTATTCTATCTAATTAGTGAAATAAAATGTACCATCTTTCATGGTCATGGAATTAAATGAATTTTTTTAATCATAAAATGTAGCAAAATACAGCATACCATAATAATTGTATAAAGTTCTCTAATGTACAAAACTTACTCATGTAAATTATCTCATTTGGCTTCAAAACCCTAGAAAATTGTAGAAATGGTCATTCCTGTTCAGTAGTGGAGAAGCTCGGGCCTGGAGAGAGGATGCCCAGGAAACACACGTACCGCCCCCCACCCCCTCAATCTAGGGCAGACGACTTCCACCAGTCCGTGCTGCCTGTCAGGGTTTTAGACTTGCCTGATTATAATTAATTTAATTAAAATTAATTAAGAACCTTCATTTAACGTCAGGGTAAAGTTGCTAGAGCTATTGTTTTCAATAGCAAGCTGCCTTCAAGTTAATTCATTTGGCATTAGTGGGAATTTTTCACTCAAGAAGCTTGGAAATCAGAAGTAGACATTGGTGTATGTCTTCAATGTAACTTTCTATTCCTATTGTAGTAATTTTCCCTTTTCACTTAATTTTGGTATTTATTAGATATGATTTAAGCGATTTTTAGCTTTTTGCTTTTCATACATATTTATAGAGGTGAACCAAATCAGTGGTTCCCAGACTTGGTTGCATATTAAAATCACCTGAGAGCTTTTTCAAGTTACTGCGGTCAGAGCACACTCCTCCGTACGCTAGAGAGACTCTGTGTCTGTGAAGAGGGCCCTGGGAGGGGTTGGAGCACACACACCTACGTGGACACTGCCTCCCATGCCGGGGAGACGGGCCGTCTGGAGACATGTTGCTCCTCCATACTCCATACATACATTCAGCTTGTGTGTGTTTTACTATGTGCATGCATTATGTATTAAAATCTTAATTTAAAAAATTATAAATTACTGACCCTACCCTCCAAAGAACCTGGTTGAGGATGCCTGGGGTAGGGTATGGAGTCCGTATTTCTTTAGAATCCAAGAGATTCAGACGTAAAGCCCAGTATTGGAACCTCAATCTTTACAATTTGGACAAATTCTGAACTGATATGTTAATCTGCAAATAGGAGGATGAGGAAAGGAGGTGGTGTGTCTCTGCATCAGACCCAGGCTGCGGGCTCTGCTGGCCCAGCGGGCCCACAACTGTGGGAAGCTCCATCCTGCCTTCCTGCTGAGTAATCCTGCGTGCGGCAGAAACCGTTCGGAGCAGTCAGCCTGGGCACAGCTGGGTCTGCCAGACCTCTGCTCTCACGGCTGCAAGTCAGGCGTGCACTGGGCAGTGAGGGCCCCCAAAGTGTGTGAAATGTGTCCCTTGCTGCAGCGAGGAAGGCCACATACCTGGGCCCTGGGTCGGAAGGGCAGTGCTCAGCCCCGGTGGGGGCTGGGCAGAACTGGGAAGCGATTTTGCAAGTTGTAGTTTCTGTTGAAATTCTCAGCTCTTTTTCCCCGTTCTCTCCCCAAGAGCTGTCAGTAAGACCAATTTTCACTTTATCGAGGGTCTCTACTAGTAATTACAATTTTTACCCATAGTTTTGTATTGTTTGAAGAAACAACAGTGCTCAAAGTATAGCAGAGTATATAGCACCAAAATGGACTTTAACATACATCACAGTAATCTTTTAGAATAATGCTGTTTGTCTTATTGAAGTGTACTGTACTACAAATGTAAAACATTGTTAGAAAGATACAGGTACCTCAACAGAAGCAGGAAGACCCTGTGGTATAATTCTGAATTTATTTCTTCCCAGACGCAGATAGGATAGGTTCTTCAAAGATTTGAAAGCCAAGGGATTCACATTGGTTTCACTGAGCTTGTTTCCTTCCAGTTCTAAGGTGACTAGTTGATTCAGGTCTATAAAAAGTAAAATATAATTTTCAGAATATTAGGAAGACCAAAGAACCATGCAGTTTCTGTATCTTTCAAAATGTCATGTGAAATGTTCAGTTATTTGGAGGGTGAATGTCCCTGCTTTCCTGGTATCCCCCATGCAGAGCCTTCTCTCAAGTGCTCTGCACACCCCAGATGCTGAGCTCAGTCAGGACTGCTGGACGCGCGATCCAGGGGAGGGGCGGGCCTGCCGAGAAGTCCCTGTGCTGTAGGATGTCTAAGGAACAGAAGCTGAGTGGGGCCGCCCTGCAGGGGTAGCGGCGGCCGAGCGGGGACTCAGGATGCAGATGGGCCAGCAGTAGAAGGTTGTGGAGGTCACTTAAAGCCTTTGCAAAGATGTGGATGTGCATATGACACGGCAGCATCACTGGGGTGCGGGGGAGCGTGGGAGCACTCTGCTTGGCAAATGTCAGTCTCTGGACGAGGGAGTTACAGCAGTGAATTCCCATCACACTTGTTCACTTCCTGGCAGATAGTGCAGCCAAATGGATGTTTGGAAAGGAGAATGATCAAGGAAGGATTCTCCACGCACTCAGACTGAGCTACCAAGAAAGGCCCTTATACAAACAAGTTTTCCCTGCATTGTTTCTGCTGGCCTTAGGAGTGGTATGATCCAGATCACTTGGAATCCTACAGGAGAATGGACAGCTCAGCAGTGATGATACCCAGAAGCATCTGAGTCCGACATTTAGGGTATAACTCTGGAGTTTGTTCAGTGGCCAAGATTTCTAGAGTAGGAATGTTTTCATCTTCAACTCAAGTCATGGGCATTGCACTGAACGCTCTGCACGGCTCTGTTCCTACTCTTAGGCGCATTAGAGAAACAAGGCATTGTCCAAGCGTGAGCAAGGGACAGGACCATCAGGGGTGCAGATCCCAGGTGCTGAGGACCACAGGAGTGGTGTGGACATGGGGTGGAGCTGGGCTCCCAAGGACAGGAAGACCTAGGTGGACATGGGAGGCTGAGGCAGCCAGGTGAACATGGGCAAGTAAGCACCCATGTGGCTGTGCTCAGCGGTAGGAGGGAGGCCCGCCTTGGGTGGACCGTCTGCTAAGGGGGGTGCAGGCCTTTCGTGCACCAGACAGTAAGGTCTGGCTCTCCTCTTCAGGCAGTGAGGAGCCCTGGGCAGGGACAGAGCGATAAAACACCGACCTGGCAGTTGTTTCAGCATTAGCTGAAGGGCTGAGAGGAAGTAGGGAGCCCAGGCAATAAACTGAGAAGTGGTTACATTTTCTCATATTTTCTTTGATTTCCAAAACCAAAGATACTGAGAATCCAGCATACTTATCTGGTACATAGTTGAGGTTTTGGAATGTAATGGAAGTTTTTCTGTGGAAAACAGATAATAAAAGTAGACGAATGGTCGGTGTGTGACCCCACGAGAGAGACACGGCACACAGTGTTTACAGATACCCTCTGGTTTATATATACATTGTCTGTGTAGGAAACATAGAATGTGTGCTCCCATATGTGACAGGAGACAGGATGGAGCTAGAGAAGCTTGCTGTAGGTTAGACGCAGCAGAACGAGGGTGTATACGCAGGAAGCCGGTAGGAAGTCCTCCCCGTGGTGGGGCGGGCAACAACATGGCAGATCATGGACATGGGAGAGCACGGTCCCTAAGTGTGCAGAGTGGGGCCAGCCGCAAGCCCTCCCTGCAGCATCGGGATCCTCCTGTTCCTGCACACCTTTGTGCACTGTTTCTCTTCCTGGATCGCCCCCCCTTCTCTGGAACTGTCTGTCATGTGAAGGGTCACATGTGAAGACCTGCCACAGAAGCACATGGGAGAGCAGCAGGCCCCTGATGGCCAAGCCAGGGGCTTTGGTGCAAAAAGAGCAGCGTCCCAGCAGTGGCAGCGGCTGCGCGCGGGTGCACCCAGCCTGCTGCCGGCCGCTGGACAGCGCAGCCTGGGCTCAGCACAGAGTGTCGTGGCTCCCTGGGCACGGTGGCCTGAGCTGCTCCTCATGGCCGAGGCCTCCACAGTGCTCGGACGGTGGGGACTGGGGGGGGGGGGGAGCGTGTGTGCGCACACCTTCCAAGTAGGGACGTCTGCTCTGTAACGTGTCGTCTTGAGAGCGTGGCCAGAGAGGCGACCTCACGTGTGGTTCACACGCAGCCTGTTCCTTCGGCCCTGCTTCACCTGGCAGTTAAAAATTGTACTTTCTAATGTCTTTTCCACATGACAGAGCCCATCACCATTTGTGTTTATTGGATGTTTTTCATGTGTACCCTGCAGTCCATCTGGAAATAGAATATTTCCATAACTCTGTGATTTTCAGACTTGGCAATTCTTGGTATTATTGTGTTTTTTCCCATCACCAGAGGTGTTTTGTTCCTATGAAGTGTTTTGGGAGTGAAAAGAAACAATGAAATGGTTTTATTCCTTTTTAGCCTTGGGTTATCAACATTATCCTAAAAATATTTCAAGTCAAATAGGTAGAAAGTGTTGGACACCGTACCTCAGGTGCTGCTAGACTTGTGGGAAGGTGGAAGGAGACACTAGCTGTCTCTGGAGGAAGCATGTAATCCCACCACGACCCTGGCTGGCGCTTGGGAAAAGCTAACATAGTGCTGCGTCTTTTGTGCCGAGTTCACAGTATGACAACTTCAGTTGTTCTGTTCCGTCCAGAGTCAACCACAAAAGGAGAAAATAAACGTCATGAACTTAAATGGTAAAGTGGCCTAAAGAACTCGCCAGCTGTCCGCACGGCCGCAGCGCCTGGGAAGTTCCCACACGACCACAGACAAAAGGCTGGAATAGGACACATACGAACTGAAAGTTAAATACCTGATAAGCTTTCTTCACTGATAGCCTGCAGACTGTTCTCGTTGATTTTAAGTTCTTCTAATGCAGATGGTAATTCTGAAGGAATCTCTGCCAAATTGTTTCCATCCATATTCAGGCGCATTAACTTCTTCAGAAGCTTGAAAAGCAAATCTCAAGATTACCTCTTCACATGGTCACAGATGCGGTCGCGCATCTCCTTCAGGGGTCAGAGTGCAGTCGCGACTTAGCCTTACAAACCTGCATGCTCCGCCTTAGGCCCATGGGAAGCTGCGTGTTCTCCTGCCGCCACCACCCCCCCCCATTTCCATACTGCGGCTTTAGTGAGTAGGAGAAAACTGTCACCGCTGGACCGCTCATATTTTGCTAGATCTTCGGTTTCCACCTTCTCAGCAATAGACACTAAGTTAGTTAGATGGTGCAGTAATCTGAATCTGTCACGGATGCTGGCAGTGAAATCAGCAGTTTGAGTCCTTACTGTGGACTTGTACAGCTCAGTTTTGTAGTTACACTAGTAGAAACAGTCCTAAAAGAGCACTGATTACTGCGGAACTGCTTCAGGATGGCCTGCTACAAATACCACCAGCTGTTCCTTTGTAGCACTGACACAGTCTGACTGTTCGGAGGGTGCGCCCATGCTTGCAGCTGTGTGCTCGTGGGCCTAGCCTGCCCCACCGGAGCGGAGCGCCGCACGGATGGTTCACCTCAGGGCGCTCGGTCAGACCTGAGCAGTTTGGGAATGGGACAGAGGACCCCAAAACAAGAAAAGGAGACACTCTCCCGTGTGTCTTTCTTTCTGATAAAACAGTGAGTCCCAGCTGTCGTATGACAAGGACATGTCTGTGACTTGAACGGGGACACGAGCCCAGGGATTTGTACGAAGGGTCTTAAAGGGGATAAAGTTTGGCCTAGTGGGATGTAGTAGGTTTCACTGGGATTCTTTTTTTTTTTTTTTTTAAGATTTTCTTTATTTCTTCGATGGAGAGAGAGACAGCGAGAGAGGGAACACAAGCAGGGGGAGTGGGAGAGGGAGAAGCAGGCTTCCCGCAGAGCAGGGAGCCCGATGCGGGGCTCGATCCCAGAACCCTGGGATCATGACCTGAGCCGAAGGCAGACGCTTAATGACTGAGCCACCCAGGGGCCCCTGTTTCACTGGGCTTCCTAAAAGGCACATGAGTGTATGTATTTGTTTACATACGCAGACCCTTCCTTTCTTGCTTCTACCTTTGCTTCTCTGAAACTCCTTGATTGTCTTCTTTTCTGCTTTTTAGAAAATATTTTAGTCACACCCAAGTCTTGCAGAGGCTTGTTCTATGCTGTTTGCTGTCTCTCTCTCCCTTGTCTTTCTCCCCACCATTCCCTGTGCTAACTTTCATCTGAGCCTGCTTGTGTTTCCAGAACTCCCACCTGATCACATGTTCATCAGGTCTTGCCCTCGGCACAAAATAACGAATCTCTTTCTGGCCTGAAAATGTTAATGGAGTTTCCAGATAAGCTGTCCTTTATTCCTGGAAATACCTCATGTACTAAGAGACCATATTTCCACATATTTTCAGCTGCTTGGGGAGAAACTGCTCCATAAGTTGAAAACATTAGTTTTGTCATTTTGCTGTTGTGGGTGCTCTAAGGGTAAAGCCTCGAAAAACCAGCTAGAATCATGTAAAACAACAGACTGGAATCAAGGTAAGACTTGAAGAGTTTAGGAACGCCAGAGAGGAAACTTTCTTGACTTAGGAGGAAGCTACAGTGAAAGCATGTCCCTTTCGCTCCCTGCCCTGCAACTAGCACAGAACTGTGCAAGGGGACGGTTCCTCACCTGCAGTGTGTGTTTACCTTGAATGCCTTTGCACCTACGCCTGCGGAGGTGATGTTGTTTTTGCTCAGATCGAGCCTTTCCAAATTTGGCAGTCCGTTGAATGCTCCATCAGGAATGCTGGTGATGGAATTGCCTGGAAAACACGACAGTTGTGGTTTAGGCCCCTGTGCACACACAGGCACATATGTGTGTTCATGAACATCCGTAGATAGCAAGGGAGCTCTACCCGGAGGAGAAAGCAATACTCATAACTAGGACAGCATCTGTATCAGCAAATGCAAGTGCAGAGAACACCAGCCTGGGGCCAGATCCTCCACTCAAAGGACTTGCTGTGCTTGCGGCCGTCCTGTTTTAGGTGAAGCTGCTGTGAAAACAGCTAGAATGTGGTTCGCTAGACAATTCTGTTAGCATTATGCATTTTATAACAGAGATGTATCTGGAAGCTTACATAGAAACTGATCTTCCCATTGACAAGTCCTAGATCCTGGGTCAGAAATCCTGTCCTATCACTTACCTTTCTGAAATTCCCTTCTCTAAATCAGCTCAGGCGGCCTCCAGATCTGATGTACAGATTGAATCCACACAATTATAAGTTCCTACATGCTTTAAATTTATGGGATCTTGTTTTCACATTTGCTTAAGTGCAGTAGTTGATGATTTTGAACCCAGAACGTAAGCTCACCAGAAATAGTGAGTACTATAGAAACCATGTGGTGACCTTCTCAAAACCACAATAGTGTGACTGAGCATGGCATTCATTGTTCGTGGGTTTTCTTATGGCAGAGCACAGCTGACACACCGACTGTGGTGGAGGGGACATGGTTGGGGTGTGAACTGCTGGGCATAAGAGACTTACCTAAGGGGTCATCTGAGCGTGGTGTCCTAGCACAGACTGGCCGTCCTGAACCAAGGCATCAGACTTGGTCTATCAAGTATTTATAAGGTCATTTACTTATTATTTCTCTGGTAGTTTATGTCTGTGATTGCCCGTGAGACATGTCTGAAACCCCATTCAGATTCTCTCACCCCTGTGTCTTCAGGGCCTCCCGGGGTGTGGGTCTTGTCTCCCAGATGGACGCACACCCAGGGTCCCCCACCAGCCAGCCTCACACAGACACCTGGTCCTGCCATTCCTCTGCTCAGAACCTCCCAGCGGTTCTGAGGACTGGAGGAGGACTGGACCATTCCATGCTCACCAGAATGGCTAAAAGGAGGGAAAGACAAGTGACAGGATACAGAGCAGCGTCTAGCAGAAAAGCCACAGCCACCTTTGGGAACCTAGATGCACATTTACTCTGTCACTCAGCATTCCCACTCCTGGGTGTGCACCTTAATGAACAGAAAACTAGGTCCACACAAACCTGTGTGTGGATATTTATAGAACTGCATGTATAGTTGCCCCAAACTGGAAGCGACCCATCAGCTCAGCAGAGACAGGGCTGGTAGAAGGAGGGGCGCGAGGGAACATGGGGAGGTGACAGAAACGTTCTGTGTCCTGATTGTGGGGGTGGTTATGCAACTGTACACATCTGTCAAAGCTCAGAACATGCTAAAAATAAGTTTTACTGCATGTCAATTATACCTCAGTAAAGCTGACTTTAGGGAAAAAGTCAATGGGAAATCATGATTCGGTTTGGAGAAATTTGCTTTATACTTAACCATTCTATTTCTTCTACAAAGCTTATGTATATGATTGTAGATTGTGAAGTTAGTCTGTTTGGGATCAATTTATATTACGAAATTAAAATATGACATTCAGGGGCGCCTGGGTGGCTCAGTCAGTTAAGCGGCTGCCTTTGGCTCAGGTCATGATCCCGGGGTCCTGGGATCAAGCCCCGCATCAAGCTCCTTGCTCAGCAGAGAGCCTGCTTCTCCCTCTCCCTCTGCCTGCCTGCCGCTCCCCCTGCTTGTGCTCTCTTACTCTCTCTCTGTGTCAAATAAATAAAAATAAATAAAAAAATTTTTTTTTTAAAAAGAGCTTTTTAAAAAAGACAAAGATATGACATTCACAGGGCAAGGAGAGTTACTTACTTGTAAAGCACAGAACAGAACAGACGTCCATATCTCTTACCAACGAGCTCCAGGCTTGTTATCTCTGGTGCTGTTAGCGGTGGCATCTGTGTGAGGCCGGCGCTGATGCAGCTGATGGTCCTGTAGGACAGGGAGCACCCGCTGGGCAGAGGTGGCATGCCTCTGGGAGGAGGGAGGACCAGGGGTCTGGAGGGTACCCTGAACACGTCTCCTCTGAGGGTGCTGTCATGCTCCTCATCCTCATCCTCGTCCCCCTCCTCGTCGTCCTCGTCCTCCTCTGCCTCCTCCCTTGCTGGATGTCCTTGTTGATGGGCCCGCCTCCCCTCTGCTCGGGGTCTCTCCTCTGCCTCTTCTCTGCTCCACCCCTCACTGAGAGGTCTCCCCTGCTCTCCAGGTCCAAGGGTCTCTTTCTTTTGCTCCTTATCTTTATCTTTACTTTCTTCTTCATCCTCCTCAAATTGAAGTTCCTCTTTTTGCAACACTTGGTCCATTTCCACCCGACGAGGTGGCAGTTGCTTGCGAGGTACATTGGTAGGTTCTCTTTGTTCTGAAGAATCACCAGAAAATTCACTTCTATCACTTAATGCTGTACCACTGAGCAGCGGACGGGAGGTTGCTGGCCGCACGGGGAGGACACGGCAGGGGCGAGGTGTAACGTTATTAAAAGGAAAAATCATAGCGAAAGTGAGGTTAGTAAATATTTATTCCCTCCAGGTATTTGAGTGCAATTTAAATGTGAAATGCATTTTGGAATTTTTGCTTGAATGGTTTTAAAAGTAATTTTATTTCTATTTTATAAGATTTGTTTTAAGCGATTTTTGTTTTTTCCTGTGGCCTTAATATTTGTTTTTACTAAAATATCTTGCTACCCGGTAATAAAGAGGAAATAATATTGCCACATGATGCAAAATGGTAAGCAGTCCTATGTGAGGTTACGATATGATGAGGTGTGACCTTTATAATAGATACTGTTCAGTTAATCAGGGTTATTGATAATGTAAAAATCTGTACCATCAAACAAAAAAATGAAACATGTATTTTACTTGCTTGTGGTAGTGAAACTGGCTTTTGTTTGTAGATTTATTATTATTTTTGTCTGATTTTCTTTCAGCCCCATAGGCCCAAAAGCATCTTCTGAAATTCAGGATTATAGAAAGTTCGCCTCTTTCTCCCTCCCAGACTGTCTACTTAAATTTTTACTACTTGACACTTATGGGAGGCCTCCTGGATTCCGATGATGCTGTTTTAAGTCAAAGGCATGCATGTCAGTACTTTTCACCGTCCCACGATGATGGGAGCAGAATGGCCAGTGGCAGGCGTTCACCTGCGTGTGTAATGAGCAGAAAGTGGGGAGGGCCCGACAGTGACCGGAGCTCTGGGAGGAGTGAGCACTAGTGCTGGCAGATTTCCCGCGTCGTTGCCATGCTTTTATTTAATACTATACCTAAATCACCCAGAAAATGTAACTATTTGAAGGAATTACTTGAGATTTCAATCCAGTATATTTTATAAAGTCAGTGAGTTATTTTTTCACATCCCTGGCAGAATGTGCAAAAGGAAAATAGGAAAAAATTAGGGAAGGGAAGCTAAAGCTATCATATTGAAACATTTAAAATCCTTCCTGTATATCCAAGTTTATTTTTCCAAAATAACCACAGCATTTCAAGATTGTTCCAAGTCCTTTGAAAAATGTCTGATCATTTCTGAATCTTGCCTGTGTATTTGCTAACATTTTTTAAAGGCATAATACCTTAGTAAAATAATTGGTAGTGTAAACCAAAATGCAATTCCTAACTATTCTAAAGTTCTTCCTGGTAGGAGGCCGTTGTGTTGACACCTACCCTGAGAGTATCCTGTGTGCGTGGAAAACAATCTGCCTTGATTATAGACAAGAGAAACTGTCTCTGTTCCTTCCCATCAAATCATTTACCACATGTGTATCTATTTCAGAAGGCGCTGGCTAGGCCTCCCTCTTGAGAGTCGGTTGTCCCTCAGGTATGAGCCCCAAGAAAGCAGGGACGGTGAACATTCAGCAGGCCCCGTGGCATGACCTTCTGCAGGAAGCAGTGCCCCCAAGAGACAGGCACTGCTCCAGGACCACGATCCTGCATTTCCCCAGATTTCCCGAGCGGTAATGAGTGCAGGTAGGCTGGGGCCTCGGGCTTTCTTCTGTCTAGGTGCAGACCCCTCTCCCTTTGTTCATCAGGAGTTCCTTGTCTTTGTTCGTGGTCTTAACTGTGCCCACACTGAGCTGAATTAAGGGAGCCACTCCAAGTAAGGAACTAAGCAGAGGACACTTCCCTCACAGGACACTTGGGGACTATTGGCTCTGTAGATTCTGCCGCTGCTTCTCCAAAGCAAGCGTCGGTGGGCAGTGTGGTCTGGTCAAGTTTACTGGTTCTGACAGAGCTGGAACTATGAAGCCAAGATCTTCTTTTCTGCCTCCCACCATCCATTTTCCCAAATAACTTCTCTGTTTATCATCACTGTGCCAATCTTAATGACTAGTTTACCATAATTTAAAACTTCAGGTAGTAACAAAATAAAAACAATGGAAGTTGAAGACTCAGTCACACGTGATACTGTGTTTTGGTAAATACTTATACCAGCATCAGAGCAGACTGGGCAGCACTCTCCTTCAGGTGTAACTGTTTGGGGGCACGTCGGAGGGTGGCACTTAGTTTCGTCACAAAGCACTCTTCCGTTCGAGCAGAGGCAGGTGGTGCACGGCTCAGGAGACCACACCGCTTGGTTGTACATGGTCATCCCATTAACCAGACAGTGTCCTTTCCTTCCTGGAAGAGAAGCCAGAGCTGGTAAACTCCCTGTGTGGTCACCAGCACCCGTGCATGACGGTGAGCAGTGTGAAGTCGGACTGCCAGCATCACACGAGAGTGGCGTAAACAGTGGGGTAAATAGACCCCAGAGAAGGGACCCCAGAGCAGCTTCCGCGTGCTCTGCTCTCAGCCTCTGAGACTGAGCTCCTCCTGGTGACTGACTCTGAGCTGCGCCTCCATACTGTATCTGCCGGGGTGACTAAGTTATGCGGCGGCAGCAACCCACCCCCAAGTCTCAGGGATTTCTTCTCTGTGCCATGTGTCCGACATGGGCACACAGGGGCTGTGCTCCCGATGGGCCCAGAGACAATCAGCAGGCTTCTGCATCTCCAAGCAGGCTGCCCTGATGGCCAAAGCAGAGGAACGGGAGGTTGGGAATCCCACACGAGCCCTAAAAGTGTGTCATTACATTGAGCAAAGCAGATGATACAGCCATACCTAAATTCTGAAGAGAAAACAGCAGTGTGGTTCCATTGGGTGCCAGAGGGCAGAGAGCAGGAAGGGCACCGATGGTGAGCCCACGTCTCACCCTTCCCAGCGTGCAGACGGGGAAGGCAGAGCCAGACGTTGCAACTGACCCTTTCTTTAGAGTTACTGTGTTACTGAGCACTAGCTCACAGGCCATCAGTGCCATCCTTGTGAAGTGTTTTCGAAGTATCTCCATTTCCCTACGTACAGAGTCCTAGACGTGTGGGTGAGTGTGTCCACCAAGGTGGCCATCACAAAGACTACTTGGATTGGAATGTTAGAGGACATGCTATCCTTCCGACCTAGTGTCATTTGTGATGCCTGTCCTTTGTTTGATGACCCACTGTCCCCACATCCCACCCTGAGATGGGCTCTCACATTCGCTCGCTCCCTCCCTCCCAGCCCCACCCAGTAGTTGGTCTGCATAAAATAAATTCAGTGGCTTAATGCCACTTTTGGTTGAAAATATTTTGGTGGGAAATAGTTAATAGCCATGTATTCGTAGAATCATTTGAATAATTTTTCTATATCCCAGATGATCTATCATCATAAATGAAAAAGCAGGTTACGACCTTATATGTATATTATCTATATTATTAATCCAATTATTTGAAATACATGGCATAGAAAACAGACTAGAAATTAATAAACCAAAATACTAACTATGGTTTTATAAATATAGTTGTGGGATAGCTAATTATTTTTTTGTTTTCCAATAATTTTGTATTATAATTACATTTCATAAATGAAATTTTAAATTATTTCAAAACTTATCATTGTAGACTAAACCAAAAGATATAGTAGAATATCTTGATATTATAATAACTTGAAAAATGTATTTAATACATATTAACTTGAAAATATAACTTAAAATATGCTATATTAATAACAATATATATAATAACTTGAAAAAAAATTTTTGGAAAATTATCTTCACGGAGGTTCTGTTTCTCTGCCCCCCCTCTCTTACTGGTTTCTTACCTGGTAACACATTATAACTTGATTCTACTCCAAGAAAACTCAAAAAGGAGTCAGACTTTTCCTCTGTGCTGTAATCCAAGTTAAGCACGGGAATTGTTGCTGCCGGTGTGACCCCCACCCGCCGGCTCCCCAGCTGCCCCCTGGCCCTGCGGGCAGGCGAGGAGCTCTTCCTCGGGCTCCTGTAGTGCGCCTTCCTCCGTTGCTTCCTAGGCATTTCTTCATTTCGTCCAAAATCGGTTTGAAAAATGATAAGCAGAAGGAAACAAAGCAAACCTGCAAACTTCATGCTTGCTTCTTCACCATCCAGTTTCTAGAATGAGAAGGAAGCAGGATTTCGGATTTAGTGGTGCCTAATTTTTACCTTTGAAAATTGGCGTATTATTGCTTGTGTGCCTCAATAGCATCTTGGAGAAATGACACATTTAATTTGTGGGCTGTATGCTACTGTATTACTGCCAAATCAGAATGTAGAATTCTTCTATCAGGATCAAAGAGCTTTGAGTATCTTGACCTCTAGAACAGGCATGAGCCAACCTTTTCTATGAAAAACCAAATACTAAATATTCTAGGCTTTCACACACTGTCTGTCATGACTATCACTTGGCCCTTGAAGTGTGAGAACAGACCGTGGTGCACAAACGTGTGTGCCTGTAAAACTCCAGTGACAAAACAGTTTGCTGGACTCGGCCTCTAAGCCATGGCTTGCCGAGCCCTCTCTAGACCGCTGTGCTGTGTCTTCAGAGGTTACCCAGGGTCGATCTACCTGTGTGCCAGGTCATCCTCTGACTTGGGCCACCCACGGCCCTGTCCCCTGGTCTGCTGTTTGGTTCTTCTATCCTCTAGCTTTATAATTGTCTTTATTGAGAGGAGGGGGCATGACTGCACCTGATAAAAATAACAGCGAACTAGCATCAGTTGTAAAGATGTAAGACAGAGTAATTCTTAATTAGCTGGCCTCAAGAGCAGCACAGGGCCCTGCGTGTTGTAGAGGTGAAAGAGGTATCAGAGAAATGAATACTTATACTCCTGGTGATAAAGAGACATGTGGTTGTGGCACTGTGGTCAGACCATGGTCCGGGCCCTATAAAGTCAGGTAGCACAAAAAGTAAAGAGGAACCCTCCACAAGGTGATTGATTGTAGGAGCTGGTTGAAGGATTCACCTGGCCACACACTTTGGCCCGTGGTTAGTCCTGCAAGGAAGGTCTGTGTGGCATCCATTGCCCCCTAAGCTGAGTGTCTCCCCCTTCGCCCCTGCCTGGCATCTATCCCTTTTGTTCTTCACTCAGGTTCCCTTGCTGTCACTACCCCAAGATGGAGGCAGGGTGTGTGGAGGAGAATCTGAAACCTCAGGGCTGCTAAGGACCCAGGATCATTGGCTAGAGTGGCAGCCTTGCTTGGTGATGAGATTTACCCCACTCCTCACAACCTGCATTGGTCACCTCTGTCAGTCAGTACAAAACTGTTAAATTTCAGGAAACGTCACCTGGCAGGAATGGTAAAGGTTTAAAGTGATGCTATGTACAGAGATCAAAATTCAAAGCTGCAGAGGAGGGATTTTGGAAGCTCAAAGGGCCAAAAACATGGCCATAGACCGTGAACCCGGCAGTCTGGCTGGGACCTTAGGAAATAGACAAGAGACCCTGTAAGCGTTGGGTTCAGCCTTTCTGCATGAAACAAAGTGCTCTACTGACATCAGACGCTGCTGTATTCCAGGTCTGCTTCGAAACCCCTGGGCAGGTTGTAGGAACCCCAAAGGCATCTGACTGGAAAACCACTTACTGGGTGGTGAGGCGAGACCTTCCTCATGCCACAGTGCCCACCCCCCAAATGTGCAGGAACTGGGGGTAATCAGTGCCAGTCTAGCCAAATACTGTGCCTTCTGTCAGCAGAAACCCACGGTGGTTGTAGCAAACACGGGGTTGCCACCATGGGTCTTTGCCCAAGTACAGATGTCACTCACAGACCTGTTTTTTACATTCTTCCATGTGTACATCACCAGAAGGCCAAGAACATGAGCTGTGGGGTTGCCATCCCTGTGTGGCTGACATTCCTTCAAGTGACACCATTAGTGACCAGAGTGGCTCCGAGAAGCAGCGACTCCTGGAGAAGCTGGATGTTAGTTCATGGTCACTTTATAGAGAACCTGTCAGCCATTACAGCAGTTTGTGACAAAACTCAAATCTGACTTCTGCTTCTAGCCAAAATGGAGTAACAGAGACCCGACCGAAGATAACTTAAAATCAGGATAAAAACATGAAGCTGCATTTTTCTCCAAACCTTAGGTATGAAGTAGCACAGGACCTTGAACCCTGGGCGGGGGGAGGGGAGTCCAGGGTGAGCCCTGTGACTGGTCTCACACACAGCCTGAGGCAGTTCTTGTCCATGCTCAGGGAGGGGATCCTGCCAGAGTCCTGGGTGCCCCGAGTTGAACATCCCTTGGGATTTCAGGGAGGTAAGAGTTTGCAGGGCAGAGTATAGAGAGGAGAGCTGCCCTAGTAAAGTCTTCCAGAGACCTCAGGTCTTCAGCGGACTCCTGATTAGCATGTCTGTGTGAGTGAACTTACTGACACTGCATGACGAACTACTGTAAAGGACAAAAGGGAAAATCCCTGGGGCTTGTAAAAGACTCGCCAGGGTTTGGGTGCCTGCCAGTCGGAGTGGGAAACCTGCACTTCACAGGGCATCGGGCTGGTACAGCAAGGGAAACGGTCCCCGCCCCCGCAGACTAACGGCTGCTCTGGTCCCGTTGAACAAAACTGAACAGCAAATATCTCTGAAGGATCAAACCATGTGCCATCGTGTGACCATGTTCCAGAGCTCCCAACAGGCGGTTGGGAGTCTGGAGAAAACTTAGCAGGCTCACAAAGGTGTGGGAGAAGTCGTCCATGAAGATTGTGTTCATGTAATAATACTGTACTTTGGGGTTTATAACATAAGTAGAATTAAAATGTATGAGAACAGAAACATCAAGGAGGAGGAGATGTGTGCACATACTGTTTAAGGTTCTTTGCTATGAAGTGGAATAACATCACTTGAAGATAAGCTGTAATAAGTTAAAGATGCATGCTTGAAGCCCTAAGATAACCACTAAACAAAAAAAAAGTTATAGCAAATAAGGCAATAAAGGAGATCAAATGGAATAATAAAAATAATCCCAAACGTATTTATATAAATCACATTAAACGTAAATTCGTTAAATGCCACAATTAAAAAGCAAAGACTGCCAGGTTAGATTTTTTTTTTTTAATTGATTGATTTATTTGACAGAGAGCGCAAGCAGGGGGAGCAGCAGACAGGGAGAGGGAGAAGCAGGCTCCCCACTGAGCGGGGATCATGACCTGAGCCAAAGGCAGACACTTAACCTACTGAGCCACCCAGGCACCCCCAGATTAGATTTTTTTTAAAAAGCAGGACCCAACTATTTGCTGCCTGTAAGAAACTCGTGCTAAATATAAAGATGCAAATGGGTTAAAATTAAAAGGATGGGAAAATTTATATCATGGTAAAACTAATCAAAAGAAAAGTGGAGTGTCTATATTAACATAAGATGAAGTAGGTAAGATAGAGAAGCACATTGCATGAAGAGAGCCATTGTGTAATGGTACAGGGATCTATTCTTCACAAAGACAAAACAGTCTCAAACCTTTATACACTGAATAATACAGCTTCCAAACAGCATGAAGGAATAAGTGGAACTGCGAAGAAGATAAATGTACAGTCATCATCCACAATTTCTGCTCTCCTGTCTCAGGTACTGATTTTAAAAATAGTAGACAGATTGTAGGTTAAAACACTGAGATGGGATGCCTGAGTGGTTCAGTCAGTTGGGCAGCCAGCTCTTGATTTCAGCTCAGGTCATGATCTCAGGGTTGTGAGATTGAGTGCCGCTTCGGGCTCTGTGCTGAGCACAGAGTCTGCTTGAGATTCTTTCTCTCTCCATCTGCCCCTCCCTCCCACTTGCACACTCTTTCCCCCTCTCTCTCTCTAAAAAAACCAAAAACAGAAACAATGAGATACCACTACACATCTATTAGAATGGCCAAAATAAAAAACACTCACACCAAATGCCAAGAAGGATGTGGAGCAGCAGGAACTCAACATTCATGACTGGAGGCAATGCATACTGGCACAGCCACTTGGGAAGATAGTTTGGCAGTTTCTTAGAAACCAAACACACTCTTACCATGTAACCCAGCAGTCATGCTCCTTAGTATTTACCCAAGGGAGTTGAAAACACAAAGTCCTGCACGCTGATGTTTACAGCACACTTGGAAGCAACCAAGATGTCCTTCAGTAGGTGGATGGATAAACAGTGGTCCATCCACACAAGGGAATACTATTCACTAAAAAGAAATGGGCTACTAGGCCATGAAAAGACATGGAAGAAATAAATGCACATCACTAAGTGAAAGAAGCCAATCTGAAAAGGCCAATACTGTAATATTCCAACTCTGTGACATTCCAGAAAAGGCAAAACTGTAGAGAGTAAAAAGATCAGTTGCTGCCAGGGGGAAGAATGAATGGATGGAGCACAGAGGATTTTTAGGGCAGTGAGAGTACTCTGCATAATCCTGTAATGATGGATACCTATCATTACACATTTGTCCAAATCCACAGAATGTACGCTACCAAGAGTGAACTGTAATGTAAATTATGGACTTGGTGATAGTGATGTGTCACTGTAGTTTTGTTGATTGTAACTTGCTGTGTACCTAAATCTGAGAATTGTCATATATAAAAAACTTATCTCTCACACTGTGCTTAATTTTGAAATACAACATTTTCCCCTTAAGATCAGGAACAATGAAAGGATGTCTGGTCTCACCACTTCTAGTCAACATTTTATTGGATGTTCTAGTCAGTATAGTAATGTAAGACCAAGAAACAAAATGCATCCAGACGGGAAAAGAAATTGATATATATAAAACCAATATATAAAAATCAAGATTGGGCGCCTGGGTGGCTCAGTTGGTTAAGCGACTGCCTTCGGCTCAGGTCATGATCCTGGAGTCCCTGGATCGAGTCCCGCATCGGGCTCCCTGCTCGGCAGGGAGCCTGCTTCTCCCTCTGACCCTCCCCCCTCTCATGTGCTCTCTCATTCTCTCTCTCTCAAATAAATAAATAAAATCTTTAAAAAAAAAAATCAAGATTATTTCTATATGCTAACAGCAATAAGAAAGTTAAGTTAAAAATACAACACTGCTTATGAAGGCATAAAAATGTGAAATACTTTAAAGATACTTCTGACAAAAGACGTACAAGATTGCGGCCCTGAAAACTATGAAGTATTGCTGAGGTAAATGGAAAGAGAACTATATAGGGGGTATGCACAGTGGATATAGGTCAGATGACTCAGGTTTAAATTCTCAATTCTGTAAAGTTAACCTAGATTTGTCACAAAGCTGGTCCAGCAGGCTTTTTTTTTTCTTTTTTTTTTTTAATGACAAGGTGATTCTAAAATTTCTATGGAAATGTAAAGAGCCTAGAATAGCCAAAGCAACTTTGGAAGAGAGAGGAACAAATTTGGACGAATAGCACTGCCTGGTCTCAACACTTAACATAGGGTGGGGAGGTAACAATAGTGTGATGCTGGTGTTGAGATAGACAAGTCATCGGTGGGACAGAATAGAGGGTTCAGAAGAAGGCCAGACCTGCATGGGAGGTGGTTCTCAGCAGTAGTGCCAGAGTGATCTAATGTAGGAAGGATGATCTTTTCAACACATGGTACTAGAATGAGTGTGTGGTCATGTACAGTACAGAAAATAGATCATAGATAAATATAAGAGCACAAAGTGTAAAACTTGTAGAAGAAAACACAGGACAAAATTCTGGTGACCTTGGACTTAACAGCAATAAAAAGCAAGAAATATTTTTTTTTTAATTGGACTTCGTCAATATCGAAAGCTTTTTCTCTTCAGAAGACATTGTTAACAATAGGAAAATGCCACATACTGGGAAAAATGTTTGCAAAATAATTATTCAAGAAGGGACTTGTATCGAGAATAAAGAAGTCTTAAATTCAGTCATGAAAAGAAAACCCAGTTTTTAAAAGCCCAAAGTTTTGAACACACATCACCAAAGAAGATACACAAATGGCAAATAAGCACATGAAAAGGTGTTCAAAATCAGTAGTCATTAGGGAAATGCAGATGAAAACCTCAGTGAGATGGCAGTACACATCAACTAGAATGGCTGAAATTAGAAAGACAGGCCATGGCAAGTGGTGACAAGTATGTAGAGTGACTAGAGTTCTCATAAAATGCTGTTGGTAATGCAAAACCACATGAACACTGGAAAATGGTTTGGCAGTTTCTTCAGAAGTTCGATGTCTACCTACCATTTACCCAGCCATTCTGCTGCTAGATATTCACCCAAGAGAAATGAAAACATATGTCCACACACAGACTTACATGTGCATGTTCGTGGCAGCTTGCTTTGTTAGACAAAAAGTGGAGACATCCAAATGTCTAGCAGCATGTTAGTGGATAAACAAATTGTAATATATCCAGACAGTGGAACACCATGTAGCAACAACAGTGGTTAAATCTCAAAATACTTATGTTGAATAAAGAAGTCTTACACAAAAGGATACACACACGATTCCATTTGTAGAAAACGCGAACTTCTGTAGGGAAGGCTATCAGTGGTTGCCTCAAGGCAGGGACAGGGGTTTGGCAGTCCGGCATGCGTAGGAGATTACCAAGGGTCATGGGGGAGCTTTTGGGGATGATGGATATATTCATTTTCTTGATTGTGGTTATGGTTTTAGAGGCTCACTTTAAATAAGTGCACTTTAATTTTCAGATGTCCTCACCACTGTATTTGAATTGGGCTGCCACCTTGATGTCAGGGTAAGATGGTGGCTATATGGAATCACACATCTAAGTCACAGAATGAACAAAATCCCCACTAGCGTGAACCTCTTAGTGGGTTGTACGGTCTCACACTTTCCTCGAGGTGGAGTCCTATCACAGGGGACCTTGGGGACCAGGCTCTGGGGTTTACAGGTTAGATCAGTGGTCAGGAAATTGGAGACTGGAGGCCACACGGAGTCACCTGCTGCTTGTTCTTAAATACAGCCTACAAGCCAAAGTGGCTTTTATGTTTTTAAATGGTTTTAAGATTTAAAAGAAGAAGAAGAATTCATGACATATGAAGTTAAAATTTCAATATTCATACATGAAGCTTTATTGAGCAGCCACGCTCATTTATCTGTGCATTACTTTTGGTGGCTTTTCCACTAAAGGGTGTGGTTGGGTGGTTTCAACAAATGCTAACATATGGCCTGCAAAAGCTAAAAAATCCTTTGAGGCCAGGTTTGCCAGCCCACCACTGAAAACCGTGCATCTCAGCCGGAGACGGCTTTGACCCCAGGGACGCTTGGCAGTGTCTGGACTCTCTGCACTGGTTACCGTTGGGAGGGGCGCTGCTGACTCCCCACGCGTGTGGGGGACTGGATGCTGCTGGATGTCTTACAGAGCCCACGACCGCCCACCGCGACAAGGGACCAGCAGGCCCACCACGTCAGAAGTGTCTAGATGGAGAAGCCCTGGTTTAGAGGAACAGATACAGAGGTTTTTAATAGATAGTTGCACACTGCTTACAGGCAAAATCTAATGAATTATAACTAGGTGGAGCCTTTTAGTGATAACTTATGAACAAACCATTTCCATACGGTGATCTCTTTCCCAAGGTTTTCTCTTAACTCTTAGATGCTGTTTTTTGCTTTGTTTCTTGTGGCCAGAACTGAGTGTTCCTTGATGGATGATCCTACTTCAAGTTTGTATTCTGTTGTGCTCAGGTGAAGCTTTGTTTCTTAGCAACCTCGGTCATTTATAATGGTGCTCCACTGTGTACCGCTCAGACTTGCAGCGAGTCCGTGAAGTCTCCTCCTTCCCAGTACTGACGGACTCTCTATCTTTGGTGCTCAGGCAGCTCCATCAGCAAGGTCTTCCTTAGGGTGGACTACAGTTTGTTGTCCATAGGAAAGCCCAGAAGAGATTTAAAGATACAAGCCGTGGGGCACCTGGCTAGCTCATTTGGAAAAATACACGATTCTTGATCTCGGGATCATGAGTTCAAACCCCATGTTGGGGTAGAGATTACTTAAATAAATAAACTTTAAAAAAATAAAACTAAATTAAAAAATAAGGATACAAGCCATGTTCATACAGTTTTCTCTCTCCAGAGTTTACAATCTTTATCAGTGGTTTCTTAAGATGTTTAAATTTGTAAAAGTAGGATATATGTTTTAAAAACTCAAAATGATGCATATGTTTATAAGGCAGAAAAGATGTGTTGCCTTAACCATAACTCATAGTTTGGTACAAGGGTAGGCTCGCTTTTTCTTTAAGGTTCAAAAGGTAAATATTTTAGGCTTTTTTTTTTTTTTTAAAGTTTTTATTTTTTATTTTTTTTATTTTTTATTTTTTTAAGATTTTATTTATTTATTTGAGACAGAGAGAATGAGAGAGAGAGAGCACATGAGAGGGGGGGAGGGTCAGAGGGAGAAGCAGGCTCCCTGCCGAGCAGGGAGCCCGATGCGGGACTCGATCCAGGGACTCCAGGATCATGACCTGAGCCGAAGGCAGTCGCTTAACCAACTGAGCCACCCAGGCGCCCAATATTTTAGGCTTTAAGGTCCAACAGTCTCTGTTGAAACCACTCAGCTTTGATGTTATAGCCCAAAGTAGCTCCAGGCAGTAAGTAAACAGGTGCACATGACTATGTTCCAGTGGTACTTTGTTTAAAAAAACAGAATATGGCCTACGGGCCCTAGTTTTCCACCCTCTAGTCTAGTCCATTTTTTGTGACCCCTCTATACATATACGAACATATATATTGAAACAAATAGAATTGTTCAATATATCTTATGCTACTACCTATTTTCCTTTCACTTATTAATAAATTGTGGACATATATGTCAATATATATAAATCCATCTGGTTTGTCCACTCTGTTTTCATTTCATAAGTTATTTAACAAACAATTTAGTGATGGATATTTAAATTCTTTGCCAGTTTTTCACTGTTGTGTTCTCAGTTTTAATTTTCAGTTTAAAAATAATAATAGAGTCTCCTTTGTTTTTGAACTATATCATCCCTTGGGTTTATTCTTGGATGTAGTTTAATATTTATAAGTCATTTGGTCATGTTTATTAATATATTTTGAGACTATGTTATAGGTATATTCAAATCTAGAATTGTTATATCTTTCTGGTGCTTTTATCATTAGGTACTTTTTATATCTCTAGTAGTGCTTTTTGGTCATAAGATCTACTTTGGTAATATATATGCTTTCTTTTGGTACACAGCTGCTTGATATAATTTTTTATCATTTTACTGTCAATCTTACTATAGTATTATATTTTCAGTATACTTTATATTAGCATATGGAGTTTTTTTAATGCAATCTGACAATCTTTGTCTTTTAATTGGAACATTTAGTCTATTTATATTTAATGTAATACTTGATATGTTTAGGTTTAGATCTATTTTCTGACTATTTGCTTTCTACTTGTCCTGCCTGTTCTCTGGTTGGTTTGTTGTTTCTTTCTTTTTTTTTTTTTTATTCTTGCTTGCTTTTTAAAATTCAAATTGGTTTTAAAATTGATTACTGAGTTTTTATTGTTCTGTTACTAATTTATACTTTTTACTGTTCTCTTTGTAGAGATTACCACATATATCTTAACTTATCAAGTCTTAATATAAATATAAACTATACCTTTTCCTCTTCCTGGACAGTGCAAGGGAAAGCTTCACCTCCAGTCGCCTCATTCCAGCACAAGTGCTGTGTCCATCATATTAATTCTTTATATATGTTAAGTCCTCAGAAGGGGATGGTGATGATTGTTCATTTAAGTCAGGCTCTCTCAACCTTAGCACTATTAACATTTGGGTTAGATAATTCTTTTTTGGGGTGGAGGCTGGCCTTTGCATATTTAGTAGGATCCCTGGCCTCTACTCCGTAGATGCAACCAGCACCTTCCCCTCGATTATGACAAGCAAAAATGTCTTCACACATTACCAGATGTATCCTGGGGGAGGGAGGGGATCATCCTGCCCCACCTGAGAACCAGTGCTTTCAAATCACCTAATCATTTATCCTTTCATGTCTCCTCATTCTGTCCCACAGTGTCAGTCTTCTGTCAGGGTCAGGGTTATGTTCTTTCTGACTGAAGAACACTTTTTAGTAATTGCTTTAATGTAGGATTACTGGTGACCAGATCTTTTTGTGTGTGTGTATCTGAAAAGATTTATGTATTATGTCTTTCTGAATGTATTTGCTAGACATGGAATTGTAGGTTGACAAGTTTTTTGTTTCATCGTTTTGAAGATTTCATTCCATCTTCTTGTTTCCTTAGTTTTGATTGAATAGTCATCTGCCAACCTGATTATTTCCCTTTAAAAGTAACTTTTTTTTTCTGGCTGCTTTTGAGATGTTGTCTTTTTGGCTTTGGTTTCCAGCTGTTTTGCTCTATTGTACAGAGATAGGATTTTCTTGTTTTTATCCTCTTTGGGACTTACAGCATTTCTTCAGTCTATGGCCTCATGTTCATTGAATTTGGAGACTTATCAGCCCTTATCCCTCCACCTAATACTTTCCCACTTCTGTCCTGTTTCTTTTCAGGGCCGCACCTGCAGGGGTGATGGCCTTCTCACTGTGTCTGCTCTCTCTCGTCGTCTTCACCCCTGTCACTCCATGAATTATCCTGGTCATTCTCTATCCCAATTCACTGTCTCTCCAGCAGCAAATCCATCCATTGACTCTCTTGATTCTGTTATTGTGTGGGTTTTAGTTTTTGAGTTTTCAGTGAGTTCTTCTCATTGTTTCTGATTCTCTACTGAAAGTTTCAGTCTTGTCTTTTACTTTTTGAACATGTTAATCACATTTTTCTTAAAGTCTGTATCTGAAGACTCCCATTTTCTGGACTCTATTTCTATTGTCTGTTATTTCCCTGGGGTTGTAGCTGTGTTGTTTTGTATCTTCGTATGCCTGATGGCTTTTGATTGAGGACCAGATGTTGTATAATGAAAATTAGGAAAATACTTTGAAGACTTGGGTGATATATTCTTTATCTCAGAAGGATTTACATCTGCTTTGGGCATGAGATTAAGCACTACCAGTTATAGACTGAGTGATCTGAAGCTGAGCCTCACTGTACCTAATTACTAATTACACTGGGCCCCAAACCAAAGCCTGGGGACTTCACCACATCACCCTCCCTTCACCCTGCTGCTGGCATGGCCCTGTTCCTAGATGGGTTATTTTGTTTCATGTTGTTTGTTTTTAAAGATTTCACTTATTTATTTGAGAGAGAGAGTGTGCATGGGAGTGCAGGGGGGGGTGGAGAAGAGCAGAAGGAGAGAGAGAATCTCAAACAGACTCCCTGCTGAGTGCAGAGCATGATGCAGGGCTGGATGCCACAGCCCTGAGATCAGGACCTGAGCCGAAAACAAGAGTCAGATGCTCAACCCACCCGGGCACCCCAGTTCCTAGAGTTTTATTTCTCTCTTGCCTCCCGAGGCTGTTTTAAAGCTACAAAGAAATTCTCTTCTGCCTCTTCTGGACCCTCCTTCTAGATGCCTTCAGAAGAAAAGCTGTTCAAAACCTATTTGGTTTCAATTCTATCCCAATTATTAGGCTTGCTCTTTTCCTCTAATCATTCTCAGCAGCTACTGCTCTGGAGTGCTTAGTCTGCATTATCAGAACCAGGAGTTCCCTCAGATTACTTTTATTTCCTGATAAAATATATCCTCTTTCTCTAAAAGAATGTTTTGGATTTTAAATTTTTGAAATCTTACATCAGAAAATATCATTGTTTAGTTGGAAATAGAATAATGATTTCAAAATTGTTTTCCTCCAAACCTTAGCTGTTGTCCATTCGCTGGTGTTACTGATGAGAAGTCTAACTTAAATGTGATTCTCATCTCATTTGTAAGAAATCTTTTGTTCCCTCTTTCTGTGGAAGTTGTTTTCATATTTTCAACTCATCTTTAATATTCAGAAGCTTTACTATAATGTGTAGGCTTGTTTTCATTTTGTTTTGTTTTGGTTTTTGGTTTTTTAATTTATCCTTGGGATCTTTTAACCTAACGACGACCTGCTTTTCCACACAAGCTCTCCTTTACTCCGTCTCTTTTTCAGTCTGCTTCCTGGTTGCTGAGGGGCTCCTCCAGGGGTCTGTCTGGCTGGGAGCCCCTCCCTTTCTTAGCTCCTAGTGCAGCTGTGCATTCCCTGGGTCTTTGTTTGCAAGAGATCTTCTGTTACTTGTAGGGTGTGGTGAGAGGAGAGGGTGCACTGTCAGCTCAGTGTGTCCTCTTGAATGTCACTAGTTCTTTTTAACGTCATCCTCCAGCATCCTCCTCCCCAGGCCGGTTACACATGGACCAAGCTCTGAGGTGTTGTCCTTGTCCGCTAACCTCAGCATGCAAGCTTTTGTTCAGTATATATGCCCATTACTTACTGTCTCTGCAAAAACCTCTGCTGGAGGTCATTGAAATGAAACTACATTAGAATAAATCTATGTCACCTACTTGAGTTTTAGTAGAACTAACATGCAAAGGGTATGAGAGGAGCAAATCCCTCAGCCGACAGGCAGTTGACGTTATAAAAGTCGATTCAGAAAGTGAGCACATGGGTTGGCAAGGAGCTGCAATGGCAGCAGGGGAAGCAGTGTGAAAAGTTGGGCCGCAAGCCAGGGTGGGAGCAGCATGTGCCGAGTGGTGGGGATGTGGGCTCTGATGGAGAGTGTCTCGGCTGCGCTTGCCGTGCAGCGAGTTCACGGAAATTGTCTTGCATTGACGGCCATCTGTGCAGACTCCCCATCCTGAAATGGGTGAGAGTTATGAGGAGCCCAGCCCTGGATAGGGCCCCGCCCTGGATGGGGTCTTAGACGGCCGTGGTCCCAGGGCCTCGCCTGGCTCGCCCTCCCCCAGGGACACCCTGGAAGATCTCCCTTAGGCTTTTTCTTTTTCCCCCCAAAATTGGCTCACCTTTACTTATCCAGAAATCTAAATATACATGTCAAAAATAAATTTACAGAGCTATCTTAATGTTAACAAAGTCGGAATCTAAGCAGTCTCGTTGAAATGTTTAAATGATTTTTACAAAATGGCCTCTTAAATACTAACTTTATAGTTGATGCCTAGGCCTTTGTTATTTTCAGTGATATGTAGAACTTTGCATTACGTTTAATATTTACTTTAATGAGCAACTCTGCAATTGAGTAAATATATTTCTAGAGGTAAAATTTTATGATCCTCTAATCACAGTAGATGTTATTTTGATCAAGTAAATTTTTCTTTCTAGCACTTCCTGTTTTATCCCAACATTAAATACCATCTAAGTCTTGGTTAACTTAACTGTTTTTCCCCATTTAAAGTTTTTCATCAACTGTCTTAAGTAAGTTTTTAAAACATTAAATTGAGAATTTTAAACTTCTACACAAAGCCATGAAATGTCAGTTGTCCCTTTTAACTTCACTCAACAGGCTTAAAAATGAAAAATATTTTTAGTTAATATTTCATGTTCTTTTAGGTCTTAAAAATAGAGAATGTAATTTTCAAACCAACTTATAATTCTATTGAGCATGTAATTCTATTTAAACATATAAGAATATATTTAATCCTAATTCCGTAAAAGTTCAAAATACTTGGGAAGTATTCATCCTGAAAAAAAAACAAGTAAGCAGCATAATGCACACTTTAAACTTTTAAAAATCTATTAGTAAGAGCTAATTTCCTCAAGTGTTAAACACATTTGCAACATAAAACACCCAAATATTAAAACCATTCCACATGCTTTAGTAGAAACTTAAAATTTAAAACTTTTTTACCTGAAATTCTAAACTAAGTAGGCTTTGCTTGGTGTCATTTAAGTCTCCAGCTGAAAATGAAACAGAACCAGAGCTTTCTTTAAAACAAAGAAAGGATTGTTGAGAAATGTTAACTGACTTCTTAGTAAAATCTAAAATAACTGCTTCCCTTAGGGACAAATGCCTTTCAGATCTTTGTGCAGAACAGCCAAGAGGGTAACCAGGGAAGATGGTTACCAAGGGAAATATTTTTTCTAAATCGCAGGAGAAGCAGAAAGCAAAGGCAGGGGAAGGCATTAGTCTGGAGGCCAGGAAGGCGGGGGCTGGAAGCTCAGAAGTAGAGGCTGATTAAGAAATGTGTGGTTTCCGTAGACTGTTTGCATTAAAAAAAAATCTTAAAGTTCACACCAGCCAACATGGTACCACTTGAGATTTACCAGAGCCCAGAGACACCCTTGTTGCCACGTTGAGGACTGTGCATTCCTGGGATGCCTGTAGTGGGGTTATCTGGCTTGTCTCTCTGCCTGCTCCCCCCAGTCCTGCAGTGTTGTTAACAAAGCATAACAAAGCAAAGAGCTGTTACATATTAATGTCACTGAAATTATGTAACTTCCAACCTTGAAGCAATAACAAGAAAATGTGCATAGGAGCTTAGAGCCTTCTGATTATGGTTACTCTGGCGAATTGGTTGTCTACTTTGGCCTCAGTTGGGGGGGGGGGGTGGGTTTTTTTGTTTTTTTGTGTGTGTGTTTGTGTTTTTTAATGTACAAATGAAGAGGTCAGAGAGCAGAGTTCCACCGCTGTTTACGGGGACCTTGGATGAGTTAGTGTTGTGTCTGATTAAAGTTTATTCCTCTGTACAATTGGGATGATAATACCTATCTTTCAAATTTTTGTGCAAATAAAATGAATATCGTATGTAAAATGCCGTCATAGACTAGGTAATTATATAATAGCTATCTTTAAGATTCTTATTATTCTACTTCAGGTGTCCAAATTTTCTGACAGGAGCTACATTTTTGTTATTCCAAAATCTTAAAATGACCTGGGTAGATCAAATCAAGATGATTTTTTTTTTTTTTAATTTTTTTTTTAAGGTTTTATTATTTATCTGAGAGAGAGAGGGATAGAGCACAAGCAGGGGGAGCAGCAGAGAGAGAGGAAGAAGCAGGCTCCCCGCTGAGCAGGGAGCCCGATGCGGGGCTCGATCCCAGGACCCTGGGATCATGACCTGAGCCGAAGGCAGACGCTTAACCGACTGAGCCACCCAGGCGCCCCTCAAATCAAGATGATTGACTAAGCACGTGGGCCACCCCAATTCCGAAAATAACAGAAACTATATTTGTTGGGGGTTTTTGTTGTTGTTTGGGGTTTTTTTTTTGTAACACTGTACTGCAAAATAATTAGTACTATTAGAAGAAAGAAATTTTGAGAACTTCCTTAAACATTAAAGGCACATAGACTCTGACAGACAACACCACAGTCCAAAGACATGTGGGTGTTCCAGGTTTAGAAATTATAAATGCTGCCAACAGTGAGGTTTGCTGGAGACTGCACTTAAGAGTAGCAAGTCAGGGGGCGCCTGGGTGGCTCAGTCTGTGAAGCGTCTGCCTTCCTCTCGAGTCATGATCCAGGCAGGCTCCCTGCTCAGTGGGGAGTCTGCTTGTGCTCTCTCTCTCTCTCTCAAATAAATAAAATCTTAAAAAAAATAAATAAAAGAGTAGCAGCTCAGATGACCCCAGTCCTCCTGATGTCTTCATCATTTGTTCTAAGTATTAGGCATCTGCCCCCAAATTGAACCTGCGTTCTCATCCACTTGGCTTGGGTGGCTGGTGGAACAGGGAAGTTCCCCACCATGTTCAGAATCCAGACTCACTACTAATACAATCCAGTATAAGCACAAGGTTGACCGTCCCCACCCACATGTTCAAAGCTTTTGGTCAGTATTTTAACCCTATACTCTTAGTACTGAGCAGATAGCTCAGGATTACCAAACATTTGGGACAATTCTCACATTAGAGATAGGACCCTCACCTCCCCCTCCAAAAATACTTATACAATAAGGAAAGAAAAGGACTTTGGAGATTAAACAACAATGTGATACCACTACACACTTAGTAGAATGGCAAAAATCTAAAACACAGACAACACCGTATGCGAGCAAGGATGTGGAGCGATAGGAACTCTCATTCTTTGCTGGTGGGAATGCAAAATGGTGCAGCCACTTTGGAAAACAGTCTGATGGTTTCTTAGAAAACTAAACATACCGTGATCCAGCAGCCATGCTCCTTGATATTTGCCCAAATAAGTTGAAAACTTAAGTCCACACGAATACCTGCACACAGATGTTTACAGCAGCTTTATTCATACCTGCCAAAACTTGGAAGCAACCAAGATGCTGTTCAGTAGGTGATGGATAAATAACCTGTGGTCCATCCACACAAGGGAATATTATTCAGTGCTTAAAGGAAATGCTCTACCAAGCCATGAAAAGACATGGAGGAAACTTAAATGCACATTACTAGTGAAAGAAGTCAGTTTGAAAAGGCTACATACTTTACGATTCCAACTATATTACCTTCTGGTAAAGGCACAGCTGTGGAGAAGAGTGAAAGATCAGTGGTTGCCAGGGGTCAGGTTGGAGGGAGGGCTGAATCAACAGAACACAGAGAACGGTTAAGGCAGTGAAACTATCCAGCATGATACCCTAATGGTGGATCCATGTCATTACACATTTGTCCAGAACCGTAGAATATATAATACCAAGTGTAAACTCTAATGTAAGGGCTTGGGTGATTATTATGTGTTGGTACACTTTTTCGATAGTAACAGACACACCACTCTAGCGGGGGTGTTGGTAATAGTTGAGGTTATGTATGAGAGGTAGACTGAGAATATATGGAAAACCTCTGTACTTCCCTCTGTATTTTGCTGTGAATCTGAAATTTCTCTTTTAAAAAGTGGCCTGATTTGAAATACATATACTCTTTGGGGAGGGAAAAAATGTTATGCTGCGTTGGACACAGTGTTTGGGACAAACAGAAACCTTTATACTCTTTAAGGACAGCTTAGCAATAGCTCTTTCCTGTCCCGGCATTTGACTGCTAGGGAGACATGCATCCAGAGTCTTTCTCTGCAAGTCTGTGCCTCGAGGGAGGCACTCTGCAACATTGTAACATCAAGGAGCAGGGACAGTGGGCTGCCTAAAGCTATGTAGAGACAGATAGTTACTCTACAGGCTTGCAAATTTTCCACAATATCCCAAGAGGAAGAAAGGAAAGTCAGAACAGTGCATATGATGTTATCTTACCTTCTTCTCATGAATGTGTAGAGTAGCACCTTCCTGGAGAACAAACAGGAAGGAATAAACAAGGAATAAATATCAGACTCTTAATAATGTTTATCTGTGAGTGATGCAGGGACTTTACTATGTAATCTGTGTTTTTATATAACATTTTGAGCTTATAACCAGATCAGAAAAAGACTTTCTAAAAGAATGTAAGCAATCAGAAAAAGAGGTGACTTGAAGCAGCCGTGTAGAGGACAAGCAGCCGTCCCGTGATGCCGAGACTGACGGTGCTCAGAGACCAGGACTCTGGTTTCTGAGGTCCCTGCTCTAACATTTTGTGGCTTAATGGACTGTTACATGAATCCTTCTGCAGAAACTATTTTAACCACATAGTACGTGGAAAATGCTGGTATTCGAGGTCCCCTCCCCTTTATTACTGCAGCCGTAACTGTGTCCTGAAAGTTGGCCCTGACGGCGGCGCTGCAGTGTGGTGTGGGTCCCCGCGGGATGTGAGCGGGTCCCTCCGCGCCCAGGCCACAAGGGCGGCCAGCACAGGTTCAGCCTCCGGAACACGTATTGGAGTAACGTCACCTTTGCCGTATTTTTACTCCTGTGCTCAAGAGTACCGAGGAGTTAGTTTTTCTTAGAAGGGTGTGGTTGTTTTCCATATGACAACTTGGTAGATGGCACCTCGATAAAGCTAAATTTTGGAAATTTTACAGAGGTCGCTCTCAGAAATAGGTGTTACCTCCTGGGGTCTGTTGTCTGCCTTCCTGTGCCGCAGACGACTTCAGCTAATTCACAGCAAAGTGTGATAGCTGCTTCATTTGCTGTTCCTGACTTTCTCTCTCTAAGGAATGTTCACATGTAAGTGGAGTGCTAGTGTGTGAATGTGCCGTGATATAGACTGTCCCCGTTCCTGAGCTGTGGCGTGCGTCTCCACAAAGATTCTGTGATGTGTACTAAGCCGTAAATATAGAGGATGCCCAGTTCGCTGCCACTTCATTGTTTAAATTATTTTCATATTCTGGAATCTTTAATACAAATACATACACATGGCATAAATTTTAAAAGTACACAGTTAAAAATCAGTTTTCTGTATCAAATACTGGCAGGTTGGGTGGTTCTACCAACCTTACCATCAAAGACTGAAAAAGCCTGATCACTATAAAATTTAAAATCACCAGTGTGGTTAAAAAAAAAAAAAAAAATTGGAGCCCCTGGGTAGCTTCCTGCCCTGGGGGAGTCTGCCAGAAATGTCAGGGGGCAGAACTGTCAGTGAAATAGGAAACAGTTACACAGCGGACAGCATCCACAGTGCCACAGCTGGGGGGTGTTAGTTTTTTTAATTTTTTTTTAAGGTTTTATATATTTATTTGTCAGAGAGAGAGAGAGCACAAGCAGGGGAAGCTGCAGGCAGAGGGAGAAGCAGACTCCCCACTCAACAGGGAGCCCGATGAGGGACTCGATCCCAGGACCTCATGACCTGAGCCGAAGGCAGACACTTAACAAACCGAGTGACCCAGGTGTCCCTGGGGTTTTGTTTTGTTTTGTTTTGTTTTGTTTTGTTTTGTTTTTAAGCAGACCTAATAAAATCAGGAGCAAGGCTGATGAAGGAACAAAGAGGAGGAGAGTGCAGGTCACCAGCGTGAGGACTCAAAAACGCCATCCCTGTAGATTCTGAGAGCAAGTAAAAGAACACTAAGAGGATATTATCGACAACTTTCTGCCAGGAAAGTTAGACAATATGACAATTCCTAGAAAATACATTTTAATGAAACTGACAGAAAGAGAAATAGAAAATCTGAATTGTCTGTAACTATTGAGGGAGTCATTCATAATTTCACACCTCCCCACAAAGAATACCACACACCTATATTATTCATCAACAAATTTTATCAAACAATGTTTTAAGGCTAGTGTAACCATACAACAGCCTGACAAGGATATTACAAGAAAGGAAAATTATCGATCAGTCTCACTAATGAACATGGATTCACAAAACTAAAATATTAACAAACCAAATCCAGCAATAGATAAATAGGATAATACACCATGACTACATTGGGCTTATTCAAGAGATACCGGTTGATTTAAGGATAACACCCCCCCCAAAAAAAAGAATTATACGATCATGTTAATGTTTAAAGAAGAAAGAAAGAAGGCTTTTGCATACTAGAAATGGAAGAAATTCCTTAGTCTGACAGTATCTACAAAACAACATACTTCCACCCATAGCTATGTACCCGGGAAGACGAAATATGTATCCACATGAGAATTTATCCATGAATTTCGAATTTAATTGCTATGCTGTTTATAACAGCCAACATGTGGAAACAACCCAAATGCCCCATTCGCTGATGAATGGATAAATGTGGTCCAACCACACAGTGGAATATCATTCGGTAATAAAAAGGAATAAAGCATTGATATTGCTACCACGTGGACGAGCCTCAAAGACATGGTGCTCAGCACAAGAAGCCAGTCATGAGAGGACATACCGCATGTGAAATGCCCTGAACAGGCAAATGCACAGAGGGAGGGAATGGATGAGCAGTCTCTGGGGTTTCTTTATGGGGTTACTGCAATGTGTCAGAAATAGGCAGTGGGTATGGCTCCCCACTATGAATGTACTAAAAACCACTGAATTGTATACTTTAAAAGGGTGACTTTTATGGTATGTAAATTATCTCTCAGTAAAGTTGTTATTTAAAAAATACTCAGTGGTGAAATACTGAAATTTTCCCCTTTCTGGGAACAAGACAAGGAGGCCCATGATGGTCCTGGCCAGTGGAGCAAAGCAAGAAAAAGAAGAAGGGAAAAAAATACAACAAACAAATTAAGTAATAGAAGGAAAAATTCTATTAGTCCCAGATGGTATGGTATATATGTACAAAATCAAAAATAACTTAGAAAAATAATTAAATCATATAACGTGTTTTCCAGATACACAATATATAAAAATCAGTTGTCTTGGGGCGCCTGGGTGGCTCAGTCGTTAAGCGTCTGCCTTCGGCTCAGGTCATGATCCCAGGGTCCTGGGATCGAGCCCCGCATCGGGCTCCCTGCTCAGCGGGAAGCCTGCTTCTCCCTCTCCCACTCCCCCTGCTTGTGTTTTCTCTCTCGCTGTCTCTCTCTCTCTCTCTCTCTCTCAAATAAATAAATAAAATCTTTAAAAAAAAAAATCAGTTGTGTCTTTCTACAGTTAGAGAAAGGGAAGATGTGCTTTAAATATCAAATATCAAATATATTAAAAATATAACAAGTATTTAGGGGTAAATCTAAGCAATGATGAGCAAGCTCTCTTCAGAGAAAATGTTGAAGGAAATTACAGCAGCAGTACGGGGAGGGCAGATCCCGGCTTTGGGGAATGGAACATTCAGGATTGCAAGATACCGTTTCTACTTAAACTGATTGGAGTTGATGCAGTTTTAACCAGAGTCCTCATAGTTTACCCCCCTCCCTTGTTTTGGTGGAACTTGACAAATTGTAAAATGTATATGGAAATACAAGGACGAAAGAATAGCCAAGCCATCCTTGATGCAGAACAAGGCAGAGGACTTTTCTGTCCTGCATTTCAGCTCTTATGATAAGAAGCTGCAGTAATTAGGATGGTTTGGTCATGATTTTCGGTGCAACTCGTCACGTTCAGCTCCTTGTCGTAGGAGAGAAGTGGCCCTGCCAGGCGTGGGGTCACCTCCCTTCAGCCAGTTGTCTGCAGGGACTGGGAAACGGAGGCGGAGAGATTGCACTCCAGAGACCAGGGCCAGGATCAGTGGACAAAGGTACAGACGGGCTGATTTGGGCTTTGTGGAGTAAACGAACAAACAAAAACTCTTTCTCATAACCACACCAGTGCCCTGAGCTGCCTGGTGAGATTACGAGTCCACCAACTGGAAAGACATTCTGTTGGGAATGCTGAAGAGGGGCCTCTGAGACACAGGCTTGACCATTTCATTCCAGTGATTCTGTGTCTTGGAGGTGGTGTGTCAGGCTATGGGACCTTGGAGGTCCCCCCTTCTTGGGGACTCCCCTCACTCCCTGAGAGAGCGATCAGGTGTGGGCTTAGTAGAATGGTCCATGTGGACTGCCAGGGGGGTTCTAGGTCGGGATCCTGGGCCCAGACCCTGAATCTCCGTGCTGAATGTGTCAGGTGAGAAGGTGTGGATGCGCTCCTCTGCATTACATCTGGATGTGGAGACAAACTCCAGCAAATGGTCCACTTGAGGATGCCAGGTGCTGCCATCTTGATGGGAGGACGTAGTCTGATGAAGTCCAGTTCCTTGTTTTGAGAATTGAGTAAAGCATCAGGAGTGACATTCCCTGTTTTGCTGCAGGAACATTCAGTCTGGGAGACTGGAAAGGATGAAGGGATCATGAAGGGATCGAGACGGGTTCAGATGAAGGTTCACATGCAATATTCCAAATGTGCAAAGTTACACATGAGCTTGTGGGCAGTAAAATAAATTATGTTGGGCTCCATTCTCCTCGCCTCTCAAGTATCCTCTCTGATGACCCAGAAAGCTGGGATCACAGAATCCTGAACTCAGAATTTGCATCCACGAGAACATGGTAACATGGTGGCAGGAAGCAGTGGGGACTGGTCCACCACGATTCCCTTCTACCCCATGTTGTGTGCTGCCCCAAGCTGTGGCCTCCTTATGTGAACACCCAGCCCATACAGGCAAACCCTTTGGGCCAGGGTCACTCACACAGCATTGCAGGGTGTCCTCAGGGCAACTGAGCCAGGGAAGGGGCTTGCGTGGACCCTGGAAACAAAGCCAGTTGGGCAGGAGCTCTGGGTGTCAGTGCCCCATGCGTGATCTCGAGGAGGAGGCCCCTTGTTTCAGAGACCCCCCTCTCGTCCAGGACTAAGTTTGGGACTAAGACTGGAAAGCATAGTTCAAGGAAGACGACATTCTGGGTAGAGAAATCTGCAGGAACATGGTAAGGACTCGGTGTGGTGGTTTCATTGTGATGCAGCACACTTCCCCAGAATGACCTCGTCTGTGACACCGTATGTTTCTAAATGTACTTTGCTCTGGAGATGAGGCCAACCTGGCCTGGACGGCTCCCAGGCACTGCATGAGCATGTTCGGAAGAGCACCATGTACTCTTCACCCCCAAACTTGTTATTCCTCCTGTATTCTTTATTGTAGATAATTCGTGGAAATGCAGAGATGCAAGATTGACCTAACCACTGGTTCTACTGGTTGGAGAGGTTTTAAAATTTAGTTCAATTTCTGCTTTTTATAGCTGTTATTAAAGTTTAGGCTTGGTTGGAGATGTACATTTATATCATGTCCCTAAAGCCAGGATATTGTTTTGCATGTCCAAACCAACCTGTTTTAACACTTGTAATGTTCTCACAAGAGATCAAGACAACGGTTTCAGAAGAAATTTTGTGTAAAAAAACCAGATATATATATCTGGCATATATAGTTTAATTTCCATTCTTAAAAACTACGGTAAGTCATTTTTGCCATAAAAGTGTACTAAAGTGCACTTCAGTGCTAAAGATGTAATGCATCTCATTTGGCACTTACATCGTTTTGTCGAGTTTTAAAATAACCTAGGACAGGCATGTCCAGTATGTCCCCTGGCAGAATGGGATCCTGGCCTGCAGGGACCAGTATCGAGGGCCTCTTCGCCATGCCTGGTTCTCCTGGGTGCGCTGCATGTGCCATCTCAATAAACCCTCCGACACGATGACACCCTTCTACCCTCCATTCCACAAAGGAGGAAGGCTGAGGCTAACTGGGGAAACTAGAGCTTTCTGGAGATAAATAGTTTGCCTGACTCGCTGAGAATGGGGGACCTATGACTCTGAGCTGGTCTGGTCTCTTTTTCCACCACTGTCAAGCCAGAGCCCCTGGTCCCCTGGCCCCTGCGTGCTCCCACCCTGCAGACCTAGGCTAGCATCACAGTGTGCCCCACGTGGGCAGGAACAGCCCTTCTCCCTGTTCTGGCTCCACACGCCCATCAGGCCACAGGAGGCAGCTGCCTGGGGGTGCAAACCAGAGCGCCCGTGCCCGGAGAGCAGATGGGATGACAGTTGCCGCCAACGTTCAGGGTCAGTGTGGGGAGCTGCGCCCAGCGAGGGTCGGTGGGTCACACCCTCCTCAGGGGCAGGTTCTTGTCCACTGCTCACGTGCTTCCTTCTGGTGCTCTGGACGTGGCCTTCCTGCTTTGGGAAGAGCAGCCACAGCCTCCAGAACTGGCCTTTTCCTGGAATTTTCTCCTGCAGACCCTGAAACCCATGCTTAGCGTGAGGTTTGTAAGATTACACATATGGCAGTTTTAACATTTGCTGGGAATGGGGATTCTTTTCCACTGATACACTGTCTGAGGGAGGTGGCCACAGACCAGAGCAACCACAATATTTACAAAGATATTTAGTAAAAATGAAGGGTTTGGCAACCAGTGTAGCCCATCACTCATGGGGGATAAAGTGAAGCTCACTTGAGGTTTAATAAATCAGAACATAGTGTGTTTGTGCATGGCCTCATTTTTTCCTCATTACTGGTGGGTGATGTCATGTTTTCATTTCCAGTTGAATCTTTCAGTGTCCAGGAGTAGGAAAAAATTCATGTTCACCTCATTTATTATGCTGTATTTCCATTCTTAAGGAGAAAGCGTAATTTTAATTCTGCCAGATACATGAATACAGTCTTCAAACTGTTGTTAAGCATTTATGGGATTTTTATAAGACTAGTGTTCTGGAAATTACTGACTTTTTGTATATGTGCAAGGATATTGCTTTTGAATTAAGTTATTTTCATTTTGCCCAAATGAAACTCTGATTTTAAAAAGAACAAGACTAACCACCCCCTAAATTATAGCAGAATAGAAAATTTAGATATTGCTAGAAAATATAAAGACTAAAATCATCCATAAGTGTTGAGGCAAGTAATGCATACATAATAGTATTTTAAACACAATGCTCAGGGCACCCGGGTGGCTCAGTCGTTGAGCGTCTGCCTTCGGCTCTGGTCATGATCCCAGGGTCCTGGGATCGAGCCCCGCGTCGGGCTCCCTGCTCAGCGGGAGGCCTGCTTCTCCCTCTCCCACTCCCCCTGCTTGTGTTCCCTCTCTCCCCCTCTCGCTGTCTCTCTCTCTGTCAAATTAAAAAAAAAAAAATTTAAACACAATGCTCATCTTTACCCTGCATCTTTCTGCCAGTGAAGGGTTTGGGTGTCACCTCCGTCCCCTCGTGGTGCGGTAAATAGTTCAGATGTCACTTCCGTCCCGTGTCTGTCCTGCCACAGTGGGGTAAATAACACTAAGAGCAAACAAGGATCCCTCTTTCACGAGCTTGAACCTCCACTTTCCCTGCTCCCTCATGGAGGCACCCTCTTTTCCAAGCAGCTCTCCCCAGGGGTACACTTGTTCCCTGGCACCTGGTTACCCTGCTTCATATTATAAAGAGTAGTTTCTGTCTGTCTTCCCCAAGTGGTATGTGAATTCCTTGAGGACTTACACATATGTGTGTTGACGATTAAGTCATTAAGTTTTTACTGAGTGTGTCTTGAGCTCGGTGCTGAAATCTCCCAACAATAAAGGCCTGTGACGTAGTTCTTAGAGTTGATGAGAGTCCTCTCTGCTAAGGGTTGGGATCCTCCATTTTGGCAGGAGGTTGGTGCGTCCTGGAAGCCGGCAGGAGATACTGTGTGGAGTAGTCAGAGCAGGGTCAGCAGCAGGCAACACACGGCCCTCCCTCTCTCCTTCCGACTCTTAGTCCTCTCGGTCTTTCCGACCCTGCTCCCCTGTCTTCCTTCTTAATCTCGGATGGTTCCTCCGCCTCCTGACTTCAGGCCTGGAACCTTCTCTAGCTATAATTTCTCTCCAAGGGAGTGTGATCACCTGTGTGCTGCTAATCTCCAGCTGCTTTCTTGACGTGTCTGTTTGAATGTCTGGGGTCATCTCAAGCCTAACAGATGCAAGTATTTATTAAATACAACCGCAGTCACACGTAAACTGAAACTCAAAAGTTATTTAAGCGTTTGAATACAGAGGGGTAAGATGAGGGAGAAGGGTCTGCGGTGAAACCCGCAGGTTGTGGCAAATGAAGGCGATCATGAGGTCTGCGGGCTTGCATGCAGGAGAGAAGCAGCTAGATCCCCAGAGACTTTGGTCCTGACGTTGAAGGTTTGGGGCTTTACCCAAAGGCTGCATTTCAGAAAGAGAACTGCATAGCATGCCTTCTGAATTCGTGAAAGGAAGGGCCACATCTAGAGGCAGAGCATATTTAAAAGACTACTGCAGTGATTCAAGAGCGAGGATGGGGGAGCTCAAGAGATAATTAGATAATTAGGTAAAATCCACAAGACTTAAGAGTTAGCTGGGTGTAGAGAAAGGGAAGGGGGAGGAATCAAATATATGAAGCCCAGGTTTCTGATGTGAACAGAATGGTGGGAAGGCCATTTCCTGGGATAAACACAGGTTGCCGAGAAAGGTAATGTAATCCATTCTGCAGAGCAAAAGATACACCAGGCTTGATATTCAAGATCCTGCCGCGTGTGGATGGATGGCACTGAAGCCACCAGACTGAAGGAGGTCATAGACTGTGACATACAACCAGGCCTTCCTTTGGGCAATGTTCACAGGAAGTACAGGAACTAGAAGAAGAGAATTTTTTTTTGTAAGTTTTTTTTTTTTTTGGTAAGATTTTATTTATTTATTTGACAGAGAGAGACAAAGGGAGGGAAGGAATACAAGCAGGGGGAGTGGGAGAAGGAGAAGCAGGCTTCCCACTGAGCAGGGAGCCCGATGCAGGGCTCGATCCCAGGACCCTGGGATCATGACCTGAGCCGAAGGCAGACACTTAACGACTGAGCCACCCGGGTGCCCAGATTTTAGTTTTTTAAGTAATCTCTACACCCAACACAGGGCTTAAACCTACAACCCCGAGATCAAGAGTTGCATATTTACTGACTGAACCAGCCAGGAGCCTCCAGAAGAGGAGAATTTTAAAACTCCAAAATAATCACTTTCACACATTATTGATAGAAATTTAAAATAAATTCTTTATATAGGTCATTTCATCTGTCTTTTCTAAATCTTAAGCCATTCTGCTAAGATTCTAACAAAAATTTTTGCACAAATGTACAAAAATATCTTACAAGAATATTCACTGTAGTATATAACATAGTGAAAAACTACAAATAACCCTAAAGATTATCAGGAGAAGATTGGTTACGTTACGACTTATTGTACATCTATACAATGCCTTAAAAATAACAAAGTAGATTCGTTTTTGTTGGTATGAGTACATGGAATGGTAAAAGCAATCATACACAGTGTGCATGGCAGATACATTTTATTGAGCATTTGGTATATCCCAGGCAATATATGGAAAGAACTTCAGGAATCAATAGGGAAAGAAACCCAGTAAAATAATAGGCAAGCAGTTTGAACAGACTCTTCACAGAAATCAAAATTCAGATGGCCAATTAAACACATGTAAGTGTTCAACTTCATTGGTAAAGTAAAGGAGAAATTTTTTTTAAGCTTTATTCATTTCAGAGAGAGAGTGTGCAAGCGTGAGTGGGGGGAGGGGCAGAGGAAGAAGGCCGGGAAAGGGATGGGGGAGGGGAAGCAGATTCCCCGCTGAGTGCGGAGCCCCACGTGGGGCTGGATTTCCAGACCCAGATATCATGACCTGAGGGGAAACCAAGGGTCGGACACTTCACTGACTGAGCCACCCAGGCGCACCAAGGGAAAATGTATTTTAAATCGCCAAGATACCACTACATACCTACCAAAATGATTAATAGTAAAAATACTGACAGTGTAGACTTTTGGGGTATGGGGCAGCAGGTTCCTCATACAGTGCTGTTTGTCCATAAATTGGTATAGACATTTTGACATTGTCCATAAATTTGAAGACTCACCCCTAGGTAAGTATCCAAAAGAAACATGCACACACATATATCAAGAAACATGCACTCGGGGCACCTGGGTGGCTCAGTCGGTGAAGCGTCTGCTTTTGGCTCAGGTCATGGTCTCAGGGTTGTGGGATCCAGCCCCATGTGGTCAGGCTCCGCACTCAGCAGGGGTCCTGCTACTCCCTCTGCCCCTCCCCCCACTCGTGTGCACACAGGAGCACACGCTTTCTCTCTCTCTGTCTCTAATAAATAAAATTATTTTAAAAAGAAGAAACATGCACTAGAATGACACAGCAGCTTTATTTGTAATAGCCCAAATGTTCTTTAACAGTAGGATGGAAAAAATGATATATTCATGTCACAGAGTACCATTGAGAATTGAAAAGAACAAACAACATGAACTTGTATACAACATAATGGAGGAATCTCACACATAAAATCCTGGGCAATAAAAGCCACAGTGGAAGCAATATGTTTTATGAATCTGTCCACACTGGGTTTAAAACTGGGCAAAGCTAAAGTACAGAGTTTAGGGTTGCACACTTAAGTGGAAAACTGTAAAGAAAACAAGGAAGTTATTTCCATAAAAGTCAAGGTAGTTGTTGCCTTCAGAGGAAGGCGGGGTAGGTATGTGATTGTGCAGAGGGGTACCAGCAGCTCCTGGGGTGCTGGCCAGACTCTGCTACACGTGCATTACACTCATACATTCTCATACATTCTTAATACACATTCCACGCACTTTTTAAGATTCGGTCTCAAGAAACCACATCATATCCAAGCAGGAACAAAAAACAAATTCACACCTGAATACATGACAGTGAAACTGCAGCTACCAAAGACAAGAAGAAAATCTTTAGAGCAGCCAGAGGGGAAATGAATTGGAGCACCTTCAAAGTAGCCACCTGACTTTGAACAGGAGCAGTGGAAACCAGAAACCAATCAACTGTTAACTTCAATGTTGAGAAGATGTAATCAAACCTGCTAAACTCAGCAAAAACCTCCTTCAAAAATAAAAGTGAGGTAATATCTACACACCCATGTTCATTGTAACTTTATCCACAATAGTCAAGATGGAAACCACCAAGTTACTGTTGACAGATGAATGGATAAAGAAAATGTGGTCCACACATGTCCACACACAAAATGGGATATTATTGAGCCCTAAAGAGAATGAAATCCTGCCATTTTTGATACCACAGATGGACCTTGAGGGCATTATGCTAAGTGAAATAAGTCAGAGAAAGACCAATAACATATGATCTCACATGGAATCGAAAAAGACAGAAAATCAAACTCATCAATGCAGAGAGCAGATTGGTGTTGCCAGAGATGGCGGGGGGGACAGGGGAAGTGAGTGGAGGGGTCGGAAGGTACAGACTTGAGTGAGGTAGGTACGTCCTGGGGTGCAGTGCCCAGCATGGCGACTGTAGTTGGCAGTATTGTTATTTGAAACTTGGTAAGAGAGTAGATCGTAAAAGTTTTCATCACAGGATGTTAACTAGACGTATTGTCATCATTCACAATACATACAGACATCCGATCACTCATCACACTCCTGGAACTACAACCATGTTGTACTTCGGTTCCATCTTCATAAAATTGGGAAAACGTGAAAGTTGAAGACCATGTAGACACTCGTGTCAGAATGAAGGGATATTCTTCAGGCAGAGGGAAAACAATCCCAGAAGGAGGGTTTGAGATGCAAGAAGTAATAAAGAGCAAAGAATATGGTAAATACATCAAACAGTGACTATATCATAAAATCCTAAGAATGTCAAGTGAGGTCTACTTTTTTAAGCTAGAATTTAAAAATACACAGCAGTACAGGAGTGAGTGCGAGTAAAGAGTTGTGCAATCATTTGTTCATGGGAGAACAAACACTGATGTAGCCTCCAACGAGTAGTGCATGACCAAGTGTCTAAGGTAGCCATTGGACAAGCGGAAATAGAGCGTGTAGCTTCCCAGCTAATGGGGGGGGGAGCAAATGTTTGAAAAACTAATCGAAAAGAAGGCAAAGAGAAAAAAAATTACAAAAGTCTATTGTGGTGGGACGTTCAACTACAGTAGAACAAAGAGGTTGTGAGTCTTCACAAGAAAATAAGTATAAAGCTGAAAAATTGGTTTAAAAAAAAAAAAAAAAACTGTTTCAGGGCTCTGGAGATTGACCAAAGGCAAAGAATGAATAATTTGGAGCTTGATTCAGCCGTCTCCTTTAACATCCCTGTTACTCATGATGCCTAGTCTCCCGTATTCACCCCAGACTCCTCATTGTCACTAAGGGAAGTGAAAGGACCATTGTGTTGGTGAAGACACTTTGGTTGCAAGTCCTAGAAACCCACTTCAAGTAAGCCCAAGTACCGAGGCTGTGTCCCGGAACGACACCCTCATCTCAAAGGGCGGCAGGGATGCCAGGGCCCTGGGACCAGAGATGGGGTCACCCTCATGCTCCAAGAGGCTCTTGGGACACTTACCTTGCTTTCTCTATAGGTCTTGCCTTCTGCAGAGTGTGGACAGGCATGTGGCCAGCAGCCCATCTCAGAGAGCCCAAGCCTGTGACCCTTCCCAGATGGATGGTCTGGCCCTGAATGTCACCTTTCCCCAGGGAACCTGATTGGGTCCCATGTTCACCCCTGGTCCTGTCAACTGCAGTCTCTGGGGTCAAGGTCGAGTGCAGTCTGACAAGCCCGGGCCAGGTGGTGGTGGTGTGAGGTTGTGTGTGTGTGTTCCATAGGAGAACTTTCACAGAGACTGTCCCACGTAAAGCTTTCGTAGCAAAAAGAAAAGTGTTTAATAGGACTAAATAGGACTTTCTTTCAGTCAGCGCATGTGCATCTTCACTTGGTGAAGGAAGCACGTGTATACTGCTGATGCTCTGTTGTGTAGCTACTGCAAACTTTGTACCTGTTAGGTTGTCCGTATTGATTGATTTCCTTTTAGTTTGATTCATTTACAGCAGTGTGAGTGATTATTGAAATCTTGGACACTTATAGCTCTATCTCAGGAGAACTGTCCTTTAATTATATTCAGGACTCAAAGACTAGATGCTTTATTTCATTCTTGACATTTTTTGGAACATAAATTAGAGACGGTTTTTTTCTTTTCTTTTCTTTTCTTTTCTGGAGGGTGGTTAAAAACCATTGGTTATAACATACAAAGAGCAAACTCCTCCATGGATGAGGGTTGTTTTGCTTTTAAACGGACGAATTTCAAGCAGGCTTTAGTGAAACAAGCAATATTGTCACTGTGAAAGCAGCAGCACGCTAACAGCAGCCGTGGCGCCGTCTGTTTACGACTGTATACCGTTCGCCGCCGTCTGTTTACGA